>NC_029775.3:117976881-118017946 GCF_000817695.3 Arachis duranensis
ATATAGTATATAATTTATTAATATAACATAAAATTTTTTATATATAACCCATAAATTTTTTATATGAATGTATTTTGTTAATTTAGTGATTTAATATTTTAAACATATAATCTTATAAAAATTTATATATTGTATATATTTTATTCATTTAGTGTTAATATTTTAAAAATTTGTGTATTATATACCAAATTTTTTATGATGTGCATAAAAATTTTTGTATTTAATAATGTTGCTGATAACATATAGGAGAAAAAAAAAAGAAATGTCATTTTATTTTATAAAAAAAATAATAAAAATAATAAATTTTTTTTATTTTTTCTTTATAAAATCTTAAAATAAAAACATAAAACTAAATACATCCTAAAATTTTAACAGAAAATATATTGAACGTATAATAATTATTTATTTATTTTTAAAATTCAGAAAAGAGTCTTAATAAAGACCACTACATAAATAGATTAAATATAAAATTAGTTATATATATGTGTGTGCGCGCGCGCGCACTACCACAAAATTGGAAGATAGCGGCGGACAACTAGCAGCTATTTTCATAATCGCAGCTATCTAATGGTTTTCCAGCAGTTTTAGTAGTGAAAATTGGAAGAGCAGCTATTTAATATGGTTTTGCCACGAATTTTAAAGAATCGAAGCTAATCCACCTTTTTTTGGCGATATTTCAATCTCCCCCTTTTCAAAAACACAACAACACTCAGCAACATCATTAAAAAAAAAGAGAGAAACCTAAAGAGAAAAGAGGGAAAAACGCAGAAGAAGAGGGAAGGGAGGAAAGAGCCGGGCCGGCGCTGCTGGGTTCTCGGCCGCCGTCGCGTTGTCGCGCCGTCAGAAAGCTAGAACCGCAAGAGAAAGAACCGCGAAGAGAGAGGGAGATCGCATCAGCTCACCGCAAAGCCAGCGCCGTCGTCGTCCTCATCGCGGGTCTTCACTCTTCACCATCGCGTCTTGCCACCGTCGCCACCACTAAGCTTGCCGTCGTCGCCACTGAAGCCGAAGAGAGAGAGAGAGAGTTCGCGAAGAGAGGGAGTGCGCGTGCTCACGAAGGAGACGAACGACGAAGAGTGAAGGAAAAGCAGAAGACGATGAACGCGGGGGAGAAGGAGGAGGTCCGTTCTCGCACCGTCCTACTCTGTTGCTGCCGCCACTGCCGTCGATTGGGGTCAAGGCCGTCGCCGTCGCACCCTGTTCCCGTCGCCATTAGGGTTTGCTGCTGCTGCCATTGATAGAGCTGCCGCTGGGAGGACCCGAATAGGGAGAGGAGGTCGCTATCGCACACGCCGCCACCAGTTACAGCCGTTGCCGAAACCAGGACAGATTCACTGGTGACTATGCTTCTTCCTTTTTTGAAACTGTTCTGCTTCTATTTTGTTCCACTATTCTCCTAACTTTCTTTCTATGTACTTTGAAATTGGTTTTGCTCATTTTTTTTACCCAGTAATTGCTTTGTTTCATCGATGCTATGTCTTGTTTGTTTTTCAAATTTAATTTTGCTGCCTGATAATTGTGTTACTGAAACTGGTATCAAATAATAGTGTAAAGGTCATGCAGATTTTGTTGTTGTAAGCTCTTATTCACGAAAGTTTCTAAATTTATTTCACTATATGGAACAATGAGAAAAAAACTCAGATTCTATTGAAGGGAAGAATTAAATTTCAAATCTGCTTATTAAAGCAATTCAAGTTAAAGAGAAATAGAGTAGTTTGATATTATTTTATATTGTAACCATATATGAACAGTATATGCATATATTTCTATTGAGCTACTGCTGTGCCTTCTGATTTATTGCCTAAGAAATGAATGGATCGAGGCAGCCATAGATCATCTTCAAAACTGCATGTGCCTAAGGATTCTCATGGTATTTATTGCTTGATGTTCATATCAATTTTGGTTTGCTTGGTCGATCTTTGCACCCTATAGAAATTGATTGTGTATGGTTCCTTCTTTACTGTTTCATCTCTTATTTGCCCCTTATATCATTTCTAATTCTTCAAACACTGGTGATAGATTATTTTCTTTGTTTAGGCCCAAGCTCTCCTCAATCAATTTAGAAGTCAGAGACATAATACGGGGATGGGTTGATTTTGAATCCTCAAGCTGTTGTACCGTCCAAAGGTTTTGAATTAACTTTTTATAGTACTTCTCTAATTTATGCATTATTATATGGTGCAAATAATGTGTGTAAAGGTGTTTTGCATTATCACTAGTGTTCACTTAATTAGACTCTTAAACAACTTAAACTCACTAAACTGCTTCTCAATTTTCAGAGACACAAAGTTCACATCAAGAAATGAATTTATGTGTCTTTATTCATAAATTTAATTCATGAACTAATTCACTCTTCTGTAATTCTTCCTTATCTCACCTTTTGACCCAGTTAAGGACAGCATGTTCCCATCTTAATCATTCCAGTAACAAAGTCAGAAGCAAAGGCCTTATTATTCTGACTATAGGCCTTAACAAGTGAGTCAATGGATCCACCATTGAAGAGTTCTTAGTTAGAATGAAGGAGACCCTTTTTTGTTGATGAAGTTCTTGTAGTAGTTGTTCTCAAAATGTGTGCGTGTTTGTAGGCCTAAGGGTGCTAAATTGTTGTCTCCTATGCCATTATTAAGTGAAAAGCTATTTTTTCAATTTTTACCCCTTCTTTTTTTATTTATCTTCAAGTTGTTCTTTTTCATGTTCTATCTTTCTATCTGTTTATGTTTCTGACAAAGAAGGTTTGTGCATATATGTTTGTCTCACTAGACATGTTAGCTTTTTTTATTTTTTAACATAAAAATCATAAAAGAGGAATTGCATATATGAGTTTGGCTGTGATGGAATAACATACATGTGTAGTGCTTAGTCTTTGTAGGATAAAAATATGGAATAACATGCATGTGTAGTGCTTTGTGCACATACCTGCTATTTTATATTCTCCTGTATCAATTGAATTGTTGAAATGGTATTGTACTTTTTTTTACATGTATTTGTAATTAATTAATCTAGGTGGCATTTTGAATCATTAGTTTTTGAGATTCAATTGAAAAGAATTGAGATTTGTTTAATAGATATCACACTAGTATTTTGGTTATGATTGGAAAGGGGCGGTGTTTTAGTAGACATGCAGATCAGATAATCTACACTCTCTTGGAATTGATGCAATTTTGAGCTGTTTATTTATGCTATATATGGATTATGCTTCTAAATTTGCTTATTATTCAGTGTTACAGCTCAAGATCTTGTTGACATTATCAAGGCACAGCTTCAAAGGTACTATCTGTCTGATGTACACAAGTCTCTCTTTGAGAACTGGGAGTACTAACTAGTCTTAAGTCTTTCTTTTTTGAAACACTAAAATATTGATACTTTGAACCTTTCTTATCTGTCTTGAATAGGCCCTTTTGTTGACTATGCTGCATTCAAAAATATACCCTTTTAAAGGTACGCTAGTTGCAAAGGTTGAATATGAATGCAAAATGAGAGGAGCACAGCGAATGGAGTGAATGCCTCTCTATTGAATTAATTAACTGCTTAAGGATTTCTTTCATTTATGATTACTTTTGTGTTTTTAATTGATAGTTTAAAAACCTTTCACATTTATCAATGATTAATTGCACGCTTTCTCTTGTCCTTTATTGTACTTCATAACAGATTCAATCTTATCGTTGGTGGTAGGCTGAATGCAAGTGTCATACGCTATTTGGAAAATAACCAAAAGCTTAATTTAGTTATCATCACCAAATGTTGTCTCCTAGTATTTATTTTTTATTGTTCAATTTTTATCACATATTTGGCAGATTAAACAGGGAGATCTTGTTTTGATGGATGTTGGATGTGAGTTACACGGTTATGTTAGTGTTATTCATACCTGGCCTCCCTGTGATACTGACCTGAATATTTCCATGATAGAGATATTTATGTTTTTTGAGTGTCACTTTTTGTTTCCTTCAGTTGAATGTTAACTCATTATATACTCAATTAGCTTCCTGAAGCTTTATCTATAAACAAAAACCCACTCAAATCTGTGGCGGTTTAAAACTGTCGCAGATTTTTTTTTAAATCCACTGGTCAAAATAGCGGACTGCCGCAAAGTCAATTATCTGATTTGCAGCGGTTGTGCCAGCGGTTTTTCAAAATCGCCGCAAAATCAAATCTCCACCCCTTAATAGGCGATGCTTGTGGAACCGCTGGAATTTCGTTTCGCAGCGGTTAAAAACCGCCGCAAATTCTTAAAAAAACCACCGCTATTTAGCGTGTCTCTTGTAGTGGAGTGTGTGTGTGTATTCACACGTTTATTCACTGTTTTTAAAATTTATCTTTAAACGATCATTTTCTGAATCTTAAACATATATGAATGATCTAAATAGCCGATTCGTTGGAATTTTTTTCTCGAAAAGATTATTCATGAAACTAAGTAGTAGCGGCATTACTTAATCTAGCACAAAAATAAAATTATGAAATAGGAGAAGGAGGCGCAAAAGTTAATTATATTATAATCTATAGTTTTGTTGGGTAAATGCTTTGAAAGGAGAAGACATTATGTTTACAACAAACAACATTCTTTTTCTTTCTTGTTGGACATGCACTATAAATATGGAGCCCAGCAAATTAAAGTAGAAAAATAATGATGAAATGACAAACTTCATGAATTTGGGGGCATAATTAACAAGCTAATTTGACGTTTCCCTAAATATTATATACTAAGTGATTTAGTTTTCTTTTATAATTAAAAAGTGTTTAGCAGTGTAGTTACTTGGAGATGATCTTCTTAGTGTAGATATAGACTTTTAATTGTTAATTAGAATTTTTGACAATTAAATTAACCTAAATCCAACAGATAGAATAAAATAAGATGTATTTTATGTAGATGTTTTATTTAATATTTATAATGTATTATCGATTTTTTAAAAAAAGATCTTTATTAAATCTTACCTGATCAAATCTGATGGAATAATTTATTCAATTTGAGTATCTTATGGTAGTTTAACGTTTTCAAAAAAATACATTTGGACTGAAAAAATACTTGAAATCCATTTAGATATTCGATTATAATAAAACGTATTTAGAGAAATCAAATATTGACTAATCATCTCAGTCATTCACTTAAGTAATTATTAGAAAATATTAAATATTTAAATTATATTTTTTGTATGTAATAATTTATTAGTCAATAATAAATTTTTAAATAAAATTTTGATTTATGATAAATTATAGAAGCAAACATTAAAAAATAGTATATTTAAAAAAAATAAAAGAATGGATGAAACCCAAAAGTCAGAAACAAACTTTTAAGACAACTTTAGAATTATGCACATTTTTCAAATCATACCTAATCTAAAACATGAAATGATGATAATTGACAAATTAACTAGATAAGAAGAGAAAGGGTAAAATCAGTTGAAAAACATCAAATGATGACTTGGTGACACGGTTGTTCATATATAGTTATAATTAATAATAATCAACTAGTTCATGAACCTGGATGCTTTTTTGTAATGCTTCTATATATATAAATACCACTATTTTTTAAAAGCTAGCCATCTTGAAGCAATTTTAATCTGACAGGTGCCTAAATTTTGTTCCCTAATGCTTTGATCTTTCTGTATAACTACATAGGGACCAGACAAAGAAAAAGGAACACCGTGCATTATTATTCTTTTCACTACTCTTTTAATTATATGGATTTGACTATGGCAAAACGGATCTTTTTTAATTTCTTCATGGTTTGAATTATATGTATATTATTTAAATTGAAACATTACATATTAATAGTTAATAGTCAAGCTAAGTAGTATTTGATATTCAAAAATGTTTAATAACAAAAAAAAAATTAAAAATAACCAGAGTTTATTTTATTTAATATTTATTAATTATTATAATAATTAATAAATATTAAATAAGATAAATTTTTATTTTTTTTCTAATATTACCATTAATATCTATCTTTAATAAAAAGGTTGTGGACTCGTTCAACAAGGTGTTTACTTTGACCTTGTAGCTTCTCATTCTACAGCTTATAAGAATAGTTTGAGTTTAATTTCTACTAAGAAGAGATCTTCAAAGAGCTTGCAAAATGAAGATAGTTAGTTTATTATAATAAGTTTGGGCATCTATCCAAGAAGATTAGTAATATCCAGCTTATTTAAAATAAATTTAAATGAACTTAGAATCAAGTTAAATTATGACACTTAATAATAGCAAAATAAATACTAAATAATTAACAAGACTTAAATTTTGACAAAGAATTATAGTTTTTGACTTAATAGTAAAAGTTCAATAAAAATTTTGTTTTGAGCAATCAAAGATATATTTTTCTAATCAAGTTGGGTTGGTCTAGTAATTAGCTCACTAATCTATTTAATTAAGTGTTGGAGGGTTCGAATTCCGCATAGTGCATGCAGCAACTCATAGCTAGCGGTAAACCTTTAAATGAAAGGGTAGTGCTAGGGAGCCAATAGCCTAAGCATACAATATGTACAATAGGCTAAATCTTTGGTCCATGAATAAAATGAACATCACTTATACTATCCAGAATAACCATCCGAATACCCGGGATAATAAACATCTCATGTCATAAAATCACTCATCCTAAAAACTTAAGTTGATTTTGGAGTTCACTAAGGAGCGATCCTTTGATCTTTCGAATCTAGAACTCTAATACTATGTCATGAACCCACTCATCTCAAAAGCATAACCTGACAGGACAATGTAACACTAATGGTCATATCTCTAATACTTCCTAAATTTCCATTGTACACATTGTACGCTTAGACCATTGGCTCCCTATACTTTTTCATATATTCTGATATACGATAAATTAATTTTTGACCTATCAAAAAGATATTTTGAAAAACCAGAAAAGATATATTTTTCTAGTATACTCTCAACTTTGACATTCATTTTCCCCTACTTTTTTAATACTCATGTAACTCTTCTCTGCTTTGAGGGTTAATCATTTTATGTCATGGAGTCCTTTTACTATTAAAATGATAATGCGTCGGTTTAGGCCTTACAAAAAAAAAATGTTTTGAGATCTCACATGCATGGAAAAGGATGAGAAGAAAGTTAATATGTAATTTCTAATAAAATAATTACTTGACGACGCTTAAAATTAGAAGTATTGGCTTTGTTATGCTTGAAAGATTCTAATTAACTTTTGATGTTTTCATTGACAGAAGCAATGTTTCCATCAAAATTATTTCGCACTAGGTGAAAATTTTGCAAAAGTTCTTCACGAGAGTGAAAACTGTTAGTATTCACTTAACTTTTTGAGCTTTTTGAGAGGGGAAAAAAATAATAATAAGGCTTTGATTTTTCAGCTATTAGTGAAAAGAGTAGATTGTCATTGTCAACATAATATTTAAATAAGAATAATATAAATTTTTTTTTAATTAAACAACAAAGTGAATGAGTAGATTTTATTATTATTATTATTATTATTATTATTATTATTATTATTATTATTATTACCCAAGGCAGAATTGAACATTTGCCATATGTTGTAATCAGATCACTTAACAGGTAACCATAGGTTGGTCACGTTATTGTTATTATTATATAATAAAGCAATAAATTAGAGGCCGGCAGCATTTTTTGTTGATATAATTTTTATGTTGGCATTGCATTTGGCGGTGTAATAAGATATATTTTGTATAATACTGTTTGTTTTAGGTATATTAAACGGTTTGTTGCTTATTGAATGGAAATATTTGAAAGTAACACTATGGTCATTGCATAACCTATATCAACAAACTTGGTGAATTCAATTTTAAAATAACACTTAAACAAATTTTAAAAATTATGTACTATATAATGCAAACTATTAGAAACTAAATTGGTCTAACTTAAAATGTACCCATTAATTCTTACTTTTGTACGCTCCCTTATATTTAAGATTGGTGTACAAGATATCTCTGGTACGGGTTGAGAGATAAATTGAAAACTTGCAGGTCGAGGCGGATGCCGGATTATCTTACTAGAGCGATGGGGAGAGGTACCTGCAAAGACACTCCGACGCTCAAGTCAGAATGGATCTGAGAGGTATAAGGTGTGAGGAATGAATGAATACCTGGAGGGACCTGGGTCCTCTATTTATAGATGATAGTGAATATCTTATCTTATCTTATTTGGCTAAGATAAGGGAGACGTTTGAATTATTTTATCTTATCTTATCTTATCTTATTTGGTTAAGATAAGGGAAACGTTTAGCTCATTTGGTTAGGAGCTCTAGTGGGTCGGTTCTGAGCCTTCTGGAAGGGTGAAGCGGGTCGGACCCGGGTAACCGGGCTCGGGGATCGTTCCGGGTGTAGGATCCGTGGGCCGGATCCGTAACAGTTGCCCCGGAGCGAGAGAGTGAGGGTGCTCGGTCTCATCGCTGGAGAAACCTTTTCCTCACCGTTGTGGTTTGGCAAGGAGATCGTTGTTTGGTTTTTTTTCGGTCGAGGTCGAGGATTTGGAAAGTTCCTGGCCGTTTCATGGTCAGGCGAGGAGCGCCTTGTTTGGGCGTCTCATCACATGCCGGGTTTGATGACCGTTCCGAAGAAGGGCCCGGAGATCAGGTCTGGAACAGTTGCCCCCAAAGCATGAGAGTATGCTTTCTTGGTCTCAATGCTAAGTCGTTGGAGAGTCCAATTCTCTGTAGTTTGGGAGATTGTGAGGGGCTTGAAAAGGACGTGACGTCATCCTACACCAATTGGTAGGATTTTGGTCAATCTGGCTTTCCGCAAGTTAGAAGACAGTCAACTCATGCTTGTTTTGTGTGGCCTTTTTTGGGCCGTTATTTATTTTAGACCTCTTGGTGGGCCGATTTCAAGACTTTGTTTATTTAGCTTATTTGAATTTTCGTTTTGTTGGCTTTAGGGTGATCGATTCTCAAGTAGCCGTTTACTTATTTGGATATCCGTTTTGTTGGCCTCGGGATGATCGGTCCCTGGGTAGCAGTTTACTTATTTGGATATCTGTTCTGTTATTTGGATATCCGTTTTGTTGGCCTCGGGGGTGATCGATCCCTAGGTGGCCGTTTATTTATTTGGATATCCGTTCTGTTATTTGGATATCCGTTTTGTTGGCCTCGAGGGTGATCGATCCCTGGTAGCCGTTTATTTATTTGGATATCCGTTTTGTTATTTGGATATCCATTCTGTTGGCCTTGGGGTGATTAATTCCTGGGTAGCCGTTTACTTATTTGGATATTCGTTCTGTTATTTGGATATCCGTTTTGTTGGCCTCAAGGTGATTGATTCCCGGGTAGCCGTTTACTTATTTGGATATCCGTTCTGTTATTTGGATATCTGTTTTGTTGGTCTCGGGGGTGATTGATCCCGGGTGACCGTTTACTTATTTGGATATCCGTTCTGTTGGACTTGGGGTGATCGATCCCCGGGCCGCCATTTTTTGTTATTTGGATACCTGTTTTGTTATTTAGATATCCATTTTGTTGGCCTAGGGGTAATTGATCCCCGGGGTAGCCGCGTTTAGTTCGT
Source organism: Arachis duranensis (assembly GCF_000817695.3). NCBI lineage: Eukaryota > Viridiplantae > Streptophyta > Magnoliopsida > Fabales > Fabaceae > Arachis > Arachis duranensis. Next base: position 117,986,361 of record NC_029775.3, read on the forward strand.
TTCATCGGAAGCAAAAAAGGCAAAAATATAAAAGGTAAAGAGATAGTCTTAAACGACCTCGATCTTGTTGCTTTGGAAGGATGTTTCTAGATATAGTAGTGCTGTAAGTTGGTGGAATTTCAGGATCTTGGGAGCTTGGTCCCGTCTAGACTTTCGAGCTTGTAGGTTCATTTTCTGATTATCGTCTTGATTTGGTAGGGACCCTCCCAGTTCGGCTTGAGCTTCCCTTCTCCGGGAGTGGGTGGACCGATGTCATTTTGTCGTAAGACGAGGTCTCCTGGTCCGAAGTCTCGTCGTACCGTGCTGCCATTTAGGCTTATTCTCTGGTTTAGGGCTAACTCCCGTAGGTGTGCTATGCTCCTGACCTTGTTTGCAAGGTCCCACTCCGCTTCTTTGTCGTTTCTTCCCATGGTTCTGCGTGGACTTTGGTCTTGGCGTGCATCGAGGTCGGCGAGGAAGATGCCTGTCACGTCTCGGGATCTCTTGTAGAGGGCCGAGCTGGTATTCTCACACTCTACTGCGATTTTCCGGTCTCCATGGATGGTTCCGATGGAGCCGTCTTCTGCTGTGAACTTCATGAGAAGGTATTTGGTGAAGATGACGGCAGAGAGGTCATTGATTGTTTTTCTTCCGACGATGACGTTGTAAGGGTGGAGTCTTTGAGGATCACGAACTCGGACAAAATTGTCTTCCTTTGGTTTCCTGTTCCTATGGTGAGGGGCAGGACGACGGAGCCGTCTGGCTTGAGAAAATTGTCTCCGAGTCCGGTGACTCCTTTGCGGTGTCTCTGGAGGTTGTTACTGCAGAGTCCGAGCTTGTCAAAGGCTCATCTGAAGAGGATATTGGAGTCTGCTCCTGTGTCTACCAGTATTATTCTGACTAACCCGGTTCCAATCTTTGCCGAGATGATGAATGGGGCGTCTTCCGCCGAGGTGCCGTGTTGGCGGTCCTTGGGGGAGAATGTAATCGCCTTACCAGCGTTGTCGGTTGGGGATTGGTTACTGACTGCCAAGATCTTGAGATCCTTCTTGAGTGCTGACTTCGATTTTTCCGGGGTGTCCTTGCCTGTGATGAGGTTAACGATTATGGTCGGGTCTGTCTCTAGGCTTTTCCTGGGGGTTTGTCTTTGCGTCCACGGGTTGCGTCCTTCTCTCTCTAGTGACCTATCTCTTTCCGCGCGCTTCGGTTTCCGGATGATTTTGGCGAACTCGGGGAGCTTGCTGTCTCGTATAGCTTGTTCGAGAGCATCTTTTAAGTCAAAGCAGTCTTGTGTCTTATGTCTGTATCCTCGGTGGTTGTCACAGTAGAGGGTTTTGTTGCCGCCTGTTCTCTCCTTGAGTTGTCGGGCCTTCGAGAGGATATCTCGGTCTGTTATTTGGTGGTATATCTCGGTGATCGAGGCTGTTAGGGGTGTGTAGTTGGAGAACTTTCCAATTCTGGGAGGTCGGTTTGTGCTTGTCAGTTTAGGATGTTCCTTCTGGTTTTCCCTCGGTGGGGGATTATGTCGAGGTGTCGAGTTGCCGTGCTGTGTGTTGCCGTACTGCCGTTTATTGGTGGCTGCGACTTGGCTTACCTCTTCGTCGTTTATGTATTCCTTAGAGACTCCCTGAATCTCGTGCATGGTCCACACTGGCCTGGTGGTGAGATGTTTCCTGAAGTCTTCATTCATGAGTCCGTTAGTTAGGCAAAGGCTTGCGACTGAGTCCGTGAGTCCGTCAACCGTCAAGCATTCGTCAAGGTATTTTCTCGTAGACTCATCCTGTCTCTGAGTAACTCCCAACAAGCTTATGGGGTGCTTGGCTTTTGTGATTCTGGTGGTGAATTGGGCCATGAATTTTTGCGAGATATCGTGGAAGCCAGTTATGGAACCGTTGAAAAGGGCGTTAAACCATTTAATCGCGGGCCCGGCTAGGGTTACTAGGAAGACCCTGCATCGAACCGCGTCAGCGGCCCCTTCAAGGTTCATCCTGGCCTCGAAGGCCGTTAGGTGTTCTTGGGGATCCTTGGTTCCGTCATACTTCATATCGGTGGGTTTGTCAAAACCCTTGGGAGTTTTTCTCTCAGGATTCTCTCAGTAAAGGGAGTAGCTCCCATGATTACATGGTCGTTTCTTGTGCGTTTGGCTTCTCGATGTCGTCGGTCGTCGTCCGTGTCGTGTCAATGACTCGGATCGCGAGAGACGCTGCTGTCGTGCCTCTTACCGTGTCGCTGTTTGGGCGACTTGTCGTGTGTTCTGCCGCTTGCGCCGTGCTGGTGTCCTCGGTTGCGGGAGGCGCTGCGATCGTTTCTCCTGCCGTGTCGTTGTTCAGGTGACCTGTCGTGTCTGGTTTCATGGCGAGATCTTGATTGGGAAGTCGTGTGGCTTCCGCTTTCGACATGGTTTTTTTCCTTAGTTGGAACTCGTCCTTCGAGTTCTTGTACCCGGAGACAGAGATCTTGAATTATCTGGACTGCCTTTTCTCCCAGATTTTCGGCGACCGGTACTTTGGGGCCATTTTCCTTGTTTTGCGTTGGGGTAGTCTGGCGAATAGTGCTTGCTATCCTTGCATGAGGTGTAGCCTCTTAGTGATCGGGAGTTAGGTTCCTCGTTCGGGAGTTATCGTGGTGGCTTGGAGATTGTTCCTCGAAGACGTCCGCCATTCCGTCACGGTGTTTCAAGTCGAAGAAAAATTGTTCCTTTGGGATTTCGCCGTTGGAGTAGGGCGAATGTGTGTTATCGCTAAAAAAGGTGATGCAAGTTAAGGAAACATTATTCCCTTTTGCTCTCAGTTACAAACAAGAAATCAAGTGAGTGAGTTTGAGGATTGTTCTTCTGGGTTATCCGCCATGCCGTCACAACGCTGCAAGTTCCCTCATATCCCCTCTATTGTGACTACCACCGAGGATACGGACATAAGACACAAGACTGCTTTGACTTAAAAGATGCTCTCGAACAAGCTATACGAGACGGAAAGCTCCCCGAGTTCGCCAAAATCATCTGGGAATCGAAGCGCGCAGAAAGAGACAGGTCACCAGAGAGAGAAGGACGCAACCCGTGGACGCAAAGACAAACCCCCAGGAAAAGCCTAGAGACAGACCCAACCATAATCGTTAACGTCATCACAGGCAAGGACACCCCGGAAAAATCGAAGTCAGCACTCAAGAAGGATCTCAAGATCTTGGCAGTCCGGAACCAATCCCCACAGATGGCGCAGATGTACAAGATGTCTTTTGTACGGGTTGAGAAATGGATCGGAAACTTGCGGGTCGAGACGGATGTCGGATTATCTGACTGGAGCGATGGGGGGAGGTACCTGCAAAGACACTCCGACGCTCAAGTCAGAATGGATCTAAGAGGTATAAGATATGAGGAATGAATGAATACCTGGAGGGACCTGAGTCCTCTATTTATAGGTGATGGTGAATATCTTATCTTATCTTATTTGGCTAAGATAAGGGAGACGTTTAAATTATCTTATCTTATCTTATCTTATCTTATCTTATTTGGTTAAGATAAGGGAAATGTTTAGCTCACTTGGTTAGGAGCTCTAGTGGGTCGATTTTGGACCTTCTAGAAGAGTGAAGCGGGTCGGATCCGAGTAACCAAACTCGGGGACCGTTCCGAGTGTAAAATCCGTAAACCAGATCCGTAACAATTGAATAAGTACTTAGAGCATAAAACTTAACTACAACTTAAACTTATATATAATATAAGTATGATCTAATAATAATAATCTTTTAATTTTGTTATAATATTATATTAGAAATTAAGTAGACTTAATTCATATAAAAGTTAGATTGAAGAGTAATAAAAATTGTCATACACTTTTTATATAAACTTTAACTAAAATGAATGTTTCTTCCATGAAAGTTTGAATTAGTCGGAAAATGACATAATTTTAATCAATTAAGATTATTTAGAAAAAAAAACTTGAAGAGATTAGATGAGTAGAAAAAACAGTTTTTCCTTTAATCAATTGTTGAGAATTAAATTCTCATCATCTTAGATATAAAAAAAATTACAAATGGTGTAAAAAAAAAAAAAATGAAGGTCTATAGAGATATAGTAATAAAGATGGTCTAAGTAAATAGACTAACTAATAAGGCGAATCATATAATTTTTTGATCAATCCAAATCATATAAACAGCTGGTTGCAAGAAGAAGCAACTTTGGTCGTATATAAAATTAAAAATCACTATTAAATGATTTCTTTGCCTCCAACAATTTATGTTGTATATATCATAATTCACAAGACATCAGGTCAAACTAGGATGCAGTCCTGGCGTCAGCAATGCATGAAAGCAACTTCCAACAAGTCTATTCATTTTTTAAATCTAATTAAAGATTATTAATTAAGTGTTTAGACTTTAAAGTCATAATAAAATGTATAAAAAGTATACTGAAATTAAATGAAATGAAAAAAATTAGGCTCAAATTTAGAATACAGAATACACACAAAATTACTAGAAAACATTTTTTTCTTCTATTTCATTTATGTTAAGAGTAATAAAAAGTATATTACTAATAATTTTGAGTGTACATTTTGTATTAACTTCAAAAATTTCTTAGTATGTTATGAACGGAGTTAATATTTAATTTGGCATCTGAACTTGCACGCGAGTAGAGGTGGTAAATGGAACCGAAATACATCGGGTCGGTCCGCATAATTCGCCAAAAAAAGTGGACTGAAATTTTAAAACTTAAAAAATTTTCTTAACCCGCGCCGCTTAATCAGTGGATTTTGGCGAGCTTCGGCGGCAGGACAGATTTCCCCACCAGGTCAGACGTTTTTTTTTTTCAGGATTTTTTTTTTATAAATTTCTAAGATATTATTTATCTACAAGAGGATGAAGATGATAATTGAAGATGTTTTAAGTCATATTTTAGATTATATTTTTATTTAACTGATTATAAACTTGAAGATATTTAATTATATGTTTTGGACACTATTTATTTTGTTTTGGACAATGTTAGTTTTATTATTTTGTTTCAAAAAACTTGGTTAATAATTGTATTTATTACATATTTATAATTATAAAGACTTTAATGTTTGTGAATTTAGAAATTATAATTTTTTTATATCTTTAAAAATTATAAATTTATTAAAATGGTTGTGAAATTATATATATTGTTTAATATTTAATGGTTTATAAAAAAAAGATTTGGCAGGTTTGGCCCGCCAGACCACCCACGCGAATTTCAATTTAATTTTTTAAGTTTTAATTGTCTCTATTTAATTTCCAAACTTTGTGAATGTTACTCATGTTAATTTCTGGAATAATTTTTGACGCACAGGTATTAATAGAATGTTAATGTGGACAGTCAGACGTCACGTTAGACTCTGTAAAATGACGTCTTTTTTGTTTTTGCACTCAAATAGTCCAAAAATAACCTCATAAGTAAGTGGTGTTTATTGGAACTTTTTCTCCCAAAATAAGTGATTCGGCATCGTTTTTAGACTATTTGAATGGCAAAATCAAATGATGTCATTTTACAAATTTTAGTGTAATATATAGAATTCTAACTATTTATATCAGCGCTTTAATAATATTTGTGAGTCAAAATTATCTCAAAAATTAATATGAATTATATTTGTAAAATTTTAAGACTAAATAAAAATAATTAAAATTTTAAAAACTAAGTTAAAATTCATATATAAGTTTAGGACCTAATTGAGAATTAACTCCTGTGAATATTGGTGTATGTGAAGAAATAGTATAATAGATTTTAAAGGAGTAATTGAGTAATCTTGAGGTTCCTTAAATTTGTTGCATTGTTGGATCATATATATACCAAGCAAATCTTATAAAACAAAGGGAGATTATTATCTCTAAACTTAGCTTGTAAACAGACAAATGATTAAATTGTTATCAACGAAAGAGTAAACATTAGAATTTATAACATGGCTAATTCTTTTTATCTTTTATTTTTCAAAGACAAGTATTTATTGATGTAAACAATAAAATTGGAATATAGAAAAGTATTGAAAAACAATTTTTCTACAAGTTAACATAAGCCAATTATATTTTGTATCTTTTAAAAAATAAAATTTAAATAATTATTAATTAATGACAATTAATTAGTATAGATTATAATTCAAAAATTGTTAACTTATTTTTTACTAGATCTCTCTTGATTCCGTAGCGGAATTGTTATAATATTAGTACGATTATTTTGGTCAACAATAATAATCGTAGCACAAAAATAGAGTTTCCTAACGATAAAAAAGAACTCCTTGATTTGATAGATTTATTGATATTCAGCCACAAGTTAGTTATGACAGCTGGCATTAAGTTAGTTATCAGTTGTTATTAAGTTAGTAGAGGACAATACATACATAGGTGCAGTTAAGACAGTTACTTAGAGGCCACGTCACAAGTTTGTTAATTCTCTTTGCTAAGTCTGGTGTGATAACAGAATCAATAAGAAGGGAATGCAATACAATTATACAAACACACAATTCAGATTTCTTTCAAAGTTCTTCTTTCTCACTAACTCTATTACTATTATATAAGCTGGTATTAATTAAGAGTTAATCAAGACATGATATACAAGAAGATATTTTGGTCACTGCATTAACAAATTTGCACATCATATAGTTTATATGAAGTAGCTGCAATATAATAGCAAAAGATACATACATATGTTACATATATATATAGATGCGTTTTTTCTAACAGTTCTTTTTTTACAAATATAATATATTTATTTAGCTTCAATTACGTTAAAATTAATGTATACACCTAATTTTATTATATGACTGACTGAATATAATGTGTATGTTTAAAGTTTACCTTATGTATGCAGCAATTTATTATTGACCAATAATAAACTTTTAAAGAAATTTTAGATATGCGACGAAGTAGTTCTTGATCTGTCAAACTAAAAAAGTATTGTGAAAAACATCACCAAAGGTAGCTTGGTTTGGGAGCACATATTTGGTGAGGTTGTTAACATGTTCTTCAAAGCCCTGTGGTACATCAAAGTCCCATAAACTAAACCACAAGGCATGATAATCTGCTGTTGTAGTGTCTGGCCATGAAGGTGATGACAAATAATCTTGGTGCATCAAAGGGAAGCTTTGTTGCTGCTCTAACATTGTTGGATTATTATTATTAGGGTAAATAAACCCCATATTATTGTGTTGATCATTGTAGTAGTTTTCTTTTGTCTCATCATCATAGGATTTGGTATTTTCATTATTATTACTTTTGTTGGTGTCCTCCATTATTACTTGCTCTTTTGTGACCTTTGATCTTCTCTCTTTTAGCTTCTTGTTATGCTTGGAATCCTCTTTCTTTTTGAAGTGGGTTCTCCAATAGTTCTTGATCTCATTATCAGTTCTACCTGGCAAGTACCTTGCTATTGTTGACCACCTATACAAAAAATAGAAGTGAGATAATAATTATTACATCAATAATTTAATTCATAAAAGTGAGTCCGTTTGATATATAAATGATTGCTAGAGAATGGATACATCTATGATTACACATAAATATGATTTTAATTTTGATACACTAATAGTGTAAACGTTTTATACAATTATGCAATTACATCCGTTCTTTTAGATGATCATTCATATAGTCAATATAAAAAATAATTATTTTTACTGATGTAACGTTATATAATTAGATACACGTGTAAAATTATTTTATATTGATAATGCATCAAAATTAAATTCACATGAATATATGCATAAAATAAAAGTAAAAGTATAGTGAGTAAGTAGTGTGTGACGAATTTCATTACTTGTTTCCCAAAATAGCATGCAATTCAAATATTATTCCTTCTTCCAGTGGTGTTAATTGACCCTTCTTGAGACCAGGCCTCAAATAATTCACCCATCTCAACCTGCAACTTTTGCCACTCCTATTTAAACCTAAATAATTCAATTTGAAAAATGAATCAATATATAAAGGAAAATAGAAATATAGGAAAATAAAAGATAATTGACTATTGTCTTTTCAATAATCAATATGAACTAAACCAATAATTGAAATTCACTTATCATTCTAAGTAATTTTTTTCACCAACATATTTCTTAGAGTGAAAATTCACATGCAATTATTTTTATGTGAAGTTGATAGTTAAAAATTATTAAATAATAATTTAATCAAACTTGTTAAATAAATTTTAAATTAAAATTTCACGTAAAAATAATTGCATGGGAGTTTTCACCAATTCTTAGAAAAATGTTTTTAATAGTGGTAAATAAAATTATTTTTTTTATTTAACATAAAGTTAAAGAGAAACTCGACAAAACATCTTATATGTAGTGGTAAATAAAATTTTTTTTTTTACCCTTTCTCTCTATAGTTTCATTAAACATGTCTATTTTTTCATGTATTTTTTATGCGTGCAGCATAGGGTGTGATTTGATCTTAGGAAGAAAAAAAAAGTTTGTATTATAATTTGAGAATCAAAATCAAAACATATACTAGTTTAACTTAATTAATTACCTGTGAACTTGGCCACAGAACTCCACCTACCCTCCCCATGCAAGGTGACATATTCAGTGAGCAACTTGTCCTCTTCATGAGTCCATGGCCCTTTCTTCCACCCTCTCTCTGAACCCATTATCATAACCACCATGATATTTTTTTTTTCACTTTCACTACTATATCTTACTTTTTAATTTGTCTATGATTTCTATGACAAATCATGCTCAATCTCTTGCTCTCAATATATACCATCTTCTTATGGGCCTTTTTAACAATTATTTAATTTAATAATAATAGGCATTCAGAATGAGAACTTTGAATCAAATTTTTCTTTGTTGTGATGTCATATGTTTCCTCATTCTTCTCTCTAGTTTCCCTTTCGAGCCCACAAGAGATAAATCTTAATATTGGTGCTTCACAGCTTCATTATCTTCTCCAATGAACATGGAGCAAGTGGATCAAACAACTCTTGTGTCTAAGTACGGAATTTTGTAATTAATTATTAAGTACAAATATTCACGCGCAGATAAAGGAAGCATAAATATTTTATAAAAAAAATATAAAGTTACCGAATCAATTTTTCATCCAATATCAATTCATTTTTTAAAAATTATTTTATTTATCTTAAATTATAAATTTTATATCTTAAATTATAATCTCTACAAAAATTTGACTAAATAAAAACTAGTTTCTTACACTTTTTTTTATAAAATCATTTTATTTTGTAAGTTAAATTAAAAGAAATAATATTTGCATCACTTTTTTGTTTATTTTTCTTTTATTATATAAAATACATTTTTTTTATCTTCTTTCATTTTTTATTAATTATTTTTAATATCAGAAATAAAAAATGTAGAAAAGAAATATACACGTAAAAATATTGCATATAACATTCTTCTTAAATTAATACACATTTCTATTATTAAATTACAAGCTAATTTTATCTAAAATAAATTTCAGAGACCAGCACTTTTATTAAAATTTAGATAATATTTAACTATAAAAAAGTATATAATTTTATATTATTAAAAATATTAATGATGGCTACAAAATATACAGATTTCTAGAGATGAAGAATATATAACAATAAGTAAATAACTCATTTTGTATCTCACACCATAATCTTAAGCCAAGGGAAAAAAAAATGGAGTTGGCTGTTGCTGTCCCCTTGAAAATGGCTTTGGAAGGTGGAAGCAATGGTTATGGCACAGGTGTATGATTAAATTAAATTAATCCTTAATTCCACGATTTAGATTGCATAAAGATCAGATGAATTAATGAAATGTATTATCAAAGCATGAATGATTTATGTAATTTTTATTCATCCTTGTTTTCTGTCAACCGTACGTGGGTCGTGTGCTTTAAAATTGTTCAGTGAAACTAACCATTAAATTTGAGCATAGGATTCCAATTAAGGAATAATGGGGAACAAAACTTTGTGAAGGGTTAGTCACTAAGTTAACACGTGGCCTTCCTACTGTAATTAGTAGCATATAGTTTATAATTAATTTGGTATATCTTATTAGGACAAAATTCAAATGCTTGACCCATATGATTTTGCATAAAAGCTTTACCATTCTATTTGTTGTCTTCTTATGTTTTACAACCTGTTGAACTTTTTTCTTTTAAAAAAAATTATTAAAAAATATCTCAATAAAATTTATTTTTTTATTCTTTTAAATATATTACTCTTAAAATAATATTAAATATTTTTAAATAATAAAAATAAAATAATATAATATATATAATAATTATTAGTTAAAATAAAATATAAAAAAATTATTTATTTATTTATTTATTTTTTTGGATCCGTAGATATGCGAATATCTACATAAAATTCGTAATTCAATCTGATAATATTGTAGATCGGATCAGATCCGATCAAATAATCTTACGAATAGATCAATATCTATAATTTTTATATCAGATTCAGATAAATAACTTAAATATGTAGATCAAATCCGATATATGAATACCCTAAATATAGAGTGAGAAAAGAAAATAATGAATAACTTTATGTGTGTAATTCGCTTTTGAAGATATAGACAATGGCAAGTAATATATAATATTATGGCATATTGGTGTACGTGTCAGGCAAAGATAAGATCAAAATCCTTTTTCCCAAATCTAATAGTAATGACTAATGATGCATAATCAACGACAATTGACTTCAAATATTTGTTCTCCACACAAAATGTTTGGCGCAGTTTATTGAGAAACTTTTTTAGTTGTGGAAGAAGAATATGCTGATCTTTCCAACTAAGTCCATATACAGCGTAAAGTATGTAAGATTTGATTATATCTCCAAACATTACCTGGCTTATCTTCTAGACGTATCTACCCATATGTTAATTCCTGCCACAAATTAAAAATGCATGCCCCCCATTTTTTAATTATTCATCTTAATTATAAAAAATATATAATATATATAATTAAAATCAACAATTAAAATCTAAAATAATAATCTATTAGTATACATAATTTTTTTTTATACATACATAACAGAACTTATGTAACATCTAATAAGATTTGCTAGGCTTAAATGTATATGATGAAAAGGCATTACTTTTGTATATGATCGTTACAATAATTTCTTCTACCTGTCATCAAAACCTTAAATATAAACAAAAGCAACATTTGTAACAACATATACATAAGTTACTGAAGAATAACTCACAATAGTGTTTTAACTTTAATTTACTGATTGACTTAAGTAAATGTTAGAGATCGAACATAAATTTCGTACTGTGTATAATAATAAGCGAGAGAAAAGATAGAATATTATAAAAATATAATAGATCATGCGTTTATTTTACTAATTCATTTGTGTAGGTTACACAAATTAAAATTCTTCCAAAGAATATATGTATATTATGAGTTATAATTTTATTAGGTCTATTTGAAAAGGATTGGTATTACAAAAAATTGAGTTATTCATCTGATAATTTGTATTAGTTGGTGGGGTTAATATTAAACTGAACCAGAGATGGATCCAGAAATTTTAACATGGATGGACCAAAATATAACAATATCAATAATACATTATAAAATTATAAAATACAAATAATTTATAGCATGTTTAGTTAAAAATTATTACATATCTTATTAATTAAAATTTCTTTTAAAAAATATTAATAAAAAATAATATATATAAAACTATTAAATTACCTAATATTTTTTTTATTTTTTAAACATATATATCATATATAAGTAAAGTTTTTTAAAATTTTGGGAGACAAAGTTATTGATCATAAGAATAAGATTTGTGACTTATGTAAAAAAGAAAATGAGAATAATTTTCACTTCACGTAACAATTATGGTATGGTTGATTATATACTTATAATAAATTATGGACTATTTCAAAAACAATTAAACAACACTTTAAAAGGTGAGCAGAAACTTATAAAAAAAGACTAACGGCCGATTAGGGATGTTAATGGGGCGGGGCGGGGGCGGGGGATGCCTCCCTGCTCCCGGTCTCCGCCCCCATAATTAATCCCTATCCCCACTCCGATCCCTGTCGTGGGGGGATAATTGTCCCCATCCCCATTTTCCGCATTCCCCGTATTTTCTGCGGGACCCCATTCTCCATCCTCTTATGTTTAACATTCATATGAAAATTATAATAAAAAATATCAAAAAAATAAAAAACAAACTAGAAAATACTATTACAAACACACAAACATATCTATCTTATCTAAGATTATAAGTCCACAAATACAACATAGTAAATTATAGTCCATAAAATAAAATCTTAAAATACAATTTCCATTCTTAAAAAAACAATAAGATATAGTCTTTAACATCAAGTGAAAACTGGAGAGAGTTGGGGCTGTGGGAGAGAACAACGTATGGTGCTGTGGGAGTTTTGGAGTTTGAACAAAGTGGAGATGGAAGAGAGTTGGGACTGAAAATAGAGAGTAGATGGTGCAGCAAATAAAACAGTGAGTAGGAAAGACTGAATAATAGGGTTAGGGTTTTTTAATTGGTGAAATTACTAAAAAATACTTATGTTAGAAATAAAGTAAGGTTATTTAAGAAATTTCAAACATTCGAAAAATTATCGAAGATGGGACGGGAATCTCCGCTCGGGTCTCCGCGCCTGTCTCAAAAAAATTTTACTCTCCTATCTCTATCCTCACGGAAAAAATTTCCTATCATCGGAGTCCTATTTAAGACGGTATCCGCAGAAATCCGTCTTTTGAGAATTTTTGACACCCCTAACCCCGACGAGAGAAAAGATTGTTAATTTTATTGACCCACATGCATCATGACCTATTGACCTTTAGTCTAAACTTAACCTAGTTTAATGGTAAGAAATAAATAAACTGATGTCCAATATTAAAGTTAGTTAGTGGACGTAAAGGTATATATTGTGGCTGTGGTCAATAGATTTTAGTTTGAAATTTTGTAATTGAGTTAGTTGTTACATTGCATTTGCATTAAAAGTATTTAATTAAGTTATTGTCAATATTTTTTTAAAAAGTATAAAATATTATTGAAACATTTGCTTTGTATTAATAAATTTAAAATATTCTAAAAGTAAGTATAAGAAGATTATTACATAATTATTAAGTTCTTTCCTTTCTTTTCACTTTTGTGTATTCTCTTTTTGGTCTGATTTGGGTAGAGTTTTTTATTTGATTTTGGTAGTTTTTATTATGAAGCCCAAAACAAATTGGGTAAGAAAAGCCCAACCATATATACCATCCGGCCCACAATTTATGCATACCAAAAATTTGCCCTGACAATCAATTCCTTGACCCAAAAAAAAATTCAAAGGTTTTCCACCATACCAATCACACCAACCTATGATTAATTATAAATTAATCGGTAATACTATATGACCAAGTCATTTTAGTAATTAATAAGTTCAATTAAGTTAGTCTAATAGTTTATTGATACAATAAATATCAATTAAAAAAAAGTGACGCATAAGATGAAAAAAAAGAATTAATTAAACTTGTTTATAAAAATAATTTGTTCGCTTGGTATTTCTTTAAATTTAAACACTGGTTGTTTGCCAGGTTTAATTAATGTTGTTTATAAGTTAATTATTTTCCAACAAATCATTGATGCTTGTCTGTCTTATCATATCATTGCACCTTGTAGCAAAATTAAAAGCTATTTTGAAAGAGAAACATGATAACCAGTCTTAATTAGCAGGAACAAAGTAAAGTTAAATAGACGGGAATTTAAAAAAAAAAAAAGTGTAAATAGATTTATCATATAATTAGTATAAGTGTACAACACTGTCACAAGCATGTGCATGATGCATCTAAGGAAAAAATAATGGTTCTTAGACGGATGCCGATTTTGGATGTGTGAAGCATGAAGAATATTTAGGGTTTAAAGGTCATTGTTGACCTTACAAATTAATAAGGTGTTCCCTCTTGTATCTTGTTTGCTAGTTGTATGTATATATATGGGAACTATTTAATTATCAAGCAACGACAGTCTTTTTACTACATTTTTTTTTAATTAGGATTTGACATTTGAAGTCTAAAAAATTGATAGGATTAGGCAAATCAACTTTTTTTTTCGATTTTTTATTAAGGTGAAACTCAAGTGCAGTCAATTTCACATAAAGTTGATAACCGAAAATCGTTAAAATAAAAATTTAGTTAAATCAATCAAATCATTTAACCGATTTTATATCCATAGCTTTTAAAACTATAGTGATCCAGGTTTATGTCATTTTAAGTTCATATAATAATTTACTTTTAGAAGTTTAAGTAATAACTCTTAGTACAATAAATAAATAAAGCTATGCAAACAAGTTTTCTTAAGGCATTGGTTAAAGTTATCAGAAATTATTTTAGTTATGGAGAAAAGAATGATGTTTTGTTTAAATATGAATTTTTGGGATATTTTACAGAATTGTGGGGTATCAAAAAAGTAATCCAATACATTATCTGCGTGTTGAATGGATGTGCGCCACGTGGCAACACGTTACCTGTGTGTTGCTGTGATTGTGCTACATATTCAACACGTTAGTTCTGTGTTGACTCAGTACGTTACTTACCTGTAACGTCCACTACCTGTATATACACCAAAAACCTCTATTTTCAGATAAAGCATATCTCTAAAATCCATATTAAACTTTTTTAACCTAAAGTTATCACTAGTAAAAAATTTAATTTTTTTGAGCTATTAAATTTTTTCTATTAAACACCTTGACTAGTTTATGAAAAAAAAAAATAGTTCTTGCTTGAACCAAAATTTTATGAAGATGTATGCAATGGGAAAAGTAGTCTCTAGCACTTTTGGAAAGATTTGAAGGATATATAGTCAAAATCATGCACATGGCCTTTGGGTATGTGTGGATTATTGGCTTATAATGGAATCCTAGTATAATGTATATATGTCATTGCATTTAATTTGCTAAAATCATTGATTGATATATAAATATAGCATGTTGAATTAAATTGAGAGCAAATGCTTTAACAAATATATATTCATTAGTGATCAATTTAGAAATTAAATGGTTTAACTTGAAGTGAACACACAAGCACACATATACTACAACCTTTTAACTTATTTCCATCATGCAAGAGAGTGACAAGCTAATAAGCTAGCCATGTGCTTAATTGGAAGATGTTCCAATGCTTTTGGAAACAACCAACATGACTAGTATAGAAAAAACATAAACTTATTTAGAAAAGCAACACATATAAATATAGAAACAACAAAACTATATAATTTTATATAAAAATTATTAAATTTGTTTAAATTTTGAGCGAATTACATAGTTAAATAAAGTGAATTTTAAAATTACTCAAATAAAACCATTGAAAATTGGTTATGTTTCTTTTTTGTAATTAATAAATACTTTTTTTTACTAAAAATAAGGAGATTCGAACCCGTGACTTCTTGAATGAATATGAGAGACTATGTCATTTGAGTTATAACTTATTGACTTTTCAACAGCTACTTGTTGCCTTGTTGGTAAGGTTTATGAAGTTTCTGTGATGCTATAATATAAATTGCAAAAAATTACAAAAGTTTATATTATATTTTAGTTTGTACACAATCTGTGATATTCTAGAATAATTTGTTTAAATTTTAAAAAATTTACACCATGTAGCGATTTATATAAATTAGTTACAAGACTAAAATATAACTAATTTTTAAATATTGTATTTGGATTATTTTAAAATTTACTTTATTTAATTACGTAATTTGTTCTTAATTTTTTGTCACATCAAAGTTAAAGTAAAAAAACCTAAAACAACAATAGAAACATTCTTTTCCTATCTATATTTAAGTGGTTTTGTATATTTTTCTCTCTTTTTCTTTATGGAAATGGAATAGGACAGGGATAGATCGATAGTCAGAGATTAATGAGGTGTGAATGGACTATGGAGGTATCATTTCATCATCAGCAGTGTTACATAGTCAGAGAAAATCACCAATAATTAAATGAACAAAATTATTTTAAAATTATATTAATTAAGGCTTATTATTTCTTTGTCGATTCTACGTCGTCGTTTTTTCCTCCTGCAAGGCTTTTACATCCATCAATTGGTGCGCAGGCTGCGTCACCTGGCACTGTACATATAGACCAATAGTAGCTCGACACGTTTCTGCTGTGACACTTCTTTCCTATTATTGCACCCTCAAGACCATTGGAAATTGATGAACATCTGAATTGAAATGTTGTCATCAGATGATGCCACTTTTTTATCAGAAAAAAAATTATTAAAAGACTAAATTTTAATTACAGTTACTATTTTAACTTAAAGTATTCTTAATGAGTGTTTCAAAATATAAGAATATAATTTTAATGTAATACAATAGTTTTATATGTATATCAATTTAGATAATATTATATCAATACAAATAATTATAAAAAAATAATATAATTATACAATTATATATAAAATAGTTTATAATATCAGTACATTAACATTACACTTTTTTTTATATTCGAGTAGTAATGATGCTTTTTTTAAATATGGACTAATGAGATGTTAATGTTATTTTCAGATGTGGAACCGTTAAATTAGAGAAATGAAAATAGGGTTATTCGATTTGTGATATGTACAGAAATCGAATTGTCTGATTTGTGAGAGGTATGGAAATTAGATCGAGAGATTTCTATTAAAAAAATTAAAAAATCTGAAATACAAAAATTAGACCCTTCCATTTATGTACTTTCTACACTTTTAAAAAACACAAAAAATTACAATATTAAAGTATACGGTTCTGCTACGTTACCAACAGCATATCTGCCAACTTCTGCCAACTCTTATTTATAATTGTGTTTTATGGAAGTGTGTTCATGGATGTGTCTAATAAAAATGTCTTTTTTATAACTGTGTTTAATAGAAGTGTTTTTATAGATATATTTTTTGGATGTGTCTCTTTATATATGTATTTAAAATATATTAATTATTAGACACATCTATGAACACACTTTCATGAAACACAAATATAAATAAGAGTTGGCAGAAGTTGGCAGATAATATGTTGGTAACCTATACTTTTCCTAAAGTATATCACTTCTTTTATTTCCATAAAAAAAAAGCATTAATATTAAACTCTTAGATCAAATCTTTATTCAGAATACTTATTATATTGCAAGACTAAAGAAAAGAAAAAATAAATAAATAGAAATACAGAATTAAGATAAATTTTTTGTTGGGGGTATTAACTAGAGGTAGTTATAACCCAAACCCTAAAATCCAAAATTACTTCTGATCTCCTTTCGTTTGACCTAACCGTACATGTTTTTGCAGCTACCCCAAGCAATCTATACTATTAGAGTATTAGTATCACTGTGGTTTGGGAAGAAGTACCCAAATTATTGGCATTTCTTCTTTTTATTATTTTTTTATTTTTAGAGATAGGGTATAGTTTTGGTATAATTAATGACGGCACCATAGCTACAAGAAATGGCAACTAGCTAGGTTGGTATGTATAGCATCCAAATTCCAAAATGTCTAAGTTTAAAAAGAAAATAATAGACTATGAGTTGGCATAATAATTCACTCAGTTTATATGGAAATGCAGCTTGGAAGTGATATTTTTCCTTTTCCAATATGATCTTGGTATTCAATTATTCACCATTCATGTTAGCAACACATGGGTTCTAATTAAGTTGAACAAAGATGGTTATTTAGCTGATGTCTGGTTGCCATTTCATTAATTACCACAAAATAGTGATCATCAAAATGGTGGTTAATATTTAAGAACATTTCTAATGGGCATCAATAATAGTTAGTTATTTATTAGCCTTTTTTTTTTCAAAATTACTAAAAAAATTTATTTCTATAAAAAAATTAATAAATTTTATTTATTCTTTTAAATATATTTATTCTTAAAATATTATTAAATTAACTTTTCTTAAATAACAAAATAAAATAATGAAACATATATAAATAATCATTATTAATTAAAGTAAAACATAAAATAATTATATTATTTATTTATAATTTAATGCAGATCTACAAATATGTGCGTCGGATTCGCATATACAGATGTGGGATTTTGATCCTCTAAATTTTGAATTTCACTTTCAAAGATAAAGTGTGATTTCTCACCATTTATTTTATAGGTGGGACTAACAGAAAATATGAAAAAGAAACCTTTCAAATATGAGAGATCACACTTTATCATCTAAAATAAAAAATTAAAATTTAGGAAATCTAAATTCATAAATGTGATATCTACTATTCAATCCAACTAGAGTGCAGATCAGATATAAATAATTATCATAAATTTACTGATATAATCTTATACATGAACACCCCTAATAATATTTACTTCCCTAATAATGTGGTATCATTATTCCTTTGTTTTACATAAAAGTAGTGTTTTCATCATTACCTATATATTGTTTCCATATCATGAGACAAACGCAATTACGCACTATATATCCTTTACCACGCTCAATTAAAAAAACTAATAAGGAATGATTAATTAGTACGTAGCTCAAAAATTAACAAGAGGATAAATTCCCAGGGTGTTCAAATTACAAACTCATACGTACTCACAAGAAGATAAATTGAGAATAATTGTAAGAATGTTCAAATAAATTAAAAGCTGATACATAGCTAGGTACACCTTTGTCGTGTTATATATTGATCAATAGCTGGTTACATCCAATTATATATATATATATATATAATGTACATTAAAACATATTCAGAAAATAAATAACATGATTGAAGGTATATAATTTAGTGCATAACTACTCTGCTCTACAAATAATTAGGTGCAATTTCCTAAATAATTTCCTTCAGCTAAGAAATTAATTCACTTCATCATAGCTTAGGCATAAAAGGTGATAGGTGCTAGAAATTGTTCTTTCAAACCAGTAGAATTATTATTGTATACACTTGAATTCTCCCTCTATTATTATTTCTCCAAAAGATTCCAACCTATATATATATTGTGAAGAAGTAATAATTCACCGTAAAATATCTTGCTAAACAATTTTCAAGCATCAACAGTCACAACAATTACATTTTTTTTAAGTTAAAAATTTAAATAAATTTAACATAAATTATTTTATTTACAGAAAATATACCTTTAAATTCGTTAAACACACATATGTAAATGCTTATATTAAATTCTATCAAAATAATTCTCATATCAATAATAAAATTCAAACTCAGGTCAGGTAATTTTCACACCAATTTAAGAGTAATAAGTATTTAATTCGATCTTGTATATTTTTCTTAAAAACCTGCCGAATTTTAACAAAAAAAAAAAATAGCCACAATTATTTACTTTTAAGATACAGATAGTTTTTAACCTAAATAATATTTCTTTTTATGAAAACAGGTTATTTGATCCTTCAAAACCATATCGTTTTGAGTGAAAATGATCTATATATCTAAAAAAAAAAAATTGTTTTATCATTTATTTTTGTTTAAAATTCTATCATCTATAATTTTTTTATTTTGTCCACCATATATTCCAGTCCAACATCTAATAACTCCCGATATTTATTTAAATAGATTAGTAAAATTTGTTTTAAAATTATTATAAATTTAAGTTCTATTTAAAATTTGTAGTGTAGTATATATGTACAAAATTGAATTCAAATTTTTAATATTTATTTAATGAAATACTAAATGAACCAAATTGGTTGCACTCTAAAATTTAAGAATGACTGAGTGAAAAAAAGTGACTGCAGTGCATTACATCACTACTGGAGCTGGAATCACTTCACTCACCGTTTTAATTTCCCACCATACAAATGACAGAATCACTAAAACATTGTTTTCTTTACTGATCTCGTTATTAACTTGCATGAAACAGAATTAATGCAACTATGTAATCCATTAATAAAGTGACACGTGTGTAGATCCATTTTAAGGTATGTGACGAAGTTTTGATACTCATGCCTCTATACAATACAAGAAGAAGAAGAAGAGAGAGAGTGGAAAATGACATGCCAAACGATACAACATAACACGTACCTCACCACGCGCCACAAACAACGGCAAACATGCTGGGGTGTTTTACACGCGCCATGTATGCGCTTGCTCAACATGTATCCTTACCAAAAATAGCTTAACATGAAAAAGCATGGGAAAAAGAACTTTGCATGAAAATAGAAAGTACCTATAACCCTAATAAGCCCCACCCAGTTATTATTTTTCTCTCTTTCAGATCGGAAATTAAAAAAAAACCTCACATATAGATATTTTTATATAAAATTAATTATAAAAATTTGATTGAATTATAATTATTAATTTTACATAAAAATAATTATCCATAAATTTTTACTAAAAAAATTTTATGATAAAAAAATAAAGAAATGATATTGTATCTATTTTGATTGAATAACAAAAACAGATAAAGCCAATAAATTATAATTCAAATGATATAATATCTCCATACTCATCTAGAAGTCGCAAATTCGAGTCTCCCTAGCTCAACATTCTTAATCAGAATCTCAAAAATTAAATCGATATACAACCTAAATTTTAGAAACTATTTGATAATTTAATCCATAATTTTTTAATTTAATTTTTTTTTGTATGTACAAATAAAACATGTGGACTAAAATAGAAAAAGCTAAGTTAGAAGAGAGAGTAGATGTAAACAAGACAATACAAGAGAAAAAAAACTCATCACAATATGCTTTTTGGATCAGTTTTCTCTCTCTGGTCCATGCCCTTTCCTCTTATAATTCTCTCACTAGGGTTTCAAGTTTCAACTTGAATAAGTATCCAACTTTCTCTTGTTTTTCACAAATTTGGTTGCACTTGGGTACTGCTCCAGAAAAGAAGCACCATCAGGCAACCCCAACAAGAGGAGAAGGAAAGGAAGAAAAAAGTGAGGGAAGAAACAGATAGATATTGGATAGAAATAGAAACAATATATAAATATAAGTGACAAAAAAGAAAAGGGGCGATTTTTAATTTTAATTTGTTATGGGGAGGGGAAGAGTTGAGTTGAAGAGGATAGAGAACAAGATAAACAGGCAAGTCACATTTGCAAAGAGAAGAAATGGTCTTCTCAAGAAAGCTTATGAGTTATCTGTTCTTTGTGATGCTGAGGTTGCCCTCATCATCTTCTCCAACAGAGGAAAACTCTATGAGTTTTGTAGCAGCTCTAGGTATTCATCTTTCTTTTCTTCTTTCACCTCTTTATTATGTGTCTTATGATGAGATCTAGTGTTGTTCTTTGCTAATATATGTTCATTTTTTGGTTTTTAATTTTCTGGGATTTGCTTGATTTGATTGGAGGAATGGTTATCTATTTGTCTTTGTTTTTTTTTTTTTTTGTTTAATATAATGATATGATTATTTTTGTAATGTTTTTTGTGGGGTTCAGCTTGTAAGCTCTTATGTATTTCTTGAGAGAATTTGATTTCATATTTTGAGTGTAATGTTCTTAGATTTATCAGATCTGGTAATATAGTACATGATCTGGTTAGTATATATATTTATCTGATAATCTTGTGTACTTGTACGGTTACTTTTTGTGTTAGATGATTGTTGTTTATTGTTGACTACTAGCTTTTTTTTTGTCACTTTTTTTTGGGTTTGACTTTTTTTTCTATTTAAAATCTAACTTTTTATACTAAGCAGCAAGTGTTAGATCAAGATTTTTGCTTAATTTAACCTGGCGAATTAACCTTTTTTTTGTTTTAGTTTTCATTTTATTTTAGTTTGTTAGTATTTTGCTTTTTATTTTTGTTGGAAGTTTGGTTATTAGTAGCTAAGAGAGTTAACATTTAAAATAATGCCTTGAAATGAAATTTTTGTAAGCAAATTTTTTTTTTGTTAATTTGAAGCATCAAATGTTAATGAATTGTTTTGGCCAGCTCCAAATAAAAAAAAATTATATGATCTTTTTATTTAAATTATTTTTACTACATTTGAAGAGAAAAGAGGGAGAAAGAGGGAGAGAAAGAGACAGAGTAAGTGATTAATTTGTAATTATTTATTAAAAATAAAAAATAATTATAAAAAGCCTTTTCTGTAACTAGGGGTAAAAAAATTTTACTACCATTGCAGCTCTTCCAAGTTATAATTTCATTTTCTCCTTAACCAACATTTTAATGCCCTTTTTTTACCTGATCTCAAATCTATTTCCATGTAACATTCTACATATTTATGATATATACCTCACCCTTTGTGTTTTAATACCATTAATCCACAATATCTATGAAATAGTTTATATATATATAAGTCTTTGAAGTTGAAGTGGCAAATAAAGCATAAAGATGGTACTCACTGAAATTCATTACCAGAAAGCTGGTAGGAAAATTGAAGACACACAAATGTTTTTTTTTATTAATTTAAAGATACTTTTTTTTTAGAAAAATATAATTTTTTTAAAATTTTTATTAATATTAAATATATAAATGATATAAAAATCTTTTACATTTACATTTTTAACGAATTTTTTATGAGCAGAATTCTATACAAATTTATTTCTTGCTTTTTTGTACAAAATTTTTGAATGCTTTTTTCTCTTTGAATCAAGATGAAGCTATGCCTAGCTAGATATTCGATATCAAAGACATCAAATAGACCAGGGAGGATGAACTGAAGAACCTTTTGAATTAAATTTCGTTACTTTATTATTTTTGTTTATTGTTTTTACCTTGGATGATTGTTCTTTCGGTGGATAGGACATTAACTGGCATGATTTGATTGTTGACATTAATATTTACACCGAAATATATAATATTACTTAGCATGTTTAGTGATAAATATCCAACTATCTATATATTAAGCATAAGCCTAATCTAATTAATTAATTTCCAGCAAAATAAGGTGCCCTTCTTAATATAGCAAAAAGCTAGGACTAACTTTTCCATGATTATGGCACAAGTTTATGTAAACATAATTTGTTTATTCTTATCTTCGTTTTAGTCTTCAAATAAAACATTAATTACAATTTTATCCTGCAAATTTCATCCACAACTTGAATGAATATTGCCTCTTACTGCTTTAGTTTCTTCCTCCATTGATTACAATCACTTAAAACATGTATTCTATCCTAAAAATAAAAAAAATATTATGTACACACTAAAAGTTAATTATTAAATATTATATATAAATATATGTATAATTTAATTTATTTTTAATATATATTTTATATTTTAATTATATTTTATAATTTACATTAATAACTGATTTTGGTATATAGTTAGTATAGTTAAAAAAATAGTAGCTAAACCAATTAGGGCAATTAATTGGTTTGAAGAAGAGTGGTTTATAACTTGGATTTGATGTTGCAATGATCTATGAATTATAGATATTGAGTGAAATCATAGTGTTACAATCCAAGTTGTAATATATATAATGCAGTCTTTGAAGTCCACCAATATGAAAAAGAAGAAGAACAATTAAATCTGAAACACCAAGAAATGAAGAGTGTGCTGGTTTGTGTTGGTGAAGTGCCCTACAAATTTTACCCTATCAAATAAAAAGATCATTGTTTATAAAATACCTTTGCTTGATATTTAGAAAGCATATATATATCATGGTATCTAATTATGTTAATAATCACTTCTGATCTTATATTTTTTATTGGAAAATATTATAATAAAGTATTTTGAAAAGTTTGTTTGTTTAGTAGTGCTACAAATAGTTAGATATTGTTTTTATTGTTCTCAAGAATAAACTATGATACATTTGTTTTGTTAATTACACAGATTTTTGGGATAAGATATTTAATAATATTGCTGAAATTCATCAAACCATTCTTGCTACTAATATTTTAAGTTCACTTCATTCTTATGATGATTATGAAGATAATAGTTGATCATTTAATGTTACCTCTTTTGTGTTTCTTGAAATTCAGCATGCTCAAAACACTCGAGAGGTATCAGAAGTGCAGTTATGGTGCTGTGGAAGTTAGCAAGCCTGCCAAAGAACTTGAGGTATATATTTAAATTTCTATTTCTATGATCATTATATATTTTAATTTTATATTTTTTCATTTGTTATTTTCTTTTGTAACAGAATAGCTATCGTGAGTACTTGAAGCTGAAAGCAAGATTTGAATCTCTTCAAAGGACTCAAAGGTGAGTTTTACATATATAAATTACTCCTTAATTATAAAATTTTCATATTTTTCATAATTATTGTACTAATTGAATCAGCAACATTTTGTTAATTCTCTATTGCTGCAGAAATCTTCTAGGGGAAGATTTGGGCCCATTGGGTACCAAAGATCTTGAGCAACTTGAAAGGCAATTGGATTCTTCTCTGAAGCAAGTGAGATCCACAAAGGTACAATAAAGTCATGATTTTTGTGTAAGAAATTTGCTAATAGCAATGTTCATTATGTATAAAAATTGGCAACAATTATGAAATATAGTGACACTAAATCTTGACTAACTGATTATACTTCAAAATTCTCTAAAAGAATTTGGCTGCATTTGGAGTTGAAATTAAAGAGTCATAATGTTGAATTAGGACTTACTCTTGATTAAGAAACTCGTTAGTTTAAGTTTTTTTGAGAAATGTTCATGTAATTTTTTTGGTTATCTTACATTTCTTGAAATATTGCATTATTTCTCAGACACAATTTATGCTGGATCAATTAACTGATCTTCAAAATAAGGTACATACATACATGCTTCTGACACAAGCTAATGAATTTTGCATCTTTATTATGTGTGATTAATAATTTTTAAGCTATTGATTTCTATTACAGGAGCAGATCTTGGTAGATGTCAACAGAACCTTGAGCATGAAGGTAACTTAGTTCATACCATTGTCCACACTAATAATCTATCTTTTATAGAAGATGATGATGAAATTCATGCTTACAATTTGTTAAATAGCTGGATGAAATCAATTCAAGGAATCAATATAGGCAGCAATCATGGGAAGCTGGTGATCAAAGTATGCATCAATATACTGCTCCACATAATGCTCACTCTTCTCAAGGCTTCTTCCAGCCTCTGGAATGCAACCCCACTTTGCAGATTGGGTAACAATAAATTAAAACATTAATCAATATAATAAAAAAAATATTTGTTATACTTGTTATACATCGAACCCCGCGTAGAATCTAATAATAGATGATGAATGAGTTGATCAGTCATTTAGATAAATACATATATTTAATATAATTTTTTAATATATGATTTGCTTTTTTATTTTTTTATTTTAAAATATTTATGGTTGATGTATCTACAACAAATAACAATAATAAAGTCTTAACTTATTAATAAATAATTTAGATATACATAAAAATATTATATTAATAATATTTCTATAATTTAAATATAAATACGGTACTCTAAGAGTACTCTCATATATATCTTTATTAAGATAAAAAATTATGCATTCTAATTTATTAGGATCATAAATTATATTTTTTAAGATAAAAAATATTCTCTAAACATGATATAAATGATACAGTTTGATTCATACAACTCACTGACTTCATCATATGAGATAATAAAACTTTGTTATTGTTGTTGTTTATTGTTGATGTGTATACTATTTAGATATAAATGCATCAAATTTGAATTAGTTATTTAAATAAAATAATGTTCTAAAATGTTTGTGTTGTAATTATGCAGCAGTGACTATAGGTACAATGGGGTAGGGTCAGATCAGATAACTGCTACAACAACAACTCAAGCTCAACAAGTGAGTGGTTTCATCCCTGGATGGATGCTTTGAGCTCATCACTATATTCACCTTTTGCAACATTAAAAAGGAAAAGCCAAAAGAAAAAAACACCTCACAAAAAAAGGAGGGTGGAAAATTAAAGCCAAATGCTTCTTTATTTGGTCATGGCAATGTGTAAATGTTGATTGTACTTTTTCTTTCTAGTGTTATTTTGATTTTGCTACTATAAAACAGACAGTTATGACTTACTTCATCAAACTATTGAACAATAGCCATAGACTCCTAATATGGCATATTCTAAGATTTTTAATTATAATATTTGAGTATCTTTGAAGCTCTTTTTTTGTGACTAAGTTAGAAATATGTTCCATGTACGTGTTGGACATAATTGACTACTCTTCCACAATTCGTCAATTCCTTTCTATTTTCTAGATGATTAGTATTTTTCCTTAATTTATCTCATTTTTTTGTAGATTTCAATTTTGGCAAACTTTATCTTGGGATATTATCTATTTATTTTGTGTGTGATTTTTTTTATCGCTGCGGATATGTTTGAGATGAAAGGAAACAATAAGAGAGAGTAGACCAGCTGGGCCGAAATATGCCCAAGGCTTGTTGGGCTTATCTGAAATAATCCACTCATTATTGCCCATGCATAAACTAGAAACCAAAAACAAGGAATCAAGTTATTGTTTGTTAATGAAATAAAAAAAAAAAGAGATTAGAAGGAAAGAAATAAAAGACCGAGACTTAGTTTGGTAAAACTTTTTCAAGGTGTTTGTACTTTTAAAAAATACGAGCACCTCATTTTATATTTGATAAATTAAAAAGTTTAAGTGTTTGTACTTGCGATTTTTAAAAATTAGGAATACTTTTGAAAGTACCTAAGCGGGAGCCTTTCAAAGCTAGCTTGTATTTATCAAATTTTATTTATTTTCTCGTACATATTGTCTGCTATTATATTGCCATTGAAATCCTCCTATATTTCTAACTTCTCATCCTAACCTTTACAAATTCTAACACAGTCTTCATATATTTTTTATTTTTCAACCTAATTTTCACAAATTTAAACACAAATACATCTCTATCACATATTAAGTATGAACTTCTATCTATTTATATTATTTTTTTGTGCGTTATTTTTGTATTTTTTCAATAGATCTATGATATTTGTTTATTTTTTATCTGTTATTTGGAATGTGAAGAGGTTGACTTGGTTTATGAAAACCAATCATAAAATTTTTCTTGTATGAATATTAGTCAAAATTATAATAATAATAAAAGTAGTTTATTTGAGATATGTGTCTCATTTTTTGTGATATGTAAAGGTGAGCTAATATATAAATAATTTTTTATTTTAAAATATTATATAAAATTTTAAAGAATTTGAAAAAAAAATATTCTTCGTTATAATTATAAACATGTTTATTATAATTTTTTTAAGTTTTAAAAGCTGTTTTACCAAATACAATTGCAGTGCTTGTACTTATTAAAAGTATTTTTTAATTTGATTTTACCAAACGCAAGTGCTACAGCTTTTAAAAAGTAAAAGCTTTACTAAACTTAAGTCTAAATAAGCACATTTTACCAACATACACAGATAAATGAGGATCTATGTCTTTTAACCATCTCTCTCGAATTTAATATTCACTTGAAAAATCAAAGAATAAGCAAATTTTAATGAAAAAGTAGTTTTTTATTTAGCAAAATAAAGGTAATCTTGTTTTTAAACATCTCATGTCAAAATAGTTTTTTATTTAGCAATTATGTTTAGTACAATAATATATAATATTTATTTATTTATTTATTTATTATGTTGAAAATTTAAATTTTAAATTTTAAATTTAAATATAATAAATAAATAACTAAGATTTATTTAATTAAAAAAATTTTGTAGCTCTTCTTATTTAGCCAATAACGTTTAAGAATGAGCTACGCACTAAAATACTAGTATGTTATTATTGAGTGAATGACGTTTCGTAGCTTTGTAACTTCTTTGAATAATTGTACAATAAGTATAATTAATAAATTTCAAATTTAAGAAAGTAGCCCATTATAAAATAGTAGTCCATTTACAAAAATTATAGAAAAGAAGTTCGCTGAAATTAAATTGCACAAGTAACTATTTTTTAATTGACTAAACAGAAAAGAAAGGGAAAAAAACCAAATCAATTGATTAAGTTGATATCTAGATTTATTTGATGTTAAAGTTTAATTTATGGTTGAATTGAATTCGAGTTAATGTTCAGAAGCAGCTGTTTTATTTATACAATCTGCAATACTATTTATATTTGTTATATTTTTTTTAATTAAAAGAATAAAAAATCTCCAATTTTAATTCATAACCTCCTCTCTCTCTCTATATAGCCAAATCTTATTTAAAAATATCATTATCAAACAATTTTTGGTTTACCAAAAAAGAAAAAAAAATCTATTTCATAAATAATCTTACGAAATTTACTATCTCAAACTAAAAATAAACTTCTCCAAATAACATACAGTTAAAAAAAAAAATAACAAGTAACTCGAGCACGTCTTAGAAGTTTTACGAAACAGTTTTTAATTTAACACAAATTATTCGTATCCGAGAATTCCAAATCATAAATATTTTTATTTTTTCAAGCACTGCTTTTAAAAGTTTGCTTTTAACTAAAAAACAAAAGAGAACTGCTCTTTTATATATAAAATTCAGATATGAGATCCAAACTGCTACTTGGGATTGGACAAGGTTCTCACACACATAAATGAGTCAATCTTTACTCTCTATAAACACTTTATTCATGTGCTTGGGAAAAAGCTGAAAGTTAGGGTTACATTTTAGTACGGGTAATAATGATAGCACCTTAAAATATATTTCTAAATTCTTTCCAAGTTAAAAATAGAATTAAATACTTTTAATGTGTTTTAAAATATACAAATTATTTTTCCTTGCATTTAGTATTTAAAAAATATGTTTGAGAGAACTCATTAGAAAGAATAAATACATTAAAGCATTAATAAAGTTAAAATATAAAAAATATAATATTTTATTGAAAATATATAAAATAATATATAAAAATATATATGTAAATATATAACAATTAATTTAATAGCTAATTTTTTTTATGTAGATAATATTTTTATTAAGCTAAAAAAGAAGTACAGCTTTTTAATATACTTGATGAAACAACTTGCAACTTCTTTTGATTTGAGAATTGTTCAGCTTATTGAAGAAGGTGCAAGGAATTGGTCCCGGAACATGCTTAATTTCATGACCATTCAAATTAATTTCATGTCCCCATATCTATCATCATACATTTGTTCTCTACATCCCTAGCTTAGATCCCTAATAATAATTTCTTCATTCAATATATATATATATAGTAAAATAAAAGAACCAAAGCATGCATATCTTTTTCCGGTTTAAATTAAAACAGGACCACTAATAGTGTATTCTTTTTATACTAGCTATGTAGTTTTATATATATTAAGATTGTACTATTCCTACTATTTCATATTTGTTGTGACTTGAAGGACCACAAGAGCATATCCTCTTTTGTCATAACAAGCATCTATTCCATTTCTAAGTTTATGCCTGTTTTAGTACATATAGACATTTTTAATTAAGCATATTATATCCACTATCTTATCCTTAATATAGGGAAAAGAAACCGGATTAATTCCTTCCTTCTTGACCTATAGGTTTTCAGATTCTAAGAATCTAGTTTACTTAATTACATTTTTCACTTGTATATATTATATGAATTTAATTTTAATACACTGACAGTGTAAAAATATTTTATACAGTTATATTACATCCATTTTTTAATAATTATTTATATAATCAATGTAAAAAATAATTATTTTTATTAATATAATATTACATAATTAGATGTACTTATAAAATTAAATTACACTATATTTAATTTTGAGTATATATACAAATAACAATTGCACATGTTTCCTTGTCTTAATACTCTTTCTAAACCTTAAACATATTAAAAATATATGCACCACCTTTAATAGTCAGATTCACAAGCTTGCCCTTTGTTGTATGTATTTTTTTAAGAGTATTTAAAATTCATAAAAACAAAATACTTTTCTTTAGATATTTAATTGAAAGTATTTTAAATTTAAAAGTTTCAAAAAAGATTCTAGCTACTAAAAATAGGGGGATTTCAATATCCATCTATAATGAAGGGCTTTCAATTTTTTCCTTATTCTATCTAATAAATCATAAAGTTAACTAATTTTTTTATGAATAAAGATAAAGTTAACTAATCTTTTCAAACAATAATAAAACTACAACTAATATAGTTACCTCAACTAAACAAAGTGTTATATAAAATAAGAAAATATAATTATAGCATTTAAATTCTCTTATATTTTTTAAAATACATTGAAATTTAAAATATTATATTTGGACACACCTTTAACTTTATTCAAGCTCACTTCTTTCCTTGATCTTTTTGGACGCATTAAAAATTAAAAAATAAAAAGAGGAAGAAGAAAGATTTAAAAAAAAAAAAAGAGTAAGGCAGTGGGTTGCTTAATTTGTCTGGGGGAATAAAACAAGATTCATATATTCATATATACTCTCCTATTTTTAGGAAGATATTTATTCTTTCTTTCTTTTTTAATCTCAACGTGCATTTACCCATTTTGCCCTTTATACTTTCTAGTAGGTCATTTCATTAAAGAAATGTTAAAATATTTTGGTCTTAACAAAATCTTAAGAGATAAATTAGCCTCTTAATTTAAAGAATTAAATTAAGAACATGAGAATTGATGCATATATATATATACGACAAATATCAACAATGCATTCTGAAGAAAGGTAAAGAAAAATTAACCTGTTTTTAAATGATAAAAGAAAAGAAAAAACTAAAAAATAAAACACCCTAAATCTTAACTCTTAAATTTTAAAACTTAAATTCTAAATTAAAAACTCTAAATTCTAAACCATAAATACTAAATTCTAAATCTTAAATCTAAATTATTAATATAAAATATAATAAATAAAAATTAAAATTTATTTAATTAACAAACAAAATATCTCTCTTGTTTAATAAGAAAATGTTTAAAGATTGAGAACTTCTATTATTTTAATTATGTGATGAAATAGTCTCAAAATTCAAAATAAATAACTAAATTAAAATAGAAATATTAGCTATTATATTTATTCAGCTTCAATATATAAAGTTAGATAATCAACAACTTGTAGCTTAATTTGGATGGGCATAATATATATAAATTTAAAAGGTAAACAGAAAAATTTTAAACACTTTAAGTAGAATACACATGGTGTCTGATAATATAGGGTGTTAAATTGAGATATCATGACATAACTTTGTTTGTAGTTTGTACACACAGCAAAGACAGAAATGCACGTAGCTGAGTCATGCGCATAATGTTTTGTTTTGTTTTGCTTTCTTCTTTTCCTTTTTTTTTCATTTTTTAATGTTAAGAAAATATTTTAAGTATTCACTGATCATGTATTTTAAATATTCTAGTGATTTTAATTATTAATTTCAATAATAAAATATATGTAATTGAGTAATAATAAAATATACGTGATTAATTTAATTATTTAAGCATAAATATATGATTGAGATTAATAAATAAAATTATTAGAACACCTGAAACATTAAACATTTGAAATACTTCATTCCTAATGTTAATACTTATTATAATAAAAAGTTGTAATTTTTTTATAATAAATACATTACAGAATAATAAAACATCTTTCTGAGTAAATATATAATTTAAATATATATTTTTTATTTTTTATTTAAAAGTTACAAAAATAAATATAGTTAAAACTCTTAAAAATTATTTTTCTTATACCGTTACTCTCTCTAGAAAATGATACTATTGTATCTATCTTCAAATTTTATTGTGGATTTTATAAAAACATTCATCATTATTACTCTTGTTCCTGGGTAGATTTTTTTCCCCGATAAGGTCCCTGTGTGCTGTGTAGATAATTGTCCAGTGTATATCTCGTCTTATAGAAAATTAAGTTTGTTTTTACTTTTTCAAAAGAGGTATATATACTTGACGAAAAGGGTATCCAATACTTAAATTAGTATATATTTAAAAGGTATAAAAATTGTATA
>NC_029775.3:118018008-118023343 GCF_000817695.3 Arachis duranensis
AATTATAAAATTAATTATATGAATATATCTTTTTATTATTAGAAAAATCATTATTTATTTTATTTTTAAAATTAATAACAAAAATAATCGTTTATTAACAATTAAATATTAGTCATCTTATGTCTTGCCAAATAAAATTATAAAAATATTTTTAATGACTATAAAAAATATATAATTACCATTAAGACATTAATTAAAATATATATTAGCCATTATATTATTGTCGTTAAAAATAATTTTTATTATTGTTTGTCGAGAACTTGAGATATAAAAGGTGTATTTCGTAAACATAGTATTGATAAATGATATTTATTTTATGATCGTTTGGTCATTAAGATGAAAATTATGGTTATTAAGTTGGTTGATCAGTTACAAATTTAGAGTTGACATAAATAAAGATGAGTTATAACTCTCATAATATATAATTAAAATTACCAATGCAAGTTGGCACAGATAGATGAGAGTCTATGTCCCTTAACCATCTTTTCCGGATTCGTTTTGTTAAGTTGGTAATATTTCAACTTTGTTTTTGTAATATTTGCATTAGTATTTGTTTTGTTAATAACAAACTACATAAAATTTAGATTTACAACGAATTAATTATGAATCGAAAAATTTTATGAGAAATAAAATAAGTTAAAAATTTATGTGCCATTAATTTTATGTAAAATTGATATATAAAAATGGTAAAATAATTTGACAAATTTATTTAAATTATTATTTAATAATTTTTAATTATCAATTTTAGGTACACTTACATGGTTTCTACCATAAAATAAAGAAAAAATAAAGATGAGTGAGAGAGGACGTGGAGGAAGAAGAGAGTGGGAGTGTGAGGGGGGGCGCCGTCAACCAATGAGAAGCGAAGGATGAATGCCACAAACACAACACACACTTGGATCGATGTAACCCCACATCATCGTACGACTCCTTGTCTTCTGTCCCCACCCCCCCTATAGCCATGTCAGTTACATATATGCCACTGCATCACACAAAATCATCCCTCTCTCTTCTCACTCTCACTCTCCACCAATCACAACTCGACAACGCTTCGTACCTTAACTCTTCCAACCAATCACAACTGGACAACGTACTCCCTCTCTACACCAACCCTACCCTCTCTCTCTCCCCCTCCCTTTCCTTTTCACCCTTTCATAACCTTTCATTCTGATTTTTGCTCCCTCCTCTCTTTCCCAATTAAACCAACATAACTTATTAGTGTCACTAATCAATTTTATAATTTTTACAATTTAATTTAAATGTATAGTGTAACTTTGATGTATTGATATTATGAATTATTATATATATATAAATATATATTTTTTATCACTAGCTATTTTCATGCAACAGTTAAGTGTGAAAAAATAATTATTATTTTATTAGTGTGATAATACCTAATTAAATATAAATGTAATTTCTTTTTATATTATTAACTAAATGAAAATTAAATTCATGTAACAATATAATTATATATTGTTTTATTAATGACAATGTTAAATTTAATTATTCTATACTGTTTTAAAAATTACTCAAATACATATAATTCAATTATTACAAAATTGTTTTATATTCAAATATAATAATATACAAGCTTTAAACTTGTCACTAACTATAAATGAAGTATTGACATAAATATATATATATATGAACATGAAAGCTTTAAACTTGTCACTAACTATAAATGAAGTATTGACATAAATATATATATATATGAACATGAGACTCGATATATATAATGAGGGCTAGAGATATAATTAACAATGTAATAAGCAACTCTATTTATTACTTTTAATCTTTTAACATAAGTAATTTTATGATATGATATTAAAATTTTTATGACTTAAAATTTTAAATTTTTATTATTATTTTAAATAAAAAAATGGTATAAGATAAAAAAAATTAAACTTAAAATTTTAAATTAATTTTGATTTATGTGTTTGCTTATTAATTTAAAGTTTTAAAATGAATTTTATGATAATAAAAAAATACTAACATGTAAATTTTAAATCTTTGTAAAATATAGACCCAACGTATATATATATTCAAAATATTTTAAATAGAATATAAAGATATATTAATAAAAATAAGTTTCAATGGTTATGTATCCGCGTCCTTTTAGATTTATTTTATATCAATAATATATTCTACTTATAAGTTATTTATGGGTGCCAACAATTCAAGGTCACACACCAATAGTTGACTCTAGTTTACTGTATCCAATTAAACATATTTAAATTATTATTTTTCATTTTTTTCTAGAAACAGTTAAGTATGCGAAATACATGTATGAGATAAAAATATGATGGATCGAATAATATATATACCGATATCTGAAAAGCAAAGAATTAAATTAAGCGACCCTGGTTCACATACAGCTATATCATCATTAATTAATATATATATATATAGTTGAGAATTAATTAAAGTAGAAAAATTGGAAGCACAAAAATAGAAAAAATACGGGTCCATGCTGTGCTATACATAGACACCATCCACTTATTTTGGTTTCATGCTTTTCTTATTTTAATTGAATTTTCCTTTTCCGTTCTCTACTCTTCTGTCTTCTTTCATTCAGGTGAATAATGCTCTCTCTATTCTCTCCTTTCTAGGGTTTCCATCTTTAAACATAATCCCTTTCTTTAAACATAACTGCTTCTACTTGTTCTTATTGTCTTTCCATTTTTGTTAAGAAGAAGAAGAATTCAGATTGTGAAAAAGAGGGGAAGATGGGAAGAGGTAGGGTTCAGCTGAAGCGGATCGAGAACAAAACAAGCCAGCAAGTCACGTTTTCGAAGAGGAGAACGGGGCTTCTCAAGAAAGCACACGAAATCTCTGTGCTTTGTGATGCTCAGGTTGCATTGATTATGTTCTCTACCAAAGGAAAACTCTTTGAGTATTCTTCTGAATCCAGGTCAGTATATACCGTGTTATCTAGATTATTTTTTTATTAGTTTAATGTTAATAGTAATTAATTATTCGATATATTTTTTAATTTTCTGTTTTCATTCATTTAAAAATTTTTAAAATGAGAAGAACTCTTTGTTGTTTGTAGTTTGTTTCCTGCCTTTGGATTTTGATTTTTTAATTTGCTGAATATATATGCTTTGTTTTAATTAATTTATTTTCTCTTCATTTTCTATATATCTTTCTTTTTCTTCACCTACCTAACCCCTAAACTCAAGACATTAGAGTATTGTGTTCTATATAGTAATTATTATTTAATAAAATAAATATAGTAGTAGCTTAGCAAGTATAAGTTGTTTTTATTACTTGGGTTTCCACGCCAAAGTGGTGTGTGTTTTTTTTTCACTCTATTTTTGGGTCTGTTATCTCGTTATGGAAGATTTCTTTATTGCTTTTTGATGAGAGGTTTTCTCTTTAGATGGTGTTATTCCGTACAATATATATCCTTCTTCCCAGACATGACAGTGCCTTCTACTGCTCCATCTAAATGGATGCATGTTTCATATATGGTGTCATGCTGAGCGACACCTTCTATTTTTATACATTTTTTTTTATATTTATAATTTTATAAAACTCCTTTTTTTTTTCTTTTCTATGACCCAGGCATGTGTATATGATATATAATAATATAATGGAATACATTATACATGTCAAGTAGTCATTAATTCACCTTATTATTTTTCTATAAATACAACATTATTATTTAAATCTACCTTACTAAAGTTTCTTATTTCTTAATGAGATTCAATGTTGTTCTGGTCTATGACATTTACAAATTATATAATACTGCTTGTAATTGTGACTATAAATTCTTCTTAGAAAAATAAACTAATATTTTTTCTCAAAATTATGATTTGAGTTCAAGAGCTGACTTTTTTTTATTAATATTAGTCAATTTTTTTAATTTAAATTTTAAATCTAAAACCTAATTTTTCTAGAATTAAAAAATAATCTAGTAAAAAAATTAGTTAATATTAATTAATTAAAAACAAAATAATTACCTGTTTAAAAACTTTTCGAGTTACAGAAATAGCATTCTTAATTTTTAGGGTATAGCTTTAAGAAATTAATAAATAAAAAAAATTTGATGAAGAATATATGTTAGATAAAGAATGAAAATTGTAACTAAATTTTTTTAAAAAAAAATATATATTACATATAATGTTTTCATTGTTAAATATTTTTTAACTAGAAAACAAATTATCTTCACCTTTCATCTAATTTCTCATTTTACCATAGTATTATACATAATAAGTATCTAGTCTTAAAGTCAATTTTATTAAATACTTTTTATGATAAAAAAATTACAGTTAAGTATCACATCACTGAAGATGTCCTAGATTATATATTACCCTAGGTATAGTAGTGTGACCTTTGAAAAGGGTGATTCAACTCTGATTTTCTCTTGACCTGTAACCTAGTAACGAGTAACGTGTCTAATTTACTTTGATACACCGAGCCTAAAACCTAGAAATTAAAATGACCGTATATGTAATTCCCGGGAGAGAAAAAAAATTATAGAAAAATATAATCTCATATAAGAGTAGCAAGAGAATATCTGAAAAAAGGGTTTAGTTCTTCCTTCTAACCTATATGAAATTATGAATACATATTCAATATAGTTTATTTAATCCATTTATCAAAATGAGTATCGTCATCATACTATATAATACTATATTTATTAAAGTAAATAATTATATTATTCAATAGTAATTTGTATGTAATAAAATAAGATTTTACTATGCTTATCTTGTGTCATGTGAATTCAAAATTTGACATATCTACAGAGGATTACTACTGGTGTAAGTTTATTGCCCTAAACTAAAAAAGAAAAATGTTCATGCACTCTAATAGCATCCATTGAATATTCAGGGTTATCAGGGTAACTGTGGAGAATTTGATGGAAGTGATTAAAAAATAGAATAATAGTTCCACTCCTTTTTCCTGAAGTCCAGTAGTATAATGACTAAGAGTCATTTAATAATGATGATGGAGAGAAGGATTTGATTTATTAATCTGCTAAATAAAATTAAATGAAATTCTTGGTGGATTTTGATTTGGGCCCCGGAGAGACAGAGAGAAATTTCTTTGTTCATAACAAAACACACTCTATTACTGAAAATGCTATCAATCTATGATTTTACAAATTCTTACTTTTATCTGACCAAAATAAAAAAAACACCACTTCTGCATCTTCTACCCTATATTTTTTTTCCTTACAAAGTGATGAAGATATTGTCATTCATGTTATTTTTTTATTAATTTAAATTTTTAAAAAAATTAATATCATGATATGGTATTAAAATTTTATGAGTGAAAAATCTAGAATTTGATCTTTATTAAATTTCAAAAAAAAAAAAAACACAAGACA
>NC_029775.3:118023781-118025112 GCF_000817695.3 Arachis duranensis
ATACAATTATTTATATTATATTTTTTATTAATTAAATTTTTTTTTTAAAATGATATAATAAAAAAAATACACTTTTTATATTCTATTCCTCAGTCTCATCAACTTTACACTAAGGAGATATGGATAACAAAATATTTTTTTATTCCATATAATTGAATTATGATATATGGGGACATTAGCATATCCAAAAGCAGTACAATTTGCACAAAATAATTCACTACTTAAAAGTTCATATTTTTAATTCTTTAGTGGAATGCATTGTAAATGAGGACTATACATAAATACTAATACATTTGTCCCGTTCATGTCTAATGAATGCTACTAATTCCTTTGGTAAATCTTAGTTGCTGCCCTTGGGTTTTTTCGTTCTTTCTTTCTTTCTTTTTTGGAATAGGGTGTTTATTCATAATTAAAAGTAATAATTAAATGCTTTTTCCATATGTTTATGAAAAGTATATACCTTTTGTTCTTCAGAATATCAAAATGTATATAAAATA
The DNA here is from genome assembly GCF_000817695.3 of Arachis duranensis. Classification (NCBI taxonomy): domain Eukaryota; kingdom Viridiplantae; phylum Streptophyta; class Magnoliopsida; order Fabales; family Fabaceae; genus Arachis; species Arachis duranensis. Next base: position 118,024,279 of record NC_029775.3, read on the forward strand.
TTTTTTGTTTAAATATAAAAATCGTTTTAGAAAATAAACTTAATCACAAGAATATGCAAATTGATTCAGTTAATAAAGATAGCATTGCATTCATTGATCTTATATTAATATTCTAATGGCTATGAGCACAAATTTTATTAATGATAGTGATTTATTTGTTAACAAGCTAAGGTTTATAATTATAACAAATTGATTAACATAGAAGTAATATATAGTAATCTATATTTTCTAGCTTAATTGTATTTGTAGGGGGAGTAGTTACATTTTACCATTTAACTTATTCAGTTTTACAAATTTATTAATAAAATATACACATGTACAGTTGTTAATGCTGAAATCTCCAATAAGCTTGATGATCCGTGAAACTACTTGTTCAAGATCACATGAGTAGTAAATTCTCATGATGTTTAAATGTTAATAATTACAAGGTGTAAAATATTTAATTTTTTATGTACACAAATAATAAAGTTGATAGATAACTTAATATTTTATTATTTAATTGCAGTACTAATGGCCAAAAAATAAAAATGAATACAAAAAGTACAAACCTACATCCTAGTTTTAAAGAAAAAAAAGTATAACCTATAATACCAATCTTAGTTTCCTTCCACAGCTCTTTATTCTCTAGTTGTAGCCTGAAATGATAATTAAGACTTAATATTTTGTCAATTCAAAAAATGCTTATGTACTTCATATATGGTTACTATCTATATAACATCAGAAATCTGCATAAGTAATTATATTTTCACATACAAGCAACTATGGAATATGTGATTCACCACAAGCAAATTAAATAAACCTTTTAAGACTATGGAAGAAGCATCTATATATATA
>NC_029775.3:118025332-118028796 GCF_000817695.3 Arachis duranensis
ATTAATTCAATTATTGAAAAAAAATTATTTTTTGTTTTTTAGTATATTTAACAAATTTTAAAAAAATAAAAATACTAAAAAATAAAAAATATCATTCTTTAAAAGTTATAATTTATATTTTTTAAAAATATTATTTACTTAAAAAATAATTTAACATAATAAATAAATTAAAAAATAATTTTATATTATTGTTTCTAAACATAATTAATAATAAAAAAATATTTTACATAAAATATCCAAACATCAAATTATTTTTATTTCTTTAATTTTTTTTCTTAGAAACTCCCAAATAAGTCTTTTATCTAGAAGATTACTAATAATCCAGTATCATTTAAGCTGGTTTAATAATTTATTAGTGTAATGAACAACTAGGATTTATAATTTGAAGTTTAGTTAAGATATCTTAGGATCAACATTGATTGAACTATACTTAAGTAACTAATTAGAATGTGAGGATAGCTTGTCATGTTCTATAGGGTGACTGGTATTATATAATTAATGGAGGTACTTAGACATAACCAAGCCTTAGCTTCAAAAGCAAAAATTAAAGAAAAGGGAAAAAGAAAAAAGGAAAGAAAAAAGCCATAGCTAATTAAGTCCTTAAAACTGTATATTTTACTTAGATTTTTGTACTTTAAATCATATCATATTTGGTAAGAAAACTACTTTATGGATTAAGTGTAAACATACCTTATTTTAGAGACATTCTCTGAAGAAGATGAGCTTCTGGCAGATACATACTAACTACCACCACTAAGATAAAACAAAAGCAAGAATGAGAAAACTAGAAAGAAGAAGATGTATGTATATATAAGAGATTTGTAGTAGTGTTGAACATGATGGTGATGATGAGGTGGTTGAAAATGAAGTGAAATAGTTGTGGTCAAGGCTTTGGATTCTCTCTCCAAAATGGAAGTGAAAGAGTGGATTCAATGAGGTGGTTGAAAATGAAGTGAAATAGTTCTGGTCAAAGATTTATAAGCTAAGAATACAAGTGTGAAAAAAGATTATTTTAAAGTAAGAATAGTTTTTTTTATCTAATTTGATTATGAGTGTTAGAAGCTAGTAGTGAAAAATGAGAAATAAGAGTGAGTCATCACACAATAATTACTATCAAATGATAAATAAAATAGAATAAGATTTTATTACTGAAGCATTTATCCTAGTCTGAACACAAGTACTGATTCATTCTCCACTTTTGTACTACCAACATGTTGATATACCTTTTTTCTTATATGATTCAAAGAATTATAGCTTTCTGATGGTTGAAAATCTGCATAATACTCTTATTTGCATCATATAAGTTTCTGTTTAATTACTAATTTTCATTCTAATTAGCCAACTCTAATCATAAACAAGAAGTTAGAATTAGTTATTAGATGCTAATGATGAAGCCTGGAATAATAGTTTTGGAGTGCAATAATGTTTTTATTCAATAATGCCCTAGCTTAAATAATTTCCTAAGGTACTATCTTTGTATAGAGACATGTTATTTAAACATTTCAATTGAATGCCACTTACTTAAATCAAAACATCTCCAATATATGTTATTATTATTGCAAGTACTAAATAAGTAAGATATGAAATTTCTTAAATAGTTGTTGACTTCTACAGTATTTCATATTCAGCTTATTAAATTGATGTTCACAGTCTTATTTATGTGAATAGTGAATTTCTATGCAGCACATATTATTTTAGGTAGGTCATTTCATTTTACACTGTTATCTGAGTACAAACATCATGTTTGTAGCATGGTGTTATTTTGTTCTGTCAGTAATTCTCTTACCCCCTGCAATACAGAAGTTGTATGTTGATATTATGTCTTTGTTGATGGAGGTATATATTAGGGTTTATAAATAAATTTTTATTGAACTTGTGTTTAGTTTATTCGTTTATTGAAGTAAATGTTAATTTGAGTGATTAGCTTATTTATCTGTTTAAGTAAATATTAAAAGTTTAAATGTTATTTTATATATAAAATAATTCATTAATAAAAAATAAATATTTAAATAGAATTTAAATTTATGACAAATTAATCTTTATTCAGCCGTTATAAAATTACGATTTAATAATTTAAAAAGGTGAAAAGTGTCTTCAAAAATATTTGTAAAACAAAAAAATGCCATATGATTGAGAAAGATCTTGTTGTCAGTCTCATTTTAATTTAGAATCTCCATAGTTGGCTACATATATAGGCTGAAATAAAGGCCTGATCCATTCTTGTACCAACACAGCAAGATCAACATAATTTTGAAAGTGATAGATATGATTTCTTTGAATGCCATAATTATCTAATATATAACTCTGCTGCTTTGCAAGCCTTAATTAGTTTTAGGCTCAAATATGTAAGATTTTTTATCTCAAAAATAAATAAGTTTTCAATTAATTAAAAATATAAAAATAATTTTTTATTTTTTATATTTTTATTTTGATTTTGGAACAGCATGGAAGACATTCTGGAACGATATGAGAGACAGGCTCATGCTGAATTTGCTAGCACAAACGATGAGCCACAGGTACACTTCTTATTGAGGATTCTATCTTTTAATAAATGAGTCAAATGATTGTTAATTATCCAAAGAAAAAAAAATCTTAGTATGACTTGTATGGATCTTGTTGAAATTGTATTTCAATATTAGTTATAGTAATAGTATATTTAAAATATGATATGATATAAGATACAACTTTATAAGTGCTAAACAAATAAAAAAACAAAAGTAATATGTTTGATTTAAATTTAATTTAAATATAAATTAAATATTTGAATATACCATTCTAACTAATATTTAAATGCTATTCCATCCTATCTAACCATAATTTCCTAATATAAAACCTAAGGACTCCCTATTAATCCTTCTTATTGTTGTTCTTCATGCTTGATTTTTTTGTGCATATTGATTGGGATTTAAGAGATGGAAAGAGCATGAGCAATGGTAGCAAATTAGAAATACTAATTTGGATAATGATAGCTTCTTGCACCTCTATATGATAATTAAGTTATTGTTCTTTATCCAATTCATTGATTACATATTATATCAATGGTTTGATTGTTGTTGTTACTCTGAAAAAGAAAAATTGAATAAAATAAAGAATTGATGTGTTATGTAATTAATGAATGAGAGAAAAAAAAATAATGACTTACTCCATCCAAAATACCAATTTTTTTTCAAAATTATTTTATTTATTTCTTAATGTTCTGATAACTAGAAAAACAAATGTTAGCTTCTATTAATATATGATTCAACACTTAGACTATTGTAACAAAAATATAGGGAACAAAATGGAAAGAGAAATGCATTTGTCTTTTACCTACATAGCTATAGTGCTAACTATATATGAGACACTACAACATTTCTATATTTATTATTTGGTCAAAGATAAGTACGGAAATTGAATATATTCATCATTGGTTAACAAGCCAAGTATGCATGTCATTTTGATATGTGATCTATTGAATTGACAAT
>NC_029775.3:118028907-118047401 GCF_000817695.3 Arachis duranensis
AAACTGGTCTTATGAATGCATCAAGCTCACCGCCAAAATTGAAGTATTAGAGAAGAACATTAGGTACTTTAATTTGTTCCAGCTTAGATAATTTCTTCATGTGATAATTAACATGTACACATGACATGATTGCACATATAATTTAAGAACAAATTTCTCTATATTATTCTGAAGAAGAACATCATTTCATTGTATGCAATTTACATTTTTTTTCACCCCCAAAAATCTTCATTCCAATTTTCTACGGCAAGTTAAGAGGGAAAAAGTCTTGGCTCTATTTTTTGTTCTGTTCCCTTTTGTTTATAACTTCTTAAATTAATATATCTAGATACAAATTATTTTTATATTAAAAACTTTTCTCTTTCACTGTGGGAATCAAACAAAACTACTAGTGACTTAGATGATTAGAGAGTGTCAAATTAAATCCAACACTGTGTATTATGGTGAAAATAAAAGCATGTATTAAATTACTATTCTACCTTAACTCATGACAATAATAAAGAAGTCTTGCGGTTCATAAATTCAGCTCAATAGTTACAATTTTAGCTTTTATTATTTTATCTTATTTTTATTTGTTTTAATCTTATCTTTATTTACTTTTATTTTTCGTAGGCCAATGCTCTATGTATATTTAGTTTTACCTTCATAATTTACAATTCAATCAATCAACATACATAAAAGTTCTTCATCTTTTCTTCTCTTATTCTTTCATAGTTTTATTAGCATGATATTTATTATATCGATTATGATATGTGTACATTAAAATCAGTCATTAAAGTCAAATACCAATATAAAATACATATTGGAATATAAATATACATTAAAAATAAATTAAACTACACATGTATTTATATACAAATATATTGATGACTGATTTTGGTGTACTAATAATATTTATGTTATTATATAACCTTCAATATATATAGGAATTTTGTGGGAAATGATCTTGACCCTTTGAGTTTGAGAGAGCTTCAAAGTTTGGAGCAGCAGCTTGATGCATCTCTAAAGCGTATCCGAATAAGAAAGGTGATGATCATGAACACTGCTTCCCATTTTTCACCTTTAGCAAAAGTTATATAAAAATATTAAAAATTAGTCACCAAATTAATTATTATATTGTATATAAATATATATTATTTTACATTTTTAATATAATTTTTTTATTCAAATATATATTTTATACAAATGACAAAATAAATTAGTGTCTAATTTTTTAACCTATATATAACACAGTTGAGAAAACAGCATCTTAAATTACAATAAAAGATTTGCATATTTGTAAACTTCTTTTAATTTTCAGCAGATCTTTAACAGAATCGTCAATTTGATTTGATTTTTTGCAGAACCAAGTCATGAATCAATCCATCTCGGAGCTGAACAAAAGGGTAAGGTTTTGTGTTGTTTGGTAATAATCTTATTCAGTGCATTATTGAACACACTGCAGAAAAGAATATTTTTGATATTACTACTGAGGAACTGAAACTCATGCTGTGTGACAAGGACATGTCAAGAGTAGAAAAACAAATAAATATAAAAATTCCTAAAAATACATTTGTAGAAGTTATATGTAGAAGTATAGTTTCTATTTGTAGTATTGTCCTTCAAAAGGGAACAAGTTATATGAAATTAATTAATGGATGTAATCATGTAATTTTACAAGTCATCATGCATATAAGGTTTCTTACTAGGTTTCTTACTTTTCTTTTCAAATAATAAAGTTTAGAATTTATTAGTTAATATTTTACGGTAATGTTAGAAAGATAAAAAGAACAGATAGAATTTATCTTATTTAATATTTATTAATTATTACATAATTATTAATGAATATTGCATAATGACAGGCAAGGCAATTGCAGGAGCAAAACAGTTTGTTAGCAAAGAAGGTAGAAGAGTCACACATGCACATATTTTATTTATTATTTATTTAAAAAAGTTAGAGCAATAAATTTATTAGATTATTTATGATGAGTAGATGAAAGATAAAGAGAAGACAATGAGTGAAGGTCCACAAGTCTGCCTTGAAACTCTGGGAAAAAGTACACCTAACATCAACTTGTCTTCTCAAGATCACCTACCACCACAAAGACTAGTTCCTTGTCTAAATCTCAGGTAATTAATTAATTAATTAAGTAATTAATTATTATTGCTTCTCTCTAATTATGCATTTATTTATTCTAACATGAAATTTTAATTAGAATCATGATTACATATATAAAGAATGTTATCTACATTGTTCAAGTAGTGTATATTTTTTTATATTTTTATCTTTAGAATTAAAAATAATTGACAAAAAAATAAAAAGAAAAATTTACACTATAAAAAAATACAAAAAAATAGTATAAAAAATATTTCTGTATATATATATGTGCGATGCTGGAAGGTACATTGAAATATCCACCGGTAAATCAAAAGAAGCCATTTTAAGAAAACCACTATTTGGGTTAGGGCAAACCAAATATTGTGAAATTTATCATGATCCTCCTTATTTGACTAGGTTGCATTAAATTTGCATTGATCTCTTAATTATCTTAAGCTTTTTTATGGACAAGTTACTGTGATATTTAAGAGTGTTTAGAGAGGAGTTAAGTTAAGATTTCATCAATTAAATAGGATGTTAGATAACTTAGAAAGTAACTAGTGTTTATAAAAATATAAATTTTTTAAAATTATTTTTATAAAAATATCGTATATTAATTTATTTGAATAATATTATTTTGTTAATTTTATTTTTTATAGAATAAAAATTTAGAGAGAGATAGAAAATGAGAGAAAAGAGAGAAAGATTAAAAAAAAAGAGTGAGAGTGAGACTTTGTTAATTTTAAAAGAAAATTTTTATTTTATTTATAATGAAAGAATATTTTATCACATATTTTAGTTTATCAAATTAGTAAAATAAAATATAAATTATAAATTATATACAGAAAGGAAAGGATAGAGAAAAATAGGAAAGGAAAGAGAGGTATTTAAGAGGATGGAAGAAGAGAGTTTATTAGTTTTTGAAAAAAATATTTCATATTAATTTTATTGATAGAGTTTTATGTGATACATTTTAGTTGTTAAATTAGTAATATAGTATAGTTATATTTCAATTTCAATTTTAATTTAATTTTAATTGTAATTAGAAAATATTATGTTATACATTTTGATTATTAAATTTGTAATTAGTCATTGATAATAATATATAAGAGAGATAAAATGGAAAAAAAATGAGAGAGATAAAGAAAAGAGAGAGAAAAAGAGGAGATAATTCTTTAATTTTAGAAAAAAAAATTTAATTTCAATTACAATAAAAAAATAATATTTAATATATTTTAATTTTGATCGTAAAATTAATAATATATCTATAAATATAATATTTTTATTAGCCAAGACTTTTTAACTTGTAACTGTCTCACGCTCCTAGCTAATTTCAAATGGTACCAAGATTTTTCTTTCTTGTACCACAAATTTTCATAGAGAAAGTTGAGATTATTTAATCAGAATTCAATGAACATGGAAAGGAAAATAAATACAATGTAAGATATAAAGTGATGATTTTCATGACCACAAAATAAATAGAAGAAGTATGTATAAGAAGTGGTAAAATTAAATTAATTAAAATGTGGTGCAGTGGGACAATACTGGAAGAAACAGCTGAAGCTCAAGATGGTGCTGGTGGCAGCACTGTAATCCCACCATGGATGCTTCAACATTTGACAAGCTAAGTTATAAATGTTATTATGTGATGTGACCTGGCTATGTTATATATAATGATGAATGTTTAATTCATTCATCAATCTAATGCTAAATTCGAACTTGCTGTATAAGCTGTAATCTTCATATCTAGAAATTAATATGGTATGAGGAATATTAAGCAAGAAGATCATTATTGAGGTATATATATTAGGGTTATGGTTATTGTATGAAACATGTTGTACCACTCTTGGTGCACTGATGAAGCAAGCAATTAATATATAATCAAGAAATTATTGTTGTGATAAAATTTGAAACATTTTTAGTCCACAAATAAAGCAAGCAATTATAATTACATTATGTTGTTAACTACTCTATATATATTAGTGCCAAAAAGGGAAGTGTTTGGATTCCCTGGCCTTATTTTTATCCAAGAGCAGGTCAAAAGTTATATATTTCTGTGCTGTTGTCATAGTATATTTTCTTTTTGGTTTTCTAATAATAATAATAATAATAATAATAATAATAATATTTAGATGAATACGGTAGTACATCGATACACACAAAATACATGTATTTAGTGTTTCTTTTTAAAATTGAGACAGATACATAATGCATAAAACACAAAATTTGACTTTTTTATTTCTAATTAGTTTTAAAATTACCAATTTTTATCCTAACTGAGTGTGGTAATGATGAAGTATATTAATTATTAAAGAAGATAAAATTGACATAATTTATGTATTTTTATGTATTTGTGTATGTATCTATATATCTTAAAGACACTAACCAAATGCAGTTTGAGGACTCTCGTTTATGTTTTACATTGTTGTTTATCGAGTTGGATGAGTGTAAAAGGATTGAAGGAAAATTATTCTACTTATACTGTGTAAAACTATATGATTTTGCAGTTACTAATCAGGATACATCAATAGGTGTTTAGAAATTTAATTTAAAAAATTTTAGATAAAGTAATATTTAATTTCTAAAAATCTTTAAGAAATAACTCCAATAGATTGGTTATCCGTTGTTTTAAATGCAGACTAATTTGTTTTAAAATGATAATTTTTAAAATTTATTTGTCTTATAATGAAATTTATTAAAAATTTATTTGTTTATCATTCATATTAAAAATTTAATTGAAAACGAAAAAAAAAACTAATTTCTGAGTAATTCATATTAGTGAATAAAAATGAGTTAAAAATCAATGTTCAATCTGAAATCCGTCTGAGACAAATTTGAGTGTTTATTCATTTTAATAATATTAAATATTCTAATGTTATATACATTTAAATATTTATCCCATTTAAATTTGCATACAATTTTGCCAATATTCATATCTTGAGAATGCTTAATGAAATTGCAATATATGTATGACACCTTTAAATCCAATCAACACAAATGGCAACAAAAGAAAAATAAAAGTCCATAAAGAACAATTGAAAAATCATAATCTTCATTAACAAAATACTTATCACTATTGTTTGCCTTCTTGGTTTTCTTTGGTAAAAAGCACAAAAAACCAAGCTTTCAGCTACAACTGAGATTCTGAGTGCTACAATTTACTTTAATACAATAGAGGCTAATCCATCATTCATTTGTCTTCCTTATTCATTTGGATTACAATTGAAACGATGAACATTAAAGATTACATAGTTACTTTCATTCAAATAATGATTACACCTACTACATTACAAGAATGCACAAATAATGATTAACAATTTGTTTCAAACTTTACTCTTAGCATCCTCCTCTTGTTCAAGATGACCACCAGAAAGCATATACTCTCTGCCATGAAGAAGTTGCAATAACATCAGCATGTGAATCACCATTGAAGCATCAAAAGCAAATAATGTGTAAGGAAAAAAAAAAAAAAGCAATTGAATATGTCATGATACAGCATTTAGTTTCTGAAGAATACTGACTAGAAAAGCCACAACTCAGTACAAGAAAAATGCTCATTCTTTCTTATCCAGATATGTTGATGCAAAGATGAACCAGCAAAAAATAACAATGATAGATAAAAAGGGAATGCAGGGATAAATGTCACCAATTATTATGGAGGGCCTTCTTTTTTCCCACAATCATGAATGGATTTTGAACTCAAGTTTCATAAAGTCAAGGACAACAAAGTCAATGAAGCCAAAAAGATATTAACAGATAACTTCTAAATTGATGTTCTAACATAAACATGATTGACAAGTAGAACTCTCCTCAGGTTCAGTTTTGCATAGCTTAGAAACATTTTGACTCCTAGCACGGTACATAAGCACCAGCAAGTTGTGTAGTTCTTCTCATTTTGGCATCACAAAATACTTTAGCGTACCTGAGTCTCACGCAGAGGCGAGCCAAAGCATCTGATCCAGTTCTGGATGCAATATCCTCAACCTTGGCGGCATCAGATAAAGTCAGAGTCTCTGCGAGTATAAACTCACACAACTCCTTTAACGAACAAGCATCAGTCAATACAGCTGAATGACCCCCACCAGCAGCTAGTTTTCGGACCTCCCCAACACACCTGTGATTTGGAAATTTTTCACATAAAAACCTATGCAGACATGAAGAATGAGGAGTTTACTTACGCTACAGATAGATGCAGTACCAGTCAACAGGCGACGGGTACCAAGCATATGTAGATTTCTCGTTGGCTGCCTGACCGTAACTATTGTAACCCCATCCATGAATTCGACCGTCCCTCATTGAAATAAGCGTGTGGGAGTGTCCACATGCGACAAGCTTCACGCCTTTTGGAACAACCAAAACTGGGATGTTCCGGAAAAATGTACGAGAGTCATTAGCAACGCACGAGAACAACCCAGTTTGGGGGCCAAGGCCTAACTGCCCGGATTGACCGCCACCCCAAGCATAAAGTGCCCCTTCCTGAGTCAGAGCACACGTGTGTACACCGCCGCATGCCAAATCCTTTATGAAAATACCATCAAGGGAAACCACCCTCCTTGGCAGTAACTCTTTATCTCCATACTGGAGTGAAGAATGTCCAAGCTGGCCCATGCTTCCTAGCCCCCATGTGTAACTGAAAGGTGGAAGGAAATAATACAAAAATGCGAGTAAATATCGTCAAAGATGGCAAACATTCATAATTATTCAGATAATGTATTTCTCGATTTATCAAACAACCATAAGAAACTACACAAAGATCAAGTATGTTCTGCAATTATGCACATTCATAAAGACAGAACGGGGGGAAGCAAGGAACTTAAAAAAAAAATTAGTATATCGGTGAAGAAACATTAGATTGATTCAGAAAAAGCATGCCTGCATGTTAGCAGAATAGTAGACATTGCTCCAAGCATTTTCAAAGCAAAAACAAAACAACTCTAACAGGTACAGATAGACATAACATGGTTGGCCCTGCAAATCTATAACTACATTCAACTTTAATTTCTCATGGTATAACTAAGCCAAGGGAATAGAAACTTGCATAATATATGCAGCATTTCCATTGAATCTTGTCTCCTGATGTGAGATTCCCTAATGTGTCATGCGGAAAACCACAATTCTCATGCTTAAATTTATAACTATCTCCATCTAGAAATTCCTTCAAATCACTTACACCTCGCCCTTATCAGAAATGGCCGCAGTGTGGTACTCCCCGCATGACACTTTGGTAATCTTTACAAGCTCGGGGGCTTCATCAAGAAACTTAGCGTAAGAACTTATAATACGGGCCCCCTGTAGTCCTTCACAAGTGACACCTCGACCAAGTTGACCATACTCATTATAGCCTGGTTTAGGGAAACAGTGAGAAAACCCTGATTAGTAGACCGGCGAGAAATCCACTTTGTGAACACTCAAATTTATGTTCCTACATTCAATACTTAGTAAAAGGCTACAACCATGTCATCTCTATACATGCAATGATCACTTCATTGACATGAAATTTACAAACATAAACAAAAGTGAATTTCTAAGAAGAGAGTTGAGAAATGTGATATTGAATCACCCCAAGCTTGTAGCAGGCCTTCCTCAGATAAAGCAACCACATGGACAGCTCCACAAGACACTTCACGAATAATCTGCAAATATGATCATATGAACGAAAAAACAGAAGGTAAGCAAATTATAAAACAATTAGGGGAAATACAATAAATCCTGCACGATTTCTACGGATGAAATATTTATATCAATCTCTTTAGACATTTATACTTACTGTATTAGGTTTGAAGGCCCCCCAGAATAATCTAGGAAGATTTGATCCCTGGAATAAACAAGCAGATGATGATGATTATGAATTAGTAATATATTACGAACAACTATTCAAAGTTATATAGGTATTACCTGATTTTGTCCCCAAATCCAGAGCCTCCCAGTTGAAATGGTACCATCATTTTCACGAGGCTCTGCAATGCAAGCAGAACAATGTGCTCCGCAGGACACAGATTTTACGAACTCTGACTCTAATTGCTTCACTTTCTTTGGATATTTCCTTCGCTCCTCAGTTCCATCACCGAGTTGACCAAAGTCATTAGCCCCTGGAAAACATCATATGCGTAGTGTTAGCCTCTTATCACCTCTTGAACATTTAAAGTAAGAAACATTGCAAACAGCAAACCAACAATAGTTAAAATTGTCAATCATGAAAACAAGTTCTTCTAAAGATGCATGATTTTTATGCAAACTGTTCCAGTTTTACAATAGAACAATATGTCATTGACTGATGCATGTAGCCGTTATACAATCCTAGCAGAATAAAGCTTAGTGTTTTTGTTAACATTCATAGCTTATTGATTACTCATCAATTGCAATTACTGGCCTCCCGATAAGGCAAGTTTTTCCTAGAAAAATAAATCCAATCCCAAAATTAAAATACTTTTAGTTCCTTTATTTTGAAACATGGCTATAGAAACGAATGCACAATCCAATCAATTGGTAAAACAAACAATGTGTAATGAGTGCACACCCCAGGTGAAAAGTGAGCCATCAGAGGCAATTGCTGCTGTATGCTCGCGACCACAAGCAACGTCCAACCAGCGCGCATTGGTACCTGCTGTACATCCAAAAAGCGCAGGAGGCAGCTGTTTCGGAATCCTCAACTGCTCCTCTCTCCCCTTTCTTCCAGTTTGCCCTGATTGATTGTATCCCCAAACATATATGGCACTCTTCCTTGCAACATTCACAGGTTTAATGGTGCCAAAGATATTATCAACATCCATAGCTTGGTCTCCTTATAGATCCTAACAATACAAAATGAAGATAACATTTCCATCAATAATCATAAATTGCAATCAATTAGTATAAATACACTTAGTGTATGCTGAAATTAACTAATTTTGACAGGTCTTTTGCGGCGAAATAAAAAAAGCCGGTTATATACCGAAAATTAACCTTTTCTAAACATGCCTTTGCATAGACACCAGAAATAAAGGTTGTAGAACAAATGATAAATTCAATGCTTAAATTAAAGCAACACACAAGCTAGGCCAATGCTGAAATTATATCCCAAAATTCATTCTTCATTACCTATCAGTTAAATTTATGTAAACATTGACCAAAAAAACAAAATTCTGCTTCAATTATTACGCAGCATAAAAACACAAGCACTGGTGCCCAAAAAAAAACAATTTTTTTCATGGAATTTCATGATTAAGTAAAAAATATGAAACCAGCTATGAAGTAAAGCTATTGGGACGAAGAAAGTTGAAGTTTTGGGAAATGGGGGTGGGTCATAATATCAAAGATCATTGCTTTACATCGAAGCTTAGTTTGAGAAAGAGAGAGAAGCATAATAACATACCTTGGACGAATGAGAATGAGAAGAAGAGTTGAATGGAAAGGAAGGAAGAAAATGAATTTAGAATTTGAAAGAATTAATGGGAAGAGAGGTTACAGCGTAAACAAGTGTCGCAAGTTTGGGAGGAAAAATAGAATGGTTTTCCGGTTATTGATCAAAACCTCTCAGAACAAAAGCCTCACGAATATAAGAATTTTCTAGATTACATAATTTATATTAATTTATTATTTCTATTTTACTCTTTTTTAAAAAAGATATTTTTTATTTTGCCCTTTTTGTCAAGGAACTAAGGAAGCATGTGAATGGTGAAATAAAATGCATGCATCCATTTCATAATTATATATTCATTTGGTAATGGATGCATCCATTTTTTATTTTTCTCCTTTTTGTTTGCTTATATCACAAGATTTCTTTCCCCACTTTTCCTTACACTATGTTTGTTTCAAAAGAATATGGGAAAAAAAATATAGGAAAAGAAAATGGATGAAAAATCAAAATTTTCATTGTTTGGTTCGTCTAAGAAAATAAAGAGAAAAAAAAAATGGAGGTGAGATGAAAATCAGTAAAAGAGGAAGAAATAATAATATAATTACAGATTTATCTTCTCTTTAATAAAAAAATCAAAATTTTTTATTTCACTTCTTTTTAAATTTGAAAACCATCTCTTATATTTTTTCTAGTTTTAANNAATAAGGTTATTAAAATAATTTTATTCTGATATAATTTTCTTTTTTTTATCAACTTTTTTTTATTTTCTTTCCTCTCATTTTTCTTCCTCTTATTTTTCTTCTTCTTATTTTCTATCCTACATCCAAACAATGCCTTAAGATTCTTTGACTCTGCTAAGATTCTTCCACATTAGTGGTTAATTAATCAAAACAAGAGTATAATTTATCTTAATTAATAGTAGATATTTGGATTATTTTATGTTATTATTAACAATAAAAATATTATATCCATAAAAAAATTAATTATCAAATTAATTTATATATATTTATTATTTAACTTATTTTAATATATATTTTATTATTTTTAATCGATAATTAATTTTTAATATGCAATTATCTTGATTTACTTGACAAAAAGAAAAACTTTTAAGTCACAACTCACAATTCAATAATTTTTCATCATCCAATGACTAAAAAAAACTTCAAGTTCTACAAATGTCATTTATTTTTTAAAATAGTCAATTGTCAACACATACTATTTTTATCAGCTAAGTAATTTTTTTCTTAAAAACTACTTTTTTTTTATTTTTTGTTGAGATATTTGTGTGGCGGTAGGTGAAGAAGTCAACCTCAAACGACGACTTTACAGCACCTTCGGAAAAGTCATGAATAAAAAGGACAACATAAAATAAGAATTCACGTTAATGTATATAACTGTCATCAAAAGCTGAAGCAAAATTTCAAATTCAATTCCAATATCGCTCTGAATCCTGGCAAAAGTTTTAAACTTTGGAGCTGCTTCTCCCTCTCTAAGCTTTAGAACACTCCTACTCCTACCCTTCAAGGTATTCTTTCATTTATTTCAAGTGGGTTTTTCATTTTGATCATTTGCATCATAATTCTGTTATGTTTAAGCCCAAAGGTCCTTCTTTTTTCTTTTCTTTTTCTGTTTTGAATGGTGTTCTGTTGTTTGTGAATCATTCGAATCATGAAATTCGTTTGGGGCACTTCTTGGTGATATTCGCCGGAATAAAAAGAGTACATAGCAAGCAAATATTATCATTTTTTATTGACACTTGGCCAGTAATAATTTGCACTCATTTACAGAAATTTTGCACACAAAAAATATATAGTTTACACTTATTTTTTGTCAAAATTTGCACACATAAATCATTTTTTAGAGTTTGAACACATGAATTGATAAAATTTATTTTGTTAAAGATAATTTAGTATTTATGATAGTTAAATGATGGTCAAAAGTACTAAAAATTACTTGCCCCAAGAGTTTTTCGAATAGAAATTCAGGGTTAGATAAATCAGAGTGTGGTTTTAACTCTATGGAAGTCAAAATTTGATTTTGATGTAGCTTAGTTGCTTTTTATACTATATACTTGATTATATGCAAATTAGTGATTTATTTAACAAAATAGTTGGGGAATTCTATTGTAAGATCCAAACTGTTCAAAGGGGCTATGGATGAAGTAGTAGAAAAGTTCTTTGAATACCTAACTTATCATCCTTAGATTATAATGTGGTCACATTCTAATCCCCAAAAACTTAATGCAGAACTGCAGATACAGTAGGATCATGGCTGCAGCGCATAGCAGCAATGCTGAAAAGAAGATTGTGAGAGTTGACATTAGCTCTGATACTGTATGCCCATGGTGCTTTGTTGGCAAAAAGAATCTAGACAAAGCCATAGCCGCATCTAACGAGAAATACAACTTTGAGGTATAAGACTACCTCTGCATGCGTGCGCGCGAGCGTGTCTGGTGCATGCTTGTATCAAGGGAATGTCTTTGGGTTGTCTTTGTTAGTTTATTGTTTTTCACACTTTTACTGGATGTGCAGCTAAGATGGCATCCCTTTCAACTTGATTCTAATGCCCCTAAAGAAGGCATTGACAAGAAGGAGTATTACATAAGAAAGTTCGGATCACGATCTGAACAGATGGCGGCACGGATGTCAGAGGTTTTTACTTTGTTAATCGCACTTTGAACCAAATTTCTTATAATTGTTCAAATTGTTTATAATTCATCTGATCATAAAGTTTTTGATAAAAAACCATTGTGCCAATTTCGGTATTTGGCAGGTCTTCAGGAATGTTGGTCTAGAATATAGCATGTCTGGACTCACGTAAGATTAAGATACAATGCATCAATGGATAAAATACAAGAGCTGACTCTTTCTCTTTCGCCATTAGCATTAGATAAGATGCGAGAATCAAATCAAACGGGTCTCACCCCTCATTCAATGGTGAAGGGGATTGAGTCAGCTCAAAGTACAAAGAAGAATAAGCATATCTAACATTCTTAATTCATCAGTGAGGTTTAAGAACTAATAACATTGTCATAACTTTTCACAGGGGAAACACTATGGACAGCCACAGGCTTATATATTTTGCAGGACAACAGGGTCTTGACAAGCAACATGCTCTTGTGGAAGAACTTTGCCTTGGCTATTTCACTCAAGGAAAATACATTGGTGACCAGTAAGTGTATTTTTGTTGTGAGATCAATTAAGTCACAGAAGTTAATGTTGGATAGTATGTGTTTATGTGTTGATCTATTTTGTTGCAAGCTCAATTCACATAAGCTAATGGAACTTTGTCTATATAGCTTAAGCCATTGTAGACTCCTTAAGAACTAGTACTGCTTCAAAGGGTTGTCCATCAGTATGAATACCCTTAACACTATATGGATGCAGGAACTTTCTTCTGGAATGTGCTGCAAAGGTTGGTGTAGAAGGTGCAGAAGACTTTCTTAGGAACCCCAACAATGGATTGAAGGAGGTAACCTTTCTATAATCAAACTCACTCATGCTTGATTTAGATTCAGGGTATTGCCAAAATATATTCCATTTATGATACTTCGGTTATTAGGTGTTCGAGGTTCTAACTTCCAAATGCTTAATGTGCCTTGTTTTTGTTAAAACATTAAAAAACTTAAGGCCTTGTTCCAGTTTTCATTTTCATTGTATTATGTTTTTAGGATTTTATGAAAAAGAAAAAAATAGTGAAAACCATGAATACGATACTATTATGTTTTTTGTTTCCATTTTTTTCCTTCGCAAGTTCCTAAAATAGGACACAGAAACCAAACACACCCTTAAGTCTTGCAACTGTGTTAGATTGCACATTCTTGTAGTTTTCATGAACGACTTTGCAAATTATACAAGATTTCGTGGCAACTGATCTTGCTTTCTATTCCATGTCTCTACATAGGTTGAGGATGAACTCAGAACATACTCATGTAACATTGGAGGAGTTCCATATTATGTGGTGAGTGTATAGAAATCCAAGTCAGTTTGTTAAGATTACAAAGGGTCATCACTCATCATTCTCATCATCGCCACTTTCGAGCAAATTGACTCATTTGAATCATATTTTGCAGATTAATGGGAATCACAAGCTGAGTGGTGCTCAACCCCCTGAGGTCTTTCTGAGAGCTTTTGAAGTTGCTACAAGTTAAACTTCTCAGTTATGAACTTTCCCATTTTGTCATACACAACCTTGTTCTTGCAAATAATACGTTGGTCTGTAACATGCGATCTATACTCTACTGTACCAAATATGAAAACATTCCATCTTATCTCTTCTCCATTGTAAATCATTCCTTACAAGTTACAACTATTAATAACAAAGTGAATGATCATGTCTTTGCTGGTATGTAATTGAATGCACACTATACTTGTGAGTTGTGTCCTACACCAAAAGTTGTCACATGTTTGGTTTTATTGCTTAAATTTTACATTCACTTTTCAGTCAAGAAGTTTCCCTTGCAGCATTTTGATGATGCAGTACTTTTTTTACTACAAAAAGGTGTCATTTAAACTCGTCTTCTTTAAATGACAGGGTTTTTTACCATCTGAATTAAACACTTATAAGCTAATGGTTATTGACATTTTTAAGTTATGATTGAATTCATTCAATTTACAACTAATGATGTTCTGAGTTCTTAACCTTAAAATAAAAAGGTACAGTTAATAAGAAATACTGAAGTTTTCGTTCAATTTACAAGAAACAAAGGATATTTTTAAGTAAGGCACTTCATTAACGTTACATTGTCCTTGGCTAGAGTTGTTTCCCACTTTGTCTTTGCATAATATGTATCTAACTTGGGTGCACATGTTTTCATCTTTGTTTATATTGCATGTATAACAACTATACAAGTATTTAAAGAAGATGATTATTGCTCCTTTGGTTTGTAATTTGGAAGGCACAAAAGTACAACCGTAATTGAAAAGTAAGCTATTAATTCGTTGTTTAAGAAAATATTTGAATTGAAACTACTGGCAACTGAAGTTTGTTTATTTGAAATTTCTCTCTCTTTTTTGGGGGGACAGGATTTGAAATTTCTATTAAGAAAGCATTAGCTTACATGATCATGAACTTTTGCTTTCAAATTTGTTTTAATTGATCCAAACCAAGTAGCAGTTGTTACTAGTTTAATATACTCATTTCACCAAAGGTAAAAAATGGGTAGAAGTTTTATGGATAAACTTCATGTATAGCCATCAAACTTATCCATGAAATTTGCAGAGTTCATTTTATCTGCAAAATGCATCATTGGTCAAATGTAAAATTGTAAGAGCACTAGTATCAAAGAAAAAGAGAAGAAAAGAAATTCTTGAAAGGAAAAATTGTTGAAACCATGAGAAAGTTTCCATCTAAAATTGCCTTATCCTTTTTCCTCATAATAAGTTTTGGCAATAGAAACATGGATGATATTGAACTCAATAATGGTTAAGCAAACTCGTATATATACTTATGTACATGACAAGGCTTAATCTGAAGTATTCACAATGTCTATAATTTGTATTTGTATCTTTGCTTTCCTTTGTTGCTGGCTTCATCTACGACACAAAACTTTTAACTCAAGATTACGTCGTTTCATCAAATACCATCACCTACACATGTCAACAGAAACAAATAAAAAGTAAAACAGACAACTATCATAATTCAATGAACTCCAATTTCAACTGTAAAATAAATATGATTAAACTGCAAGATATCATTTATTGTGGTATAGTTTTAAATGATTGTGTGTAAATTGCAAGAAATTATTAGCACCAAGCTGCTCAAAAGCACAAGCATGCAATATCACACATAAAACACAATGTAAATGCAAACTGAGTGGAAGTCAAGTCAGAGAGAGCTTACAGGCACTCAGTTCTGAATGCTTCAACCTACCTCGAATTTCAACTCTCACAAACCACTCCAACAGAGTAATATTTTTAATAATAAATGTTTAGCAAATCTAAAAATTGAAAAATTTGAAGCAATTTCCATTGAGGAAAAGATTACAAGATCTAGAGGATAAGGCCATTATAGGCCAATGAGAGGCCATACTAAAAAGGGTTGATCACATGGAGGATAGTATAAACAGAGGTACAGGAAGAACAAACAAATTCAAGTAGAATGAAGACCTTGGTCAAAATGGACTTTCTGGAATTTTGGATATTGATAGAACACAATGACATTACTTGGTTCATGTAATTAATCCAATCTAAACAAAGAAATACCTTCTGTTGTAGTAGTTATTATTTATCAATCCTGGTGAAAATAATTTTTTACCACAAATGTTTGACAGTGTAGAAGTATAGCTGTGGACTTATTAACAGCCAAACTGAGTTTCACTTTCACTCTTTGCTTGAAAAAAAGCAAACTGTAAGGCACTGGAACCTACTATCATTTATTATTTATATACTCTAGTTTTTATACCTTACCGTATATTGTACATGCATGGCACAGATACCAACTACCGACCTAGTATTCTCAACAAGAAAGCTTCGTAGTTCATAGCCAGATGTTTGCTATGCTACCATGCCAATCAGTTATGTGAATCCAAGCTTTGCACTTGTACAGATCTCAAACTGAAATCTTCAAACCAAGTGGTGACATGTCAACATGACATGACAGCACACCAAGCCATCGGGACTAGTAGATTGGACATGTTTCCCAATCTGTAACGAACTGGTTGGTTCATACCACTTCACAGCGCAATACAGTTTAAGTAAAGAAACAAACCAGAGACTGGTTTCCAGTAAAGCAGACTGGTTAAGTCCCACTCTCGTCCCTCTGATTTTGATGTGGTCTACACACCAACTGCTGATGAGCTAATATCCATTTCAAACAAAAAAAAATTAGTTAAGCGCTAACTGAAACTATTACCTTTCCACAAACTGGACAGGTGTCACTTCTCTCCATCCACTCATAAATGCAACCAAGATGAAAATGATGAGAGCATTTTGTCACTATCTTCGGATTCTCTTCAGTATATTCTGCATGATAAAGAAGATTTCAGAAATATAAGAATCTATAGAAGGTCATAGCCTCTTAATAAGGTGTTTCCGGGCATTAACAAACTTTTGTCTGTAGATTAGAATTTTTATAAGCACTACAAATAATCATAATTCAGAATTTAAAATTTGATCTCCTAGGTTCCTGTGCTAAGCTTATATTCTGATTTTATAAGCCAAAGTTGCATTATATGTAAATTTCTGAGTTTCTATTTTTGAGATAAGCTCATTAAAGGGCACTGAAAAAGAAAAATGAGGGAAATAATATAAGATGCAATCTCGAGACATCATCTACTAGAAGTATGCAAAATAAATAAATACTTCCACACTTCTTGGTATGAGTCAATGCACATGCCAAATAAGTCTCATCATCACGAGGTCTTCCAGTTAAGATATGATTATAAGTTTCAAACATATACCTTCAAGACAAGTTGGACAGCAATCCTCCTCTTCTGAGGACGAATAGACAAGTCCAACTCCAGTGGTAGGTTTTGCTGATGAAAGCCTTGTTAAAGACTTAGAATGGTATTCTTTGGATCCATCTTCACTGGCACGTTCATGCCACTTGTTGCTTGAAGTTAAAGATTGTTGGTCATCCTCATCTAGATCACTTCTTAGAGGTTCTGCCTCATCATTCACATGACTTGAACCCTTATCACGTCGTGAAACTAGTCTATCATGCTGAGAGCGGAAATGCCTTGGGTCTGCATCATAAGGCATTGGCCTTGGAGGAGAGCGGTACATGTCAGATAGAGAATTATCAAGTGATGCTGTGGTAGTCATAGATGCTGCCCCCTGTATAGATGAAGGAATTGCCTGCATTTCCCCTCTACGGAATATTGATGCATACTGAAATTTGAGGTAGATAAGAAAAATGTTATAGTATATTATGGAGTACAGGTCTCGTCAATTTCAAAGATAAATTATCCTGAAAAATGGATTTAGTTCTAAATATTCTTCATATCTCACTAGTGCATATTAATGTGAATGTCAACCAATACAATCAATTTACTGCAGAGCAACTTAATACATTATTTCAAGAGTGGTGCTACTAAAAACTAGAACATTAAAGAGGAAAACTTAAGCAATCTCTCCAAGTTTAGGTATAACTTTGACTAACATTACAAGGAAGTAGTAGAGACAATGCAAATGTACAAAAGAGGAGATTTGATTCTGAGACATACCGCATTCAAAAAGTTCTGTAAGACGGAACTGAGGCACCCACAGTTCCTATATACAGGACTATTTGGATTCATATAATCTTCAAAATCATTAACACTCAAACAACAACAAACAGAACCCATTATTCCAGTCTCAATAGTCAATATCTTTTTCTCTCTTTTAACTTGAAATTTCCTCCAAATTATCAATTGAAACAAGGTCACCAAACACTGATGCTGCTACACGCACCCCTTGAGGAAAGGAACCTCCAACAGCAGCAGCTATGAATTCACAAATAAATACACAAAGGAGAGAGGATTCTAAGCCCGCAGAAGTCCAAATGCCTCCGCAAACCAGTACCCTCCCTCTTCTGTTAAGAGGATCTACAATATGGATAAGCAAACTCTTCTTCTCTTGATCACCTGTAGAATAAACCAAAAAATTGCATAAAAATCACTGGAACAGAAAGGAAATAAAGGTAATGTTGTAGTATAAGTTGTCATTCATGCAATTTGACCAATCAAAATAACCGAGATTATGAGCAATGCAGCTAATCCACATGCTCCAAATCCAAAGCAGCAATAAACTAAATTCAATGGTGCAAAACAGCATAAAAAAAAGTCATGTTCCCTTTGATAAAATAAAACTGGAAGAAAGAAAAATTACATACAATGAGCACTTAAAAGAAAAACTCTAATTTTGTATATAATGTTCCTTCAAACAATGGAAAAAATTCTGTTCTTTACTTCAGTGTTAAGCTATGCTAGAACATCAACCAACAAAAAATAACGATCATAGCTTTCCTTTCAGCTGGAAAATCACAATCATAACAGATTAACATAACACAATACAACCAAAACAAGCACACCATGACTTTTTTTTAATCCTTAATTAGAATCATAAAAAATAATAAGAAAACAAATAAAATAGCACGCAATTC
>NC_029775.3:118047414-118050908 GCF_000817695.3 Arachis duranensis
CAACCCGGAAAAAAATAAACACCGGAAATTGATGAGAAAACGGAATATCCAGAGCGAAATCTGGGTGATCAAGGGGAGTATACGAAGTTGGTGAGGGAGGAAAAGGACAAACATGGAATTTTTGAAGGGAGAAAAAGTACCTCAGAGAAAAAAAAGAGAATTTTTTGAATGATGATGATGAATTGATGATGATGTTGCTGTTGTTGTTTGGAGAAGACAATGAGAGAAAGAGAGAAGGTGGAATTTAGAGAGAGAGAGAGAGAGAGAGAGAGAGAGAGAGAGATGTTTAGTTTTGGTAATTCTAAAAAGGGAGTATTAGATTTAATTTAACGAACTAATTAACCTATTTTATGATTTCGATTTTTTATTTATCTTTATATGAGTATGATTATATGAATGAATTTCGCCAAATCCTAGTAGAAAATAGAAATCAACTAAAATCTCGCTATAACTAACTGAAAAGAAAAATTCTCTTAAAAAAATGCTAAAATCATGTTTATGTTATCCGTATTATAATAACTTATCCAATTTTCAAATCAAACAAAAATATGTGAATCTTTTTGAGATTCTTTTTTATTTTTATATTTTAAATTACTTTCTTTTTATTAAAAAGATATCAAGTACTACTACCTTAAAAATAGTTATACCAATTTATAAGAATTTAAAAAGCTCTCATTGTTTTGAAAATATTATTGTTATATTTTGTTAAACACAGGATAATTTACTAGAAATTATAGAGAACAATAATATATTTTATATTTTATTTTCTTAAGATATTCTCATTTCATTTTAATAATTTTAATTCGATATTTGAAGTTATATTTGTGTCTTAAATTGATCTAAAAAATTTAATTTATTAAATTTGATCTCTTAATTATTTTTAATTTTATTTGTCGTTATAAAATTATTAACCACATAATATAAACTGACGATTGTTATATTAGACATTTTAACTATTATTTGATGTGACAATAAATTTGTTTTTATTTAATTTTCTTCTTACGAAATTTTTTAATTTTAATTTAAGTATTAACTCAATTAATTATCTATTAATATCTTTATTTAAAAACAAAAAAATGTTTTGTATTTTTTATTAAATATATACAAAATAAAATAAATGATTATAGAAATCTAATCTAATAATTTAATTGAATAATTTCAAATAATTAAATTATTATGGATTTAAATAGACTTTTAATTTCTATAAGATACTAATCTTTTGTTTGGTTTTAATTTTTGGTTCGTACAAGATATTTTATATAAATAAAAGATTTATTTAAGTCATTATAATATGACATATTTATTTATTAAGAACCAAAATTCAGTCAACAAAAGAATATTTAAAAACCAAAATTTACTCGCGTGGGTGCTTATGTGGATGGTGACGGTGTAGGATCGGAATGTGTATCCTATTATATAAAACTTACTCTATTAATATTTGATAATATTAAGTGTATATTAAAATTAATTATTTAGTGTATATATATACAAAGATAAGAAAAAGTATTAAAAATAAAGAGAGAGAGAATTGCATTTATTTATCGTTACTATCTTAATATAATAAAGATGATTAATATTGCTATTAATATTATATGTAAAGAGTAATAGAAAATAGAATTTAAAATGCTTATAAAATAAAATAAGAGAAAGAATTGTAGAAGAAATATAAGGAGAATAGTATTTGATTGTAGCATAAAGAAGAAATAGATTTCTTATTACCTGCTTCTGTGTAAGAAAGAAAGAGAGAGTATTTTTATATTATTGTTGTGTCTAAAGCCTCGTACCACACCCCCTATTTATACATGCATGGGGTCTTTATTTTCAACACATATTTAATATTCATTCTCTCTTTGAAAATATGAGTCTTGCATGGGAATGGGCATCCACGTAGCTCATTCTTATCACAACACTCCCCCTTGGATGCCCATTTAGGATTATTGTCTCATTAAAACCTTACCAAAGGAAAACCCTGTGGGAAAAACCTTAGTGAAGGGAAAAGAGTACAATATCCTTTGTGATGGGGACTGTCTCATTAAAAACCTTGTCAAGAAAAACCCAATGGGAAAAAAACCTGACCAAGGGAAAAAGAGTACAGTCTCCCCCTCTTGTCGACATCATTTAATGTCTTGAAATCGGCGCATTCCAATCTCATGTACCAATCTTTTAAAGGAGGATTTTGGAAGTAACTTTGTGATTCAAAGGAGGATTTTGGGAGTGACTTTGTAAATAAATCTGCCAGATTGTCACTTGAACGGATCTGTTGGACATCAATTGTTCCTTGATTTTGAAGGTCATGAGTGAAGAAGAATTTGGGAGAAATATGCTTTGTTCTATCACCTTTGATATATTCACCCTTAAGTTGAGCAATGCATGCTGTATTATCTTCAAACAGGACAGTTGGAGCTATCTTATGATCAATCAGTCCACATGATAATAAAATATATTGAATTAGGCTCCTCAGCCAAAAACACTCGCGACTAGCTTCATGAATCGCCAGTACTTCAGCATGATTAGAGGATGTTGCAGCAATCGTCTGTTTCGTGGACCTCCAAGATATAGTTGTTCCACCATATGTGAATAGACCACCATATGTGAACAGGTATCCTGTTTGAGATCTCCCTTTATGTGGATCAGACAAGTAGCCAGCATCTGCATAGCCAACAAGTTGTGACTTGGATCCATAGGGATAAAACAATCCCATATCAACCGTTCCATGAAGATATCGAAAAATTTGTTTGATTCCACTCCAATGTCTTCTGGTTGGAGAGGAACTATACCTTGCTAGTAAATTCACCGCAAATGATATGTCAGGTCGCGTATTATTAGCAAGATACATTAGCGCTCCAATGGCACTAAGATATGGTACTTCAGGACCAAGGATATCTTCATTTTCTTCTTTAGGACGGAATTGATCCTTTTTCACATCCAAAGATCTTACGATCATTGGTGTATTTAATGGATGTGACTTATCCATATAAAATCTTTTCAAGATCTTTTCTGTGTATGTTGTTTGATGAATAAAGATCCCGTCTTTTATATGCTCGATCTGCAGGCCGAGACAAAATTTAGTCTTTTCAAGATCTTTCATCTCAAACTCTTCTTTTAGAGTTTTTATAATTGTTGGATCTCTTCAAGAGTCCCAATGATATTTAAATCATCAACGTACACAGCAATTATAATGAACTCAGATGCAGATTTCTTTATGAAAACACATTGGCAGATATCATCATTTTTGAAACCGTTTTTGGCCAGATACTCAGTAAGACGATTATACCACATTCGTCCAGATTGCTTTAGACCATATAAAGATTTTTGCAATTTGACTGAGTATAACCCTTGCGAATATTCATTGGATGGTTTAGATATCTTTAATCCTTCAGGGACTTTCATATAGATATCCCGATCTAATGAGCCGTATAAATAGGCTGTTACCACATCCATTAAATGCATATGCAGTTTATGATATGCAGATAAACTGACCAAATAACGCAAAA
>NC_029775.3:118051302-118051880 GCF_000817695.3 Arachis duranensis
TTGTCCTACTGGGACATCAATTCGAATTGGGGCATTTTCCGCTGGTATATAAGATTTGGTTATCCTCTTTGTATCGAAAAATGCATCAGGCAATTCATTTGCTATTCTTTGCAAATGTATAATCTTTTGAACTTCTAGTTCACATTGCCCTGATAAATGCATCAACGATGATGCATTCCAATTAAGTTCCTTTTCAGGAAGCTTATTCTCTCCCCCTAATGTTGGAAATTTTGATTCATCAAAATGACAATCCGCAAACCGAGTTTTAAACACATCACCAGTTTGTATCTTAAGATACCTCACTATAGAGGGAGAATCATATCCAACATATATCCCCAATTTTCTTTGGGGTCCCATTTTGGTGCGATTAGGTGGTGCAACGGGAACATATATCGCACACCCAAATATTCTTAAATGGAAAACATTTGGCTGCTGGCCAAAAGCTAATTGCATAGGAGAGAACTGATGGT
This sequence comes from Arachis duranensis, assembly GCF_000817695.3. Taxonomy (NCBI): domain Eukaryota; kingdom Viridiplantae; phylum Streptophyta; class Magnoliopsida; order Fabales; family Fabaceae; genus Arachis; species Arachis duranensis. The sequence goes on from NC_029775.3 coordinate 118,051,773, forward strand.
AACTCGTTGGCCTCAAACAAATAAGTGTTGCGGCATGTAAAATAGCATGCCCCCAAACCAAGGTTGGAAAATTTGTTCTCATAAGTAAGGGTCTAGCAATTAATTGGA
>NC_029775.3:118052485-118058942 GCF_000817695.3 Arachis duranensis
AATTTGGATCTAGGAAGGCATTGAGATCTAGACTTAGTTATCTAGTCTCTTGGGTCCTGAGATCTGCCGGTTTCCATTTTAATTTCTTTGATCGAATGCTTCTCCAAGTTCATTTTCATTTTCGTTTTAGATCCGGTTAATTTGAGTCCATCTTCTACTCTTCTACTGTTTGATTTTACTTTTCTCTGTTTAATTTCTGCAATCCCAATTCCCAATTCCTTTTATAATTCAAGTAATTTACATTTCTTGCACTTTAAGTTTTAGTCATTTACATTTCTTGCAATCTAAGTTTCTACAATTTATATTACTTGCACTTTAAGATTCAGCTTCTTTACTTCCTGTTCTCTTTAAATTACTGCAATTATCCCTCTTCCTTTTAAATTTCATGCAATTTAGCTTCTGCCGGATACAAATCACTCAAATCAACTCTTGTTTGCTTGACTAAATCAACCATTAAACTAAAATTGCTCAATCCTTCAATCCCTGTGGGATCGACCTCACTCCCGTAAGTTTTATTACTTGATGCGACCCGGTGCACTTGCTGGTGAGTTTTGTGTCGGATCGTTTTCCGCACATCACAAATTCCCGATAGAGGATCTTATTTCAGTGATGAAACTATGAGTAGTTTTAGAGAGATTGGAGACTATAGTGGCTAAGTCAAAGAGGCTCTGCCTAATAGTCTCTATATGTTGCTAAGAAGATGGGAATGGTTTATTATTAAACCTATTCTGGTTCTTCCACCTTGATTGTTATTGAAGCCTTGCTGAGGCTTCTATTGATCCCTCCAAGAAAAAGTTGGAATGATTCCTCCATGATGGGTTGTAGGTATTTTTATAAGTCTCATTGTTGGGATTTTTCAAATAGTTAACCTCATCTATCATGGGTTGATCTGGATCATATGCATCTCCTTCATAGGAGGCTTCTTGAGTGCTGTCAGCTGCAGCTTGTGATCCTGTCAGATGTTGGAAGATCATGTTGACCTGTTGGTCAGGATCTTATTCTGAGACAACATGGCATTCAGAGTATCAATCTCCAATACTCCTCTCTTCTGAGCTACCCTATTATTTACAGGACTCCTCTCAGAAGAGTACATGAATTGGCTGTTAGCAATCATGTCAATGAGTTCTTGTGCCTCTTTAGGCATTTTCTTCAAGTGAAGTGATCCACCAGCAGAGTGGTCTAAAGCCATCTTGGATAATTCAAAGAGACCATCATAGAAGATATCTAACATGGTCTACTCTGAAATCATGTTAGGGGGCACTTTCTGATTAATTGCTTGTAGCTCTCTCAGGCCTCATAGAGGGATTCACCCTCATTCTGCCTGAAGGTCTGTACTACCACCCTAAGCTTGCTCAGCTTCTGAGGTGGAAAGAACATGGTCAAGAATGCATTGACCACCTTTTCCCGAGATTCTAGGCTTTTCTTAGGCTGAGAATCTAGCCATAACCTAGCTTTGTCGCTTACAGCCAAGGTTCTGAAAACCGAACCGATCACCGAACCGTTCTAACTACTGGTTCACTGGTTTATAGGTTCAACCGGTTCGACCGTGGTTAAACCGAAAAAATCGTTTTATAATAAAATAATAAATAAAATATAAATAAACATGTTAAAATATAGTTATTGTTGTAAAATAAAAGATATATATAAAATAAAGATGTATAAATAGAAGACTCTATTATTAAAATAATTAGCTCAATAATAATTTATGTATATATAATAATATTATATGTTGTAATGTGTATATATATACAAAGATAGAAAAAAGTATTAAAAATAAAGAGAGAGAGAATTGCATTTGTTTATTGTTACTATCTCAATATAATAAAGATGATTAATATTGCTATTAATATTATATGTAAAGAGTAATAGAAAATAGAATTTAAAATGCTTATAAAATAAAATAAGAGAAAAAATTGTAGAAGAAATATAAGGAGAATAGTATTTGATTGTAGCATAAAGAAGAAATAGATTTCTTATTACTTGCTTCTGTGTAAGAAAGAAAGAGAGAGTATTTTTATATTATTGTTGTGTCTAAAGCCTCGTACCACACCCCCTATTTATACATGCATATTTAATATTCATTCTCTCTTTGAAAATATGAGTCTTGCATGGGAATGGGCATCCAGGTAGCTCATTCTTATCACAACAATATTTATATATAATTATTTTTAATAATTAATTTTAATATATAAATAATATTTTTAATTCATTTTATGCACAAAACAATAAACACAATTTATGGCCCTGCAGGCCTCTTTATGTTTTTTTGCTATTTGTCATATGCATAGGGATAACAAAGACGATATTATTTTACCAATATTGGAAAGATATTAATCAAATTACTTAATCAAATCATTACTTTAAAAAAATCAATTTTCATATATTAATTGTATAAGAGTATTTTAAATATTTAAATTGTATATTATTGTCCATGTGCTTTGTAACTACACAATTGCCAAGAATCTTTGAGTAAAATTGGAATTAGTAATTTTTTTTTCATTCTTTTGGAGTTTATAAATCTTAGATTGGATTGATCTTAACTTATACGAAACTATTCGATTTTTTATGAAGTTTCGTAACATTTTTCTTATGAAGTTACGTGATTTCGTGTAAATATCTATATAAATTGAATTGGTTAAATTTGATTTATATATTATAGTACTAAATTAAATCAACATAATTTGAATTAGTAAAAAATAATATAAATCAAAATTATTTGTTTGTTGTTTTGATTTATCAAAAAATGATATTTAAAATACAATACATACTAAATCGAATTAAATTTATTCGATTTATCGTATATGCTATATTAATAGTAAATTAAATCTAGTTGATTGAATGTACTTTTGAATATCACATATATAGTAAATTAAATTAGCATGATTCGATTCATTATTTGTAATAAATTATTGACCTTTACTATTTTTGAGTTAATTGTTTATTTACTTTAAAATATAAATATTAATAAGAAAATACGTCCATTTGGATTCAAATAAAATATAATCAGAAAAATCAAAACTAATAAGAATATAAATCTAATTTTTGTGTTTTAATTCAAATTTTAGAAAAGAAATAAGTATTGTTTTAATCCAAACGTTGAGAGTTAGAATTGCAAATGTTTCCAACATAATTTTTTATTTATAATCATCTTTAACGTTTTTTATAAACTTATGAATTTAAAATGGAATATTAAAACGATTTCTAAAAATTCAATAAAAATTATCCTTTACTCATTAACTTCTAAAAAATTATTATCAGAATTTTTGATGTTGAAAAAGTTAATATAAAATATAACTTTCTAATGTAGCATAAAAGTTAAAACTTAAATTTTATCAAAGTTAGAAATAATAGATACTTATACATTATAAAAAGACCAACTATATTTATATAAAAATAATTAAAAATTAATATCTAATTAAAAAATATAAAAATAAATAATAAAAAATTAATATTTAATTTTAAAAATATAAAAATAAATAATCATTAAATATTTAAAATTTATCATAAAATATCATTTTAAAAGAAGTCACCATCGTATTATTTAGATTTTTTTGTATAAAATATTACTGTCTTTGTATAAGATGAATACTTGCATCTCTATTCATATGGAAATTACTAATTAGTTAGAACTATCAGATAGATGGGGAATGGGGTCCCCGCGAAAAATGGAAATAGGGAGCAATATTTCCCACGGCGAGAATGGAGAGCAGGGAGGCATCCTCCGTCCAAACAATTACTCACAATACTATTTATATCAAGAGATATTCTCCTCATCCAAACAATTTTGGCATCCAAATTCATCCAAACAATTTTAGGTAATGCGCTCTTCCCACTTTTTTCTTTTCTCTTCTTCTCTTCTTCTTCTCACGCTCGTTTACGCACGAGACGTCTTCTTTTTCGCCTTTTTCTTTGCGTCCTCCTCCTCCTCATTCTCCTCCTTCTTTTGCGTTCCTTCTTCTTATGTTTTCTCCTTATCGTCATTCTTTTGTTGTTGTTGCTGATGTATTTTTTTGTCTTTTTATCTTTTTGTCTTTTCCTCCTTTTCTCGCCGGTGAAGAAGCAGTAGAAGGTGAGGAGGAAGAGTTTTGAATTGTGCAGAACAGAAATGAACCGAACATGTTATTATGGCAATTGTATAGTACTAAATGAATGGAATTATCCATTATATAAATTCAAATTCAAACTAATGAATCCAAACACGTACTCATGGTGAAATAATTGTATAGTATTGAATGAACGAAACATAATCCATTATATAAAATCAAATTCAAACAGCTTTCTGCATAATGAACCAAAACACGTACTCATGGTAAAACAATTGTATACTACTGAATGAACGAAACATAATCCATTATATAAAATTAAATTCAAACAGCTCAGTAAAGTGAACCGAAATACGTACTCATGGTAAAACAATTGAATAATACTTAATGAACAAAACATAATTCATTATATAAAATCAAATTTAAAACACCTCTGTCTACAATTTAGATATTATTAATTCAATTCAATTCAGATTTAGAGTACATGTGTCCATTCAATTCAATTCAATTTAGCAATTGCATTCTATTCGAAAAAGAAGAAGAAGATGACGTATGTCTGTCGCGAAAAAAAAAAGGATACCTAACTGCGTTTGTTTTTAGAGACAGGATAGAAGATGATACTGAAACAGAGACAATAGGACGGAGACACTAAAAATTATCTTTTGTGTATTGTGTTTGGATACGATGGACAAGTAGTATTATGTTTGGATACACATGGACAAGACTAAAATATTATATGAAATGACTAAAATAGCCCTGTGATTCCAAATTTTCTACATCAATACAAATTAATTTAATAAAAAATGAGAGTAAGTAGGAGTACAGACGAACTTGAAAAAATATTTGAAATTTATTTTAAAATTTATTATTAATATGTAGAAATACATATGGTTAAGATTAAAAAAATAAATTTGAGTTTGATTAATAAAAAATTTTGTTTAAGTTAATAAGCCAAATTAATTTTAAATATTAATTTAAAAAAATCCATTTTTACATGAAAAACAATTAGTTTTTCATATAAAAATTTATTTTATTTAAAAAAACTAATTTTTTTATCTAAAAACTAATTTTTTTATAAAAAAAATGATTTTTTTTAAATTATATAAAATCAATTATAATTTATAAATTATTTTTTAGCATTTTAAAAGATCAATTTTACTTTTAATAATATTTATCTTTCAAAAATTTTAAGATTAATTATTTTTGTTATTATTTTTATTATAAATCAAATAATATAATATAAGATTAAAATGGTACTGAAGTAAAACGATAAAAAGAAAAGAATTATCTACCCCCAATAAAAAATTCTACAGAAAGAAGAGAGTACCTGGAAAAGAAAGAGATAGAGAAAGAACAGAAAGAAAAAAGTATCTCTGAACAACGCAATAAGAAAAATAAGAAGGGGTAACAGTGAAAAAAAAAAAGAAAAACAAAATTTATAAAATTGTCCGTGTCCATTCTTCCAAACCCGTGTCCATCATTGTCCTTGTGAAAGAGTGGACACAAAGTATAAAAAACTGTCTCGGAGCCCCCAAAAACAAACACTACCTAAATGACGCTCTTTTAATGATAGTGATTTTTGTTGGTGTTAGACTGATTTAGATAAAACTTAGATAAAAAAATACTTAGATATATAGCATAGTCCTTATATAAAATAAATATCTAAATACATAAATAAATCAAACAATATATTTATTTATATGCAAATACACAATAATTAATTTTTAGTATTTGCATAATATATATTTTTTAAATTCATTTATAATAAGAAGCATTTCAAATTTCCCAAATCAATTTCCATTCCCCCTCCATTTGCAAGAGGTATCAAAAACCAAAACCATTCCCAATTTTTTCTTTTCAAATTTCTCGCACCCTGAAAACAAAAAAGAAAAAGGCTTTGCTTCATTTCTTCATTTTCAATTCTCAATTACACTGCAAAAAAGTGCAAAAATTCAAAAACAAACAACATCACAGTGACTCTCTTTTGCTTCATTAGCTTCCAAAGTTCTCAGATCCACTCTGTAACTAACTACCCTTAACTCGATCGAGTTACCGAGTCACGACTCAGCCAGATGCAACCAACACTATCATAGAATCTTCCTCACAATGCAGGCCACATCGCCATCGTCGTCGTCCAGCGCCGCTGCTACTGCCGCCACGCCGGAGGCCATACTCGAATGGCTGCACAAGGAGATGGGATACCGCCCTCTCGCCGGCGTAACCGCCGGCAAGTCGCACCTTCCGTCGGTGGAATCGCTCCGACGGATTTGCCGCGGTAACATGATCCCGGTCTGGAACTTCCTGATTACGCGTGCGAAGTCGGAGAAGACTGTGCAGAATATCCGCCGGAACATCACCGTGCACGGCGGTGACGGCCGCGGAGGAGGTGGGAGGGAGGAGGGGAAGGGGAGAGC
>NC_029775.3:118059064-118067904 GCF_000817695.3 Arachis duranensis
TGGGAGGCGGAGGGAGGAGGAAGGAGAGGATCTCCGGAGGGGAGGCGGAGACGAGGGAGGCGGCGTTACAGGAGCGGGAGGCAGCGGAGAAGGAGGTTGAGAGGCTGAGGAACGCCGTGAGGAGGCAGAGGAAAGATTTGAGGGCGAGGATGCTTGAGGTTTCGAGAGAAGAGACCGAGAGGAAGAGGATGCTTGATGAACGCTCCAATTATAGGTCCACTTCTGTTTGTTTTTTATCTTTACATTTGTATATTTTGTCCTAATTTCTGTGTATTGTGCTTGATGATTGTTAGAAAGGAGAGAGGACATATTGGATAGCAGAAAAATTGGTAGAATTTGCCTTACCCTGATTTGTGTGTGTATATGGAAAGGTCAGTGAAGCCTTGTTAAGGACAGTATCTGAGATGCAAGTAAGGTAGTATAATAGCTAGTGATAGAGATATGATTTTGTGATTAGAAATATGCGTTTAATGATAAGAAATTAGAATGTAAATGATTTATGATTTCTGTTTAAAAAGAAGGTTTATGTACTTGGGTCTATGCTGGTGATATGTTTGAAGCAACAAAACAGCTGCAACAATAAGCCTTTTCCCCATTGGTGTGATCAGCTACATAGATTAAAAAAAAAGATGCCATTATACCCTCTCATATACTGTGTCTATAGAATATAATATAGATGATATGTGGGAAAAATAAGAATGAGATTGTGGTGATTTATGCCATTGACTAATTGAAACAATGGAAGTGTCTGAGTTACTAGCTGATTTTGCAGGCACAAGCAGGTGATGTTGGAGGCTTATGATAGACAGTGTGAAGAAGCTGCAAAAATATTTACCGAATATCATAAACGTCTCTGTCACTATGTAAATCAAGCATTGGATGCTCAACGATCAGGTCTTGATTCTTCTGTTGAAGCAACCAACAGTTTTAGTGCTAAACATGAGAAGGAAGCTGTTTATTCTACTGTTAAGAGTGGTAAATCTGCAGACGATGTCATTCTCATTGAAACCACTAGGGAAAAGAATATTAGAAAGGCTTGTGAATGTCTTGTAGCTTACATGGTTGATAAAATACGGAATTCTTTTCCTGCTTATGAAGGAAGTGGCATTCATTCAAATCCTCAGGCAGAAACAGTAAAGTTGGGGTTTGATTTTGATGGACAAATTCCAGAAGAGGTTAGAACTATAATTTTAAATTGCCTTAAGAGTCCACCTCAGCTGCTTCAGGCAATTACTGCTTACACTTATCGGCTGAAAAGTCTAATCTCCAGAGAAATAGAGAAAATTGATGTTAAAGCTGATGCAGAGACCTTGAGGTATGGGAATATATGTATTCCTATTCATCACGTTCTCTTGGTTCTTTTGTTAATATACTATTTGAATTTTGACCTTTTGTTGAAACCTTAAATCATTGTTACTTTATTTTTGTTAAAAACTTTTTTCAGTCTGAAATACTAAATTGGCAATGCATAATGAAGATCCATAGGTGATTTAGTACCCATTCTGACGATGACCAGAAAAATATCAATAGTGTTCACGTAGTGATTGGAAGCAGTTTATGAATGTTCCACTAGTTTTATATTAGCAGTAAGGAAATACTTCTTGTATAGCTGTTATAAATTCAAACTTGAATCCTTCAATCAGGTACAAATATGAAAATAACATAGTGATGGATGTTTCCACTTCTGATGGGAGCTCTCCTCTACAGTATCAACTTTATGGCAATGGAAAGATTGGAGTTGATGTGCCTCCAGGAGGAAGTCAAAATCAGCTTCTTGAGAGACAGGTCTATATTCTGCCTTGAACTGCACAACTTTATCTTCATAAGGGGAATTACTTAGCTAGTGTTCTATCTCTGTTTACAGAAAGCTCATGTTCAGCAATTTTTGGCTACCGAAGATGCATTAAACAAGGCTGCTGAGGCAAAGGACTTGTCCGAGAAACTTATGAGACGTCTGTATGGTGGCACTGATGTTCCATCACGCTCAATTGGTATTGGAAGCACGTCTCAGAATGTTGGAAGTCTTAGGCAACTTGAGGTCTTCTCTTCAAAACATAAAGTCCATTAGTTACATTTTTACCTTGATAGAAAGTGTTACAAAGTATAATGTGCGCGCACGCGCAAGCGCCTCCACATCCCCTCCTAAATATCTTTCTAATTAGGGAAGAATTGATTGCTTTTTAAGTTTTCAAGACATTTAACATATGTATTTTTACTTTATTTATTATTTTGGAGAATGTTTAGGAATATTTTTTAGATACTACATCACTCATCTAGTATTTATTGTTGTGGTTATTAGGACTTAAATTGGGTTTAGCAAAAATTTTCAATTCTAGATACAATCAAATTCTATATTCTCCATTTAAGGCAGGAGAAATAAGAATTTACCACCTTATATGTTTCAGGGTTGATTGAATCCTTGGTTATGGCATTTTCATTTAAATTATTTAGGATCCCATTTTCATTACCTGATTAGATTTTCCTATTTAATTTAAGAATTTAAGCATTTAAATATTCCATTTCTTTATATGGTTCCTGTTTTCAGCTTGATGTTTGGGCCAAGGAAAGAGAAGTTGCTGGTTTAAAGGCAAGCCTAAATACCCTGATGTCTGAAATACAACGCCTGAATAAGTTGTGCGCTGAGAGGAAGGAAGCTGAAGATTCTCTGAAAAAAAAGTGGAAAAAGATCGAAGAGTTTGATGCTCGAAGATCAGAACTTGAGACCATATATACAGCATTACTTAACGCAAATAAGGTAAATTCCACTATTTCCATCTTTCCTGTATAAGTGAAACTCTGGTATCTTTATTGTTCATCCTTGGGTGGTGCTTTTACCTTGTTAGAATCCTAAGATGATCACTTTTTCCAACTTAATTGGCCAATATTTGCATTGACTGTTGAGATGATGGATATTAGCGAAGTTTATGTACAGTGTTGGTATTTGGCATGGAATTCATATCCCTTGCTTCTGACACATTGTCTTTTTGCAGTGTATATTTTTCCCCGTTTCTATTTTTTAGGGAAAAATAGTTCTTTGAATTTTTATTTTACCCCCTTGTTAATCACATATTGCAGGATGCTGCATTGTTTTGGGGTCAGCAACCATTAACTGCTAGGGAGTATGCTGCAAGCACTATAATTCCAGCATGTGCTGTTGTTGTTGAGACTTCAAATAGTGCAAAAGATCTTATTGAGAAGGAAGTGTCTACCTTTTGTCGGTGTCCTGATAATAGCCTCTACATGCTTCCTTCTTCCCCACAGGTTTATAATGTTTCAACAGAAAATTTCCCCCCACTTGTTTGTTGATGCATGGTTTGTTGGTTGATGCATGGTAATTTGATAGATGGAGTTTCTTTTTGATGTCCCATCTCGACATTTTGGTATTCAAAGTTCTGAGTTCATTGAAGTTTAAAACAAGGAACATGAATAAATAAAATCAAGAAAGCAACAAGAGTGATCAGATACACCTAACTTTTCTTAACACCTTTAGGAACATGACTCACTTAAAGATATGTTCATTATTCAGATAGGCTAAACTAGTTGAGGGGTAATTTTTAGGGTGGCCATACTAGAAGAGATAGAATTAGGTATGAGTGCACCTGAAAACACTTGCGGTTGCCCCTATTGTTGAGTAGATAGTGGAATCTCGGCTTGTAGATTCCTCTGTTGAACAAAGGAAACCTATAGAGGCCCTGGTAAGGAGAGTGAACCAGATAGGTGAGAATAAAAAATTAGATGTAAAGGAAGACCTAGAAAAACTGTAAGTTGAATTATTAAAAAGAGACTTTTGATATAAATTGTTTATACAGATATAGTTCATGACAGAAGATTATGACTTGGCTTGACCCATATAGAGCCAACCCCACCACCTAGTGAGTGGGAAAAGACTATATTTGTTGTTTTGTTGTGGAAAGAGTTGCGTTAGGTATTTAATCGTCTCATATTGTGTCGTGCTTCAACATAACTTTATCTTCAATACTGGTTCACTTAGGCACTGCTAGAAGCCATGGGGGCCAGTGGATCATCAGGGCAGGAAGCAGTTGCAAATGCAGAAATGAATGCAGCGATTTTAACAGCAAGAGCAGGTGCTCGGGATCCATCAGCGATTCCATCAATATGCCGTGTTTCAGCCGCCCTTCAGTATCCAGCTGGTATGTATATTACTGTTTTGCATTCCCAATTGGCTATGTAAGATGTCTCTGATTATTAAGTGTTTTGGAGACTTGGAGTTTGGATCTCATGCATTATCAGGTTAGGATCTCATGCATTATCAATTATGTAAATTGTTTTGGGTGAAATAAAATTGTCACTTGAATTTGAGGTTGGTATGATGTGATCAACATAGTCTATTTTATTGACCTGCGATCAGGTAATTCCTATAGCATCAGTAAATAGGGTATTAACTTTGTATAACAATATATATCTTATTTTTATTGTTTCAAGTCTATGTATTACTGTTTCATGTAATTTGAAGAGAAATTGTAAGGACTTATCATGTGCTTTTGCATAAAAGCTATATATATATATATATATATTAGCATCTGTGTTGGAGTCCCTGGAGTTCTGTCTGAAACTTCGTGGCTCTGAAGCTTGTGTGTTGGAAGATTTATTAAAGGCTATTAATCTTGTTCACATTAGAAGGGATCTTGTTCAAAGTGGTCATGCTTTGTTAAACCATGCTTATTGTGTTCAACAGGAATATGAAAGGTAAATATTGTATCTAACGCCAGAATTTAACATGTAAATTCGATTTTTCTTTTTTTTATCAGTTAATTGGAAGGTCAGGATAACTTACCTTTTCCATCCTTTTCAGATTCATACCTTCAGAATTTGAATGCTCTTTTTTCTTCTTTATTGACATTTGACGTATTGATGCAGGACAACAAATTATTCTCTGAGTTTGGCTGCAGAACAAGACAAGACTGTTATGGAGAAATGGTTGCCTGAACTTAAGGCTGGTGTTTTGAATGCTCAGCAGAGCTTGGAAGCTTGTAAATATGTCAGGGGTTTGGTGAGTTACCACTGTTATTATTACTGATCAAGTTAATATAATAATTGAAGTTGAGGTGAAAAATTATAGGATGGGTTCATGCAGTTTCCAAATTTCTCTCTGGAAAACTTTCGCCACAATTTCCTGTTGCATATTTGTTTAGCAAAGTGTCATACACATGGATGAATAAAGAAAATTCATCAGAATTGCTGGTTTTTTTCATATCCCTTTTGCAGTTTCCATTTAAATCCCTGATTTTTAACCTTTTATGCAGCTTGATGAATGGTGGGAGCAACCGGCATCGACGGTTGTTGACTGGGTGACAGTGGATGGGCAAAATGTAGCTGCATGGCATAACCACGTTAAGCAGCTTCTTGCATTTTATGATAGAGGAGCATCATGAGTAACATGAATGAGCACCCTTAAGGCATGAACTTTCTGAGGATTCCCATTTGTCTAAACACTTCCCACTTTGTTGTCACCATTGAAGACTTAATATCCTCCAGCCTCAGCTTCGCATGCCGTGACTGGGAATACCTTTTCTGGTAAACTTACCTTGAGATGGAAATGGGACTTCTCTACGTTTCTTGATTGACAAGAGACCACAGGCACAAGAACCTCACCCCTACTTCCCTTGCCCATTTTATATCTAGAAGTGTGATTTTGGCTGGTTTTGGAGTTTAGGTGGTGGTTTTGATTGTTCTTTTCACTGAATGTGATTAACAGCTAGTGGCAAATGGCAATGCAATGTTTTATTTTAGAGGTTGTAAATTGTTTGTTTAGCTAATTGAGGTTGAAGGCATTTTCAGCTTCATTTACTCTATATATTGTTTAAGTGGTGTGTACAATTTGGTAATTTTATATTATATTTTAATTTTGCCAAGATGATGTAATAGGCTGAACTTTCGAACTTAATCAAAGTGCTACAAGATAAGCTCGTGATGAATCTGAGACTATAAAAACTTGATGCTTAAATTCATACTAAAATAAAATTAATTGCTCTTTATACTTGCTAAGTAATGTGCACTTTGGTATTCGGAAGTGTTCATAATCATCTTGAAAAATATATAATTCCCAACGACGCAAGAGTAACGATTGCACCATTGATTATGAACACTCAAACTAAACATATTCATTATCTTGTTCTGGCATGTGATCAACCTTAGGTCTAATTTTATTTAAAAATGCTATTCATTCATCAAAATCAGCTATTAACCAAATTTTATTATGTATATTTGAATTCCAACATATAAATTAACTTTAGTGTAAACATTACATAGCCAAATTTTATTATGTAACAATTTAACATACTTGAGTTTTCATCAACTAAACAATTCTTCCGGACTTGCAAATTTACTATCGCCATGTTGCATGTACCGTAAAACAAAGAATAAAGGATGTTTATCTATGTTACTCAGAAATATATATCTAAAAAATTTGATGGTAAAATTACTCAGATGCGTATCTGCTAGAATGTAGAATCCCAAAAGCAATGCAACTCGTACAAAATAGCTTAAAACTAAATAAAAATTTTTCATATAACATTGTCTGAACCAACTGAAAACAGAACATCGCAAGCAAAAAAAACTTCGACTCTACTTTTACTGTTCGCCAGGCAGCGTCTTAATGATATCAGAATCACCTGAAAATAAGATAATTAACAATCGTGTCATTAAAAACCTAAATAGACATCACTGGTTTGCTATAACATATTGTGTGGAATTTTAAGTAGTCATGGAAAGAAATTATACCAGGATCAATAATGCTGAGGCAGCACACTCTGTAATATTTTCCACATGCAGTGCCCAAGTCGACATTGTCTGAAATCAACAAGAAATAATTTGTTTAATAAAAACAGAATGAAACAGGAAGCTAAATAATGCGAGTTGATCGACAAATTCCGGTAGACATCAACCTAAAAATTTGAGAAAATGGAAACAACAAGCTTGCATCATGTTCCTCGGAAAATACCATTCGCTAACAAATCAAAATACCAAATGCTCACAGAATAAGAAAACATTTTTCAAACAGATAGATGCTTCATTATGAAGCTGCGTGCGAAGCAATGCAAAACAATATCGCTTTAGACTAGTACAGTAATAAAAATATCCATCAGCTACTTGTTCTAATTTTACATCAACTGATGCTGACTCTAGAGGCTCGAATTCTAGCTAACCTTAATAACACAATAACATTAGAGAGAGATTCAGAACTTACTCCCATTGTAATGATGTACTCCAACCTTTGCCAACATGGCATAGTACTCTATTTCTGACTTCCTCAATGGTGGGCAGTTGTTAAACCAAATCATTTAAATTAATATATAAACTTAGCAAACGAAACAAACACACACACATACACACAAAACAGATCTTCCCCAATAACTATAAGCAAGTTATAGCATTCATAATCAAAATAACCACAGCACATATGATATATCTAAGCGTTTAGCTAAGGGCACATGTTTATAAATTGAGAAAAAATTTATTGAAAATACAAAATTATTAAGTTTTCAAAGTTAAAACGAAAAAAAATTGAAAACTTCTAATAGTATTCATCATTTCTACACTCAGAGAACCAAATCAACTTAAATTTGGACCATTAAAAGAACCCTTAGCTCATAACATACTAAAGCAATCCAGATTCTCAAATCCCACAAATCAAAGCTCCATTTTTAAAAGTAGGAAAAAAAACCCTAGCTTCTCAGCAGAGAAATATCGTTAAAATAAATAAAGGGAATACCTTTGGAGCTTCTGAGAGATTTGAGAACGGTCTTGTAACCGAGAGTGTACTTGCCACTCTTCATGACAAGTGCGAGTCTGTTGTTGATGCTCTCATGAGTCTTCTTCTGCATAATATCAAGTTCAAACCACACAAACAATGTCATTTTAGAAGCTCAAAACGCCAAATCAGAAACCTTTAAGCAAAGTAGCAGATCAACAATATCCAGTGTGAACAGAGAGAGAAAGAGAGGCAGAGAGAGGTTACGGTCTTCTTGGCGGCCACCATTGTCGCTGGACTCTGGAAGAGACAGGCAAGAGAGCAAACTGTGTGTAGATGGTGATGCAGAGAGGAAGAAACCCTAACTGGTTGAGGCGACAATTGATATTTATAGTTTGGTTAGGGTTTCGTTTTGGGCCCAAGGTTTGATAACCTAGGGTTTTGAATTGGGAATTTTGGATGCCCAAGAACTTTTAGTATATTGGGCTATATGCTCTTTTGGTCCCATTCCAAAAGTACTTTTCTCTAAACAATGACCCAACAAGTTTTTTTTTTTTTGAATTTAACATGTAGTTCAAGCTAAGAAAAACAAAACATTTAGTTTTATCTTTTATGACAAAACTTCGTTTAAAGTTCCGTTCCAGAAAAAAAGTAAAAATACTTGACCAAAAAAAAAAAAAGTAACAATACTTTTGTTACCGAATTAAATCACCTTTAATAGGATTTTAATAAGGAACTATAACTCAAATGACATAAATTCTTCCTCCTCATTTAAAAGTCTTGGATTCGAGTTTCACTCATTCCAATCGATCGAAAAAAAAGCTGCTTAAATTGCTAGGGACTAGTTAAAAAGGATCACTTTGTCCTTCCACAAAATTATGATAAACAAAGATAGTACTTTGTTTTCAAAACACAAAAACAAGGACAAACATAAGAATAAGGAAATGGAATTTGTGGTGCAATATGTATTTTGGGGAAACTAAAATATCAATTTGATTTTATGTATATAATTTATTGCAATTTAAGCTGGATCGATTTTATTTATTTTTCATTCTAATCCGGTTTAATCTTTTTTTGTTTGAATTAAATCGATTTAAACCCTTTTTCTGTGAACATATGCTGCCCGTAG
>NC_029775.3:118067962-118068227 GCF_000817695.3 Arachis duranensis
TTGTAAACTATCAATCTTAAAGGAAATTATTAAGTGTGCATTTTAATATGATTATGAAAATAAGGCTACACCAGAAAGTGCTGCTGCAAGTGACCTCTTCAATTAAAACACACAAAAGGAAAATGAAGGAATTACTGGTGCTCTGAACATTAATTGAAAAAGAAAAAAACCCGTGAGGATAACGAATTCCTAGAATTGGAGAACTACTTCTATTGAGAAATTCTTTTTCATAATTCATAAGAGAAGTTTTCATGCAAGTTAAGTT
>NC_029775.3:118068235-118084571 GCF_000817695.3 Arachis duranensis
GTCTTACTTTATGGAGAAATCATGTTATTCAAGAATTCATAATAGTGATACAAATATCTCCAAAATATTTCTTAATAATCAGTGCTTAAGAAAATCTTAACAAAACTACTCAGGCTGAGTTGAAATCATTCTTATAGATGGCTTAAATTTCATTTATTCTAAAAGATACCTAACTAAACACGATAGGTTTAAGTGTATTGTAGTGTGAGGTAAATAGAAGTCCATAACATTTAATATAAGAGGAATGATAGAGGGTTAGGAGAATTTATTATTTTTAGTCAGTAGTTAGTCAACAATATTTAAAAGGGTGGACTAATTAAAAATATGTTGTTCGATTGCTAGACAAACTCTCGACTATCGGGGAGATTTTGGAGAAAAATCAAGTGAGACATCACATTTAACTCAAAACCTTAAGGTATTAAGTTAATGGGTCTCTCATCTTATAAACTCCTCACTCTTCCTTACTTTCTTTGATGTGGGACTAACTTCAATACTCCTCACACTTGCAACACTAACAATAAGTTAGTTTATTGGAATTTAATTTTGATGTACTCTAAAGTATTTTTATGCATGCTTTTAATTACGTAATGTCACGTCAGTAACAATAATTATTTTTTTACATTTATCTTGAATAAATAATCATCTAAAAAAACAGATATGATTAAAAGTACATCAAAATTAAACTTTAGTTATTGTTGGAAAAAAAATGAATAAAAGAAATTTTTTTATATATAATAAAACAATGATATATACAATACATGAAAATCAGCATCATGGGGGTGCTTACATTGTCAGTATTTCTGAAATTCAAAACTAGCTTAGCTCCAAATGTGAATCCAGCAAGGACATGCTTTCTTTGTGTTCTTTTTTCATCAATGTCATGACTTGCATGCTCACATTTTATGGGGCTTACTACCCTTAGACCTTAGTCTCGTGAACCAACAGGGTCCCAACCATACCCTTTTTGATGTTCATTTTGTCCATACCAACAACAAAGGAACAAATTTCCAAATAAATCATACACAAACTAGCAGCTTCCTCTGTATCTAACCTTTTATCCACCCTTTCCAAATTACTACCTTCTTTCCAAGCTGTATTTTGGTGGGAAAAACAAACTACATTTACTGCATTTTAGTTTGCAGTTGACTTGTTTTTGCATGATAGGCATAAATAATGTCATAGTCATCATAATTGCCTTTATTGTAGACAGCAAAGAATGAACAAAGAATAGAGATAAAGTAACAAAAGAAAGAGATAGATAAGAGCATACTTTAGTTGTTTATATATAGACTCTAACTACTTATAATTTGGAAGGCATCACAATATTCACCAGTTAGACTATACTCATAGATAAGAGTCCTTTTCTTGAGAGAACAAACATTAGAATTATGTCTTGGTTTCTTGTGATATTGTTACTTAGTCAAATATGTGGTTGTTGTCTTTCTGAGGCTGGCCATGACAAGAAACCTTCCTCAGCTGTTGTGGTTGGCACTGTTTATTGTGACACATGTTTTCAACAGGATTTCTCCATGGGTAGCCATTTCATTTCAGGTCCATCTCCAACTTCTTTACTTTAATTTTGTGTATTATTATTTAGGTTAGGGGTGGAGGACTTCAAAATTGATAATTGATTTTAATTATGATTTGTTTTTCAATAAACACCCAAATTGGCTGGAATTTCAGATTGGACACTTTGGTTTGTAACAAAGTTTTCTGTAGAAGTCCTCGAGTCGGATAGATTGGTCCCTTCATCATTTTAAAGTGGAGTAATTTGTCTTAAAGTGATATTTTTTGTAACCTGATTGGCTTAAAAATTGCCAAGGATTTTTTGTCCGACACGCATATTAAAAATTTGATTGAAAGCGACAACGGAACTAATTTGTCCGACAAGAGTAATTCGAGAATTTTTAGAGAATAAAAATTTGTTGGAGACCAAAATGTCCGATCTGAAATTTCTTGGAGACTAATTATGATATTTACTCTTGGTTTTTACTTACTAGAGGTAATTCTTGCCTTTAGACATTAGAATTTTGGGAAAAGCAAAATTTAAATCATTATACACCAAAACCAGTTCTAACAAAAGGTTGTGTTGTTTTCATCTTCCACAAAAAATGAAGTTATATTTGCTGTTCAAATCTTCTCTATTATAAAGCTAATGTTATATAATATATGATGTCTTATCTTCTTGTGTGCAGGTGCATCAGTTGCTGTAGAATGCAAAGATGGGATCACAGAACCAAAATTCAGGAAAGAAGTGAAGACAAATGATGCCGGAGAATTCAGAGTTGAACTACCTTTCTCAGTGAGCAAACATGTGAGAAGGATCAAAGGGTGCAGTGTGAAACTTGTAAGTAGCAGTGAGCCTTATTGTGCTGTGGCCTCAGCAGCAACTTCATCTTCGATACGCCTCAAATCAAGGAAGCAAGGATTACACATATTCTCTGCTGGTTTCTTCTCATTCAAGCCTCTTAAACTACCAAACCTATGCAACCAAAAACCAAGTCTTCAAAACACAAACAAAAACGTTCTTGGTTCTGTCAAAGAATTCTTTCTTCCTCCAAATATTGACCCTTCATTTCCATCTCCATCTCAAGATCCAAGCACACCTGGTTCTTTTCTTCCTATTCTTCCTCCCCTCCCTACACTACCTAAGCTTCCATCATTGCCACCCTTGCCGCCTCTTCCGGGAATATCAACACCAAGGCCAGATAAGACTAAAACTTCTAGAAACGTCGAGTCTTTATATCAGAAATTGGCTGCACCAGAAGACTTTATTTTACCTCCTAACCCACTTCTACCACCTCCTACTGATTCCAACCCATTTCAATCACCACCATTGATCCCCAACCCATTTCCTAACCCGTTGCAGCCACCGGCTTCCCCACGTTTCCCCAACCCATTTCAACCTCCACAATCACCATTCTTTTCACCGCCACCAGTGCCAGGTTTTACTACTCCATCACCCTTTCCTTTCTTTCCATTGCCCCCTTCACCTAGCATCCCTGGCGCACCACCTGCTTCATCTACAAAGGATGCATCTCCTTAATTGGACATATATATAGCAGCTCAGCTACTCATGCAATCATGCAAAATTTCTTTATAAATAACTCCTTCCACATGATCTCTCCTCATTTTAATTTCTATATGGACAATGGTTATATGAATAATATATATATATATTGACAAGTATTATTGGAAAAGATTAATGGATAGATCAATAAATTTATGAATATGGTAATGTCAGAGGTATAATATTGTAAATTATTATGATGTGTACAATATTGCACATTAACAGATATGCACGTTGGAGTGTTTGAGCTGCTTCTTTGGACTGAGTGTCTTATTTGAAGCAATGTTAATAAGAAGAAATCTCTGAAGTATGAGACAAATTAAGTTCTATTCCAGTTTAGAAGCTCAAAGTCTCAAACAGATATGGTTTTCAACATAAAATTTTGTGATATCTTCACAGAAAAATTGAACCAACTTGTGTCAAAATCAAAACAAACACAACTCCACTCCCGTTCTTTTCCTACCCCAAAACACTATCCTTAAATTGTTCCTAATAAAGCAAGTTAACCATGCTCCAATCTAAAGTCTTGCAAACAAGTAACATGTAACAAGTATTTTGTACTTGTATCTAAATTCATTCTTGCCTCACTTTATTCATACAAAAAATTTCCAACCTGTGAAAAAATAATTTAGATTAAACCGATTCATATAATCAAATTAGAATCAGCAACACGGTTGTTTCCTAAAAAGAAACGGTAGAGAGCACTAGGAAAGCAGAGAGACATATACAACTGAATTTTCTGCCAAAAATTTGAGAATCTATTGCCAAAAAGCATCTAAATAAATAAAAAATAAATATTACACTTGTTATTAAAATAAATGTGAACTTGTTGCATGCATTTTATTAAGATAAATATGACAGAAAAACAAATTACATTTTTTTCTTTGACAACCCTCTCAATATTCTTTTGTCATCCTATTTTACCAAGAATTTAAATTCTTCTATTACAGCAAATTCACAGGATCCACACTAAGCAGAACTCCCTAGTTACAAAACGCTCAATTTCCTTTCATGAATCAATAATGTACTTCAGTAGCAAATGGTAATCTTAGCATAATTTCTTCTTAACAACTCCGTAAAAGGAGGCATCTTCTTTGGTATCTTCCGTTTGTTCTTAGTTTTCAATGTTCATAGCCTTTGAGGTTCTAAAGGGTCTTCCTAGTTCAATTAAAATTGATTTAAAAAAAAATGAAAAAAAAAGAACTATTTGGATTCAAATTATTAAATTTTGTTGTGGTATATGTTGTATCACTATCGGTCTATTTAAATTTTGAATCAAATTCAATCTCATTATAATTTTGATTGAACTATTTAAAATTTTGAGTGTCATATTTAAAAATAAAAATGTTATCAATGTTTCTCCTTTTTGAATTCTGATACATTATAGAGAGAGAATAGATATGTATCAGTCTGGTGCTGTACTAGTTGATATATAAAGGAAAATAAACTATGACCAAAACAACAATTTATTTATGCCAACAATTCATCACAAGCTTATGAGAAATCTGAAATAAAATTTATCACTAGGATATCAAGTATTAACCTATTTACCACACCAGATTAGCTTATTCAAGGAAATAGCACCGCATACAACTTAAACTTTTTTTTTTCCTTCAATAAAAGAAAATATATTA
This sequence comes from Arachis duranensis, assembly GCF_000817695.3. NCBI lineage: Eukaryota > Viridiplantae > Streptophyta > Magnoliopsida > Fabales > Fabaceae > Arachis > Arachis duranensis. Next base: position 118,072,940 of record NC_029775.3, read on the forward strand.
TAATAAAAAAGTATAAAACAGAACTACTTGGAACTTGGAAGTGACAATAAGGACTCAGTAAACATAACTAGAATTGGATCATTATCACAAGGATTTAATACACACCTTCCCCAGGCTTGGTTGTTGCTGAGTTTCATTAGCTCTCTGTTATTGCCTCTTCTGCATACAACTTCATCACCACTGTCAGCAAAACACAAAGGAATCACACCTCTATAAAGAGGAAGAACAATATTAAGTTTAGTCCATGATGATTCCACTTTATATTCTTTCATCACCCATATCTCTGGCGCTGTGTTATTCATTATCCACATTCCAAAGCATCCTCCACCTCCCATGAGGCTTAACTCACAATTCCTAGTATCTTGTGGGTAAGGTAAGGGAATCATTGATAGAGTTTTCGTCGCGATATCAAAGGCAACAATTACAAAACTATGCTCATCATCACTGCCAGTGTGAATCGCCAACCAATGAATAGCTTCATTGTATACCAATCCTAATTGACGATGAAGAGGAAAACAAGGGAAAAAGCGATCACCACCCTCAATTTCTTTCCATGAATTGGTTCTAAGAGAGAAAAACTTCCACCAGGGTTTCAGCATAGCCTTAATGGATCCAATGACTATTAAATAGTCATCAGTGGATTTTTCATATCCAACACCACCACAAAAGAAAGACGAACATGGAAAATCCAAATTCCAGAAATCGAGATCTGGATATGCCACTGCTGTATAAAAATCAGTTACCGGGTTCCAAAGAATCAGCATTGTGTCATTCTTCAACAGAATGAAGCCTCTGCATGAACCGATAATCCTAGTGCTTTCATGCTTACAAATTGCATGAAGATGAACCCTATAATCATGATGAATTGACGTTCCTGCTATTTTTACACGATAAGCGTTAGAATAATCACCGGATAAATCACGGGACAAATATAAGAGCTTATTGTTAATATTGTTGGTAAGATCGAAATGCGATTTTGCAAAGTGGGAATCAGATAACAGAGAGAGCCATTGCTTAGAGACGCATTTGAATCGAAAAAGGGACTTCACTGGTAACCTTAACAAAATTCCTCTTAACAATTCCGTTGGGAGATCCATAGGAGAAAGCTGCTGCTTCTTTTTAGTGTCCATTTATGGTTTGTTTCTGAAATGCAAATGAATATATACAGTCATACATATAGATAAAGAAGACCAATGAGCCCTTAAATAGACATCAAATCTGTTGTGGATTAAATCAACAAGGAGCTGAAGTTTAATTAGATTTTGTTTTAGACAATTCAAATTACCATTTTTTTATTTTAAAAAAATTAATTTTGATGCTTATAAATAGTTTTACAATTTTACCGCGCATTTCTCTAAGAAAAAGTACGAGGAGTCAATAAAATACTTGTACAATGTATATAATGGAAGTTTATGAAGTATTAGAGATATAATCATTATTGTTACTTTTTTTTATCTGAAGTTTTTGGGATGAGTGGTATGACATGGTATTAGAGCGCTAAATTCGAAAGGTCAAGAGTTCGATCATTCGTGAACTCTAAAATTAGTTTAATTTTTTGGGAAGATGTTATTCTATATAGTATGAGAAATGTTCATTTTGTAACTCAATAGCCCATTATACACATTGTACAAATAGCTTATTGTCTCTCTAACGAGATCCAATATGTATTAAAATTAAACTCTTTTAAAAATTGATATAATTTTATCATGGATATAGGTTATTTTTTTTTTGTGACAATGGATATTTGTTATCTATTAATTATCATCTATTTCTATAGATATAGATAATAGGTCATAATTCAAATTACAACCATTTAAATGATTTTGTATACAAATAGAAAATCCAATTTGGATGGTTGTGAAAAGGTTTAACAACAAAAATTGTATTTTATGGAATTGGTAACAACATTAATTTTCTTTTTTTATTAGTTTATATGTTATTTTTAACAACATTTTATAAATATTAAATATGTTATTTTTTCTGTTCTATTAACTTCATGGTTTATTTCGTAATAACGTAAATTTAAATTTTTTTATCTAAAAAATTAAATTAATTATTAATCTAATCTAAAACACTAAAATAAATTGAATAAAGTTGGACTAAATTGGAATCTTGCACCAAAACGGCAAAACAGGAGCTACATGTCTAAAACCAATACTTTTGCCATGGAAATGAACTGATCGTTCAACAACTAAGTTTTAGATTTTTAATATATAGAAATTAAACTTGTTTTTTATATGATGATTTCTTTTAATAATAAAAATAACTTTAATATTTTAACTTAATAAATTATATTAACATCATAAATTATATTAACTTTGATATTTAACTCTTTAATCTTAATTTTTAATTTAAATATATTAATTAAACATCACCTAATTACCAAATAGTCATGCGACTCATCATATAGTGATAGGGTGGAAGAAAAAGTAACACACATGCAATTTTACTAATGAGGCAACACATTTTTATTGACGAAGTCAATGTAACCAACGGAGCGTAGAATTTATGTGTACATTTGATTTTAGTTTAATTTTGTCCATCCTGTGATATTTTATGTGTATATTTGTCTATTCTTTTAAAGTATTATTTTAATTTTTAATATTTTGATTAAATTTTATTTTGTTTTTAAGGTTTTAAATATTTTATTTTTTCGATTGTTGTATTTTATTTCATTCCTATTTTAGTCTTCTAGTTAAAATTATTTTTTTAAAAAATACTTTTTATTTATCATAATTCTTTTTAGATAATAAAAAAAATCGTAATTATAATGGTCATGAAAATGATTATAATGATTTAAGAGTTAACTAATAAAATAATAAGAGGAAAAGAGAAAAATAATAATAAAGAGAAAAAGTATTTTTTTAAAAAGAAATAAAATTTTGATTAGAAGATTAAGAATTTTTTTGGATGTTATTAAGTTGTTAGAATTTTTTTTAATGTGGTTAACAAAATTTTAATAATAAAAATAAAATATTAAAAAAATAAAAAATTATTTTTTTAGAAGCTAAAATTTCGATTTACTTAGAAGATTTTTTACTTTAAAACAAGATTTTTTAATATAATAAATAAATAAAAAATACTTCTATGTTATTGTATTAAATATAATTTTTAGATAAACATTTTTATATAAAACAATTAATTATAAAATTATTTTATTTTCTAAAAAATTCTTTAAAAAAACCACTTAACAAAAATTCCGTAAAAATTCTCTAAACAAATCTTAAACTATTTAAATGTAATAAAATATTTTAAATATTAAGAGCAAAATTAAAACTTAATTTTTTAAAAAATTTACGACTAAAACAGTGCTTTAGTCAAGGTAAGAATGTTGTTTGGACATTTTTTTATTTCTAATTTCTAATTAATATAAACCAAGAGTTATATATAAAATTTATCGATATTTCAAAAAATATCTAAACTCTTTCTCAGTTTCAGTTTCACTCACAAACCGCAGCTGCTTTCCCTCCATCTACCGCCTTCGCCGTGCTCCGGTCGCCGCCGCCGTTGGTAGCCTCTAGCGTCTCGCTTGTGACCCTCACCTTTCTTTCATTGCTTCCTCAAACTACACACTTTCACTTGTTTGGTAACGATTTTTTTTTTTGGCATCTTCAGTTTCACTATGTGATTTCATTTTCCAGTTTTGGAGCTTCTGCTTCACTATATAATCTTCTTTTTTAGAGTTGTTTGTTTTACTCTATTGTTCTGTGTAATTTGAGTTATGGCTAATGAACACTTTGTGTTTTGGATTATGATTTATCGTTTAGTGTTTAGTAATTACTAGTATTACTTCTCAGTTTGTTATGAAATTTGTTAATTCAGCACTTAATTTTGAGTTGGATTTGGTAGTATGAACTATGAAGCTGAGAGATTAGAACCCACTCATAAGGCAGTAACCAAAGCTTGAAGCTATTAATCGTTGGAATCTGAAATCTGCAACGAGAAGCATGCAAGTGATGAAACTCAGTAGCCTCAGCTCATGTAACCGTAGTTTGTAGTTTCTTGTGTCCTTGCTCTTTAATTTTAATACCTATCTTAGGGAAAATTTATCAATTTTAGTATTAACATTTGTTGAGTAAAAGTATGGGATGAGTGGTTATGGAAATGAAAATGGATGATGCAGTAAACCCTTTTCATTTCCTCGGTTAAAAGTTTTGGTAGAGCTTACTAGGTGTTTTTAAAATTTGTGATTTTCCTTGTTGGATTTCTAGTTGATGTAAAAGTTAATCGTTTAACATTTGAGTTGTTTTTTGTTTTTCTTGTTAATTTGACTAGCAGATATCCTATAGCATTGGATGCTTGCATAACTATACAACCACAGGACTTCATCTACTTCTCCAGCAAGATTGCAGAAGCATTGAAGAACCTGTTCTCTCAAAATATTGTCTGATGTGGGTTCTTCAGAGTTCCCAAATTGGTAGGCAAACTACATTTCAAAGTCACCTCTGCTACCCTGCCCTTGCCTCTTCAAGGCTGCCAGTGTCTTTTGTTGCACTGAACCATTCGGCCAACCCTGAAAAAGACATCAAGAGCAGCAACAACCAGTTGATACAATCTTTATGCAGAGGGGGAAACCTTAAGCAAGCTATTCAGGTACTGTCTAGTGAGCTCAATCCAACTCAGCAGACATATGAGCTCTTAATCTATTCTTGTGCACAGCAGAGCTCACTCTCCAATGGTCTTGAGGTTCATCGCCATCTTGCTAATAGTGTTTTCAGCCAAGACCCATTTTTAGCCACTAAACTTATCAATATGTACAATGAGTTAGGGTATGTTGATCATGCTCGCAAGGTATTCAATGAAACCCAGGAAAAAACCATATATGTCTGGAATGCACTCTTCCGGGCACTTGCAATGGTGGGTTGTGGCGAGGAGCTGTTAGATTTATATGGTCAAATGAACTGGATGGGGATGGCCTCAGATAGGTTCACATATACGTATGTCCTTAAGGCTTGTGTTGTTTCGGATTTGACAATATGTCCTCTCCAAAAGGGTAAAGAGATTCATGCTCATATCCTGCGACATGGTTTTGACACAAATATTCATGTTATGACAACACTGTTGGATGTATATGCTAAATTTGGCTGTGTATCATATGCGAGTTTTGTGTTCGGTGCAATGCCTGTTAAGAACTTCGTCTCGTGGAGTGCAATGATTGCATGTTATGCGAAGAATGAAATGCCCATGAAAGCGTTGGAGCTGTTTCAGCAAATGATGCTTGAGGCAAGCGATTCAGTTCCCAATTCAGTTACAATGGTTAGTGTGCTTCAAGCATGTTCAGGTGTTTCTGCATTGCAATTAGGAAAGTTGATTCATGCATATATACTTAGAAGAGGTCTTGATTCTATACTCCCAGTTCTTAGTGCCCTTATAACAATGTATGGAAGATGTGGTGAGATTGCATTGGGACAACGAGTGTTTGATAATATGAAGAAGCGTGATGTTGTTTCGTGGAACTCTTTGATTTCTATTTATGGTATTCATGGTTTTGGAAAGAAAGCAATCCAAATTTTTGAAAATATGATCCACCAAGGAGTTACACCAAGTTACATATCGTTTATTACTGTTTTGGGTGCTTGCAGTCATGCTGGCCTTGTTGAGGAAGGAAAGATGTTGTTTGAATCTATGCATAGAAAGTACAGGATACATCCAGGCATGGAGCATTATGCTTGTATGGTGGATCTTCTTGGTCGAGCTAACAGGTTAGATGAAGCCATTAAAGTAATAGAAGATATGCGATTAGAGCCTGGACCCACGGTCTGGGGGTCGCTTCTTGGAGCTTGTAGGATTCATTGTAATGTCGAACTTGCAGAGAGAGCAAGCTCTAAGCTTTTTGAGTTGGAGCCTACTAACGCTGGCAATTATGTGCTTTTAGCAGACGTCTATGCAGGAGCTCAGATGTGGAATGAAGTAAAGAATGTGAGGAAGCTATTGGAAACTCGCAGCCTGCAAAAGATTCCTGGTTGCAGTTGGACTGAAGTCAAAAGAAAAATATATTCATTTAACTCTGTTGACGAGTGTAATCCGCAAATAGAAGAGCTCCGAGCTTTTCTAATTAAGTTGTCAACCGAGATGAAGGAGAGGGGTTATGTCCCACAAACAGATGTAGTTCTTTATGACCTTGATGAAGAAGAGAAGGAAAGAATTCTATTGGGACACAGTGAAAAGCTTGCTGTGGCTTTTGGGCTCATTAACACTGCAAAAGGCGAAACCATAAGGATCACAAAAAACCTGAGATTATGTGAAGACTGTCATGCTGTTACAAAGTTCATTTCCAAGTTTGCTAATAGAGAGATTCTTGTTAGAGATGTGAACCGCTTCCACCATTTTAGAGATGGAGTTTGTTCCTGTGCTGACTATTGGTAGTAGTTCATTTGAGGAACACTGATGTTAAAATTGCTCAAGTTAACTATAGCAAGAGAGGTTAAAATGATGCTATGGTTTCAAACACAGTAAATGACTCTTCTGTTTGTCTAATCAAAACTGAACACTTCTATAGATAGTGACCGGATTTCTTTTTATCTTATATCAAATTACTAATTACTAATTGCATACAAAGCTTACAAGTTTCATAGTTGTGATTGTAGAAGAAGAAAGGTACATTATTGCCTTAGGTTATAGAATTGTGTTTTAATGGATTCATTTACGCCATTGAGATGCTTTGGTGTTTTAATGGCCTCGTCATATATAAACGTTTTCATGTGCTTCATATTTTTTTCCTCCTAGAATATATCCACTTTTATTGGATAGATGTTGAGAGCTGAAAAATAGACATTTGCCCTTCATTGTCAAGAATGAAGACATGGGTTAACAATTAGTGATTAGTCTGTGCCTAGTAGTATAATCTTTTGTAAAGAAAAAACATGCTTAGAAAATGAGACATAGAGCACCAAGTTTAAATTATTTAATACAAGATATAATTCTCAAATAATATAAATATAAGATTAATAATTTAACTATGAATTTAGCATAAAATCGTGCAATTTCTTTCGTGCTAAAAACAAAACAACAATGTTATTTTAGAAAAAAAAAAAAAACAATGCTAGGGCCAGCAACTTTTGTAATTGGTAGCCAGCAAATAGCCATCAATGATGATTTAATGGTGTGAGATTGGTGTGAGATTTCATCCAATGACTCACATTTCTCTGCTGGTTATATGCTGGCCAAAATTCAACAAAACTGCTGGCCTTCTAGACTTTTCCCAAAAAAAAAAAACAAAAATAAAACCACATTATTTGCACACCAGAAGAAGTTGATATTTGCCTTGAACATTAATCCTTTACTATCAATTCAGGTTATAATTTTCGTTTATTTCTCGTTACTTTCTCCTCTTAATATATAAAAATAGATGGATAAATTTATCCACATTATTTTTAAGATATATTTCTCCTTCTACTAATATTACGTTAATAATATTGCTTATTTGACAAAATTTTAGAATTAATCATTTAATTTTTACCAAATCAAATTATTATTTCTAAATCAGCAAAAAAAATAAAATATACAAAAAAAAAACAAAAAAGCACTAATAATTAAAAATTAATAGTGTCTAACAAAATTTATAACCTACAAAGACATTCCGTTCATATTCCTATATTTATTATATCTTACCATTATAAACAATACAATAAATTTATAACTCAATAATTAATTTCTATAAATAACTCATTAAATATAATAAACAGCCATATTATAAATGGGCTGATTTTTTTTTATATGAAAAAAATATTAGTGTTAAATTAATTAAATAAAATATCTTTTAAATTTAACTTTAGTTTACACATATTTAATTTAATTCTATAAAACATAACAATTTTTAATATTTATTATATATTATAATTAATTTACCGTTCCGCGCATCGCGCGCGAGTCTCATTCTAGTATCAAAAAGTTGTAGACAACTATTTTAAAATATTTTAACACAAAAAAAAATAATTATATTAAGTGTACATTAAAATTAATAAATATACAATATATATTAAAAATAGGTTAAACAATATAAATATTTATATACAAATACATAATAACTTAATAAGTGATTTCAGTAACTAATTTTGATGTACATTTTTTAAAACCGAAAAGTCCTCAAACCCCAAACAGAGAAAGTCCTTACCCCATAGTCCATATATAAGCTTATAAACAAAACAAACAGAAAGTGGAGGGAAAAAACAGATTGAAACAAATTTTTTCTGGAAGGCAAAGCAAAGCGTAAATGAAATTATGAAAATATGAAAGTGATAGATTTTTCACATGATCATCAAATCGCAATTCTTTTATACAAGATTATCACGCATAACAGCATCATGCTGCTGCTACTTCTCCGTTTGTTCCTCCCAACAACCATGCCTTGGCGCCTTCGATTCACATTCCTTCGCCAGCACCCTCCAACGAACCATCCAAGACGGCGACGCCGATGCCGGCAAGCGCCTCCACTGCCACGCTCTCAAGCGAGGCGCGTGTTTGGACTTATTCGCTCAGAACATTCTACTAAACGCTTATGTGCAATCTGATTCACTGGACGATGCTTTGAAACTGTTCGATGAAATGCCGCTTAGAAACACCATCTCTTATATCACCTTGGCACAGGGCTTCTCCCGCTCCCAGCAGTTCCACCATGCTCTTCACTTGATTCGCAGGTAAAGTTTGAATCTTTCAGGGGATCTTTTGCTTCTCTTGATTGTTCTCTTATCTGTATGCTTTTTTTTTTTGTTCCAGCACAGGTTGTTTAGAGAAGGACATGAGCTAAACCAGTTTGTTTTTACTACTATTCTTAAGTTGCTTGTGAGCATGGATTGGACTCCTATGTGCTGCAGTGTCCATGCGTGTGTTTATAAGCTTGGACATCACACTGATGCGTTTGTTGGGACCGCCCTTATTGATGCCTACTCTGTTTGTGGAAATGTTGAGGTTGCTCGTCAAGTTTTTGATGGCATTTGTTGTAAGGACATGGTATCGTGGACTGGGATGATCTCTTGCTATGCTGAGAATCACTTCTACGAGGATTCGTTGCAGCTTTTTGGTCAGATGAGGAGTATGGGGTACAACCCAAACAATTTCACCATTTCAGGTGCTCTCAAGTCCTGTCTTGGTCTGGAAGCTTATGATGTGGGGAAAAGTGTTCATGGAAGTGCTTTAAAAACTTGCTATGATCGGGATATTTATGTTGGTACTGCATTGCTTGAATTGTATGCTAAGTCAGGAGAGATTGTTGAAGCACAGCGATTTTTTGAAGAAATGCCAAAAAATGATCTTATTCCATGGAGTCTGATGATAGCGCGGTATGCTCAGAGCGACAAAAGTTGGGAAGCTTTGGAGTTATTTCGTCGTATGAGGCAAGCATCTATTGTCCCTAACAATTTTACATTCGCCAGTGTGCTCCAAGCTTGTGCCTCTTTGGTCCTGCTCAATATGGGAAAGCAAATCCATTCGCATGTACTGAAAGTCGGTCTTCTCTTGAACGTGTTTGTGTCAAATTCCCTCATGGATGTTTATGCCAAGTGTGGTCAAATTGAGAACTCGATAAAGTTATTTGTGGAATCGCCAGAGCACAATGATGTTACATGGAACACCATAATTGTTGGTTATGTTCAATCCGGGGAGGCAAAGAAAGCAATGAATATATTTATACGCATGCTTGAATATGATGTGCAGCCAACTGAAGTGACATACTCAAGTGTTCTCCGTGCCTGTGCTAGTTTAGCAGCACTAGAGCCAGGGCTACAGGTTCACTCCTTAATTATCAAAACCACATATAACAAGGATACTGTAGTTGCAAATTCTTTGATAGATATGTATGCAAAATGCGGAAGAATTACTGATGCTCGAGTGATATTTGATAAGATGAATAAACAAGATGAAGTGTCATGGAATGCTATGATCTGTGGATATTCCACGCATGGCTTGGGTGTGGAGGCTCTAAATTTATTTGACATGATGCAGCAGTCCAATTCAAAACCTAATAAATTAACCTTTGTTGGTGTTCTCTCTGCATGTAGCAATGCAGGATTGTTAGAAAGAGGCCAAGCTCTCTTTAAGTCCATGTTAAAGGACTACGGCATTGAGCCGTGTATAGAACATTATACTTGCATGGTTTGGCTTCTTGGAAGATTAGGCCAATTTGATGAAGCAGCGAAGCTCATCGGAGAAATTCCGTATGATCCTAGTGTTATGGTGTGGCGTGCGCTGCTCGGTGCATGTGTTATTCATAAGAATATTGATCTCGGAAGTGTCTGTGCCCAGCGCGTACTTGAGATGGAGCCCGATGATGATGCCACCCATGTGCTGCTGTCAAACATGTATGCCACTGCAAAGAGATGGGACAAAGTTGCTTCGGTTAGAAAATGTATGCAAAAGAGAAGAGTGAAGAAGGAACCAGGCTTAAGCTGGGTTGAGAACCAAGGTGTGGTACATTATTTTACTGTGGGGGATACTTCTCATCCAGAGAATAAAGTAATATATGAAATGCTTGAATGGTTAAAGAAGAAAACCAGGGAAGCAGGATATATTCCTGATTGCAATGCTGTTTTGCTTGATGTGGAGGATGCCGAAAAGGAACGTCTATTGTGGGTGCATAGCGAAAGACTAGCACTGGCGTATGGTCTGCTTCGAATTCCACCGGCGAGTTCTGTACGTATCATTAAGAATCTCCGGATATGCACAGATTGTCATACTGTCATAAAGGTCATATCAAAATTTGTGCAGAGAGAAATTGTTGTTAGAGATATAAACCGGTTTCATCATTTTCGGAATGGGATTTGCTCATGTGGTGATTACTGGTAATTGTTGAAGTAACATAGGTAACTAGGTATTGCTTCTTTTGGTAACTGTATTATTGTGAATCATCTCCCAGAATAGTTAGGTAATTACACTTTCTCTTACATGTATTTGCCTATTTTCATCTCGATTTGAAAAGTATACACTTCAATTCTTCAAATATGATTTCTTATAATGATTGTTGTAGAAGAAAACAAGACTAATAAGTACAGATTTGGACTTTGGAACAAAAAGTTATAATAGTCTTGTAACATTTAACGACTATAACTAGCTCTTCAAAAGAGTAATAAATTTGAGTTTATACTTTTTTGCTCTCATTGAACATTTTTTTAACCTACACCTTTAATTTGGCACAGTTTTTATCAGTTTCAGATCATATTGAATTTTTTTACTTAAACAATAATAAGCTTGGATGTTTCACAAAAAGAGAAAAAAAAATTGTTAAGAATAGGTTTAGATTTTGTTTTTTATTTTTATTTTTTAAAAATAATTTTTATTTTCAATTTTTTACATTTAAATTTTTTTAAAAAATACCTTATTTCTAAATGTTGAAAATAATAAAATATATTTAGATAATCTATTTTTAAAATATATTTAAAATTTAAGATTCAACAAGTATATTTTATTTACCTTTATCTTTTCATAGACCAATGTCTTATATATATTTAATTTTACCAGTTCACAATTTCAATCAATCAACAATCAATTAAATTTCTTTTCCTTTTTTATTCATTCACAATTTTATTATTCTTTTCTTTCCTCCATTCTTTCAACCCTAATTTGTAATTTCCTCCTCCTCCCGTCCTTGCTCTCCAAACCCTATCTAAACCCAATTTCTGAATCAATAGATTGATCGAAT
>NC_029775.3:118084655-118090351 GCF_000817695.3 Arachis duranensis
TCTCGCACAGCTCGGGGGGAGCATCTCGCGTGCTCTCCAGCAGATGAGCAATGCGACGGTGATCGACGAGAAGGTTCTGAAGGAGTGCCTCAACGAGATCACGCGAGCTCTTGTCCAGGCCGATGTTCAATTCAAGCTGGTGTGCGACATGCAGACCAACATCAAGAAGATTGTCAACCTCGAAGATCTCGCCGCTGGTCACAACAAGCGCAAAATCATCCAACAAGCTGTGTTTAACGAACTATGTAAAATGCTGGATGCTGGGAAGCCTTCTTTCACTCCAAAAAAGGGGAAGCCAAGTGTCGTCATGTTTGTTGGTTTACAAGGATCTGGAAAAACCACAACTTGTACAAAGTATGCGTATTATCATCAGAAGAAGGGCTGGAAGCCAGCACTTGTATGTGCAGATACATTCAGAGCCGGTGCATTTGATCAATTGAAGCAAAATGCCACTAAAGCTAAGATCCCTTTCTATGGAAGTTACATGGAGTCAGATCCTGTGAAAATTGCTGTGGACGGTGTAGAAAGATTCAAAAAAGAAAACTGTGATCTCATAATCGTTGATACCAGTGGACGGCACAAACAAGAAGCTGCTCTTTTTGAAGAAATGCGTCAAGTTTCAGAAGCAACGAAACCAGATCTTGTCATATTTGTTATGGATAGCAGTATCGGTCAGGCTGCTTTTGATCAGGCTCAGGCGTTTAAGCAGAGTGTTGCAGTTGGAGCTGTAATTGTTACTAAAATGGATGGCCATGCAAAGGGTGGTGGTGCTCTTAGTGCTGTTGCGGCAACAAAGAGTCCTGTCATATTCATTGGAACGGGAGAACACATGGATGAGTTTGAAGTTTTTGATGTTAAACCTTTTGTAAGCCGACTGTTAGGCATGGGTGATTGGTCTGGGTTTATGGACAAAATTCATGAAGTCGTTCCTATGGATCAACAGCCAGAACTGCTTCAAAAGCTGTCTGAAGGAAACTTCACCTTGAGGATTATGTATGAGCAGTTCCAAATCATACTTAAAATGGGCCCTATCAGCCAGGTGTTTTCCATGCTTCCAGGATTTAGTGCTGAATTAATGCCAAAAGGCCGTGAGAAAGAAAACCAGGCAAAAATTAAGCATTACATGACAATGATGGACTCAATGACAAATGAAGAGTTGGACAGTTCAAACCCAAAGATCATGAATGAATCTCGGATAATGCGAATTGCTCGGGGCTCTGGTCGTCAAGTAAGGGAAGTAATGGATATGTTTGAAGGATACAAGCGTCTTGCAAAAATCAGGAGCAAAATGAAAGGGCTTAAATTCCCAAAGAAGGGTGACATGAGTGCCCTATCTCGAAATATGAATGCCCAACAAATAGGTGGCATGGGCGGGCTACAGAGCTTGATGAAGCAGATGGGATCTGCAAAAGACATGATGGGAATGTTTGGTGGTGGCAATTAGTTTAATGAACCTGGCCTTATGCTCTGTTTAGTGGATTTCTGAATGTGGATTGAAATTAAATTGTTGATTTTGTGTTGTTAAAACTCTTCTGCTGCTCTTTTTAATTTCTGAGGAAGTGGTGAAGTGGAGAAGAAGGAATAACAGTGGTCGTCGTCTGGTGGCCGTCCTGCTGTCGCGCTCAACTGCTCAGATCGAAGGTCGGTGCACATTGCTAGTGCTTGTTCTTCTTTTTTTGTGCTCTGTTCAGAAGTGAGAACGAAGGGTTTAGGATTTTACTACTGTTAATGCTATTTGTTGAATGATTAACTCTGCTGCTACTGCTGGGTTGTACTCTGTTTGGTTGTTTTTTTTATGCTGTATTGAAAAAAAAATTATGCTTAAACTTTGATAATTCTTTGTTAATTTATGTTAAAATTTTGATCAATCTGCTATTTGCTGAAAATGTTACTAATCTTTGTTAAAATTATGGTGAGGTGTGAGCTTTTATTTGTTCAATATAATCACTTTGTTAAAATGATACTAAAGCATGAGTTTTTATTTGAATGATTGAGTCTTCTCTATTGTATTGAACTGAATTTATTTATTAAATTTTTTAGTTAAATTTCGCTAAGTTGTATCTTGTTTTGAACTGATTAAAATGAACGATGGAATTTTTATTGTTGAATTTTTGTTGTTAAATCTTGTTTCCATTGAAAAAAAAAAAAACTAAAAAGAGAAGAAAGCTTTCACAAACTATAGAATATTAAGTTAATTCCCACAAAAAAAACATAAGCAAATGTCATGAGTTATGCAAAATATATAGACTGTTAATAACCAGTAACATAAACAACTTACATGAATTCCATGTATTGAAGTTTATTAATAATCATGTTTCACAGCAATAGCATAAGCAAATGTCAATGCTTTTACAAATTATAAACTGGTAATATCTATTTTTGTATAATTGTTCTCTCTGTTTTAGATGTTGAGTATTGCTAATTTCCAAAATGTCAGTTCAATCCCTGCATATTTGGTCTATGTTCACCTATCTTTTCAATCATTTGGTTGCCAAAGAATTGAGGAGTTTTAATTTTTATTTGTTTTTTTTAATGAGCTTCAAGTCAATAAAATTATTGAATGTCACCTCTATGATGTATTGCACATAAGATGCTTTTCCATTAAAATTTAGCGAGTAAATCCCCAAAATGGTCATCCGTGCACCAATGTTGCCCCTCAGTTTTTAAATGCTCTAAATACACCCTCCAATTTGAGCTCCGTGCAAAATCCTAGTCCTTCCACTCAATTTCGGCATGACTCAGCAGCGAAGCGCTGAGTTGGCGGTTCCACCCCCCTCCACTAATGCTTCATCACTCTTCACCATCACCATGTTCCTCCTCTTCTCCCAATGGAGCCATTACCCTTCTCTCTTCTTCCAATCCTCATTTCCCTTTCTCCCTTCCTCAAGCATTGTAGCCCTTTCCATTGGCCTAAGGCTGAACCACCACCGCGAGCCACCATAGCCTCCACCATCTGCGACCACCTCGTCCAACCTCCTCCCTCTATCCTCTCCTTTCCCGTCAGGTCCAGAAACGCCGAGCTTTCTTCCTGGTGAACCACTTCTGCCGGGCTCGAGCTTACTGTCGCCGCCAATCTGCCATCTTCATCACCCTCTTCCACGCACCGAACCCTAGCCATATCGCAGCTTCCAGCATCTCCATCGACACTACCAACCCAACGCCGCCACATCTTCCTCCCCCATCTCCTCTTCTCAGCTAAAGGGTCGGGTACCTTCATCTTTGTTCCTCATCACTGAACTACTACTACGGCAATAGCCGCTGTAACCATTACTCTGCCGGTGTCCTCCCCTCGTCTGCTTCTCCTTGTCATTTCCATCACCCATGATGACTAACCCTCCTCTCCTTCCTCACGTTTCGGTTTGCCTTCTTTCCCTGTCTGACCACCTCAACTTCCCCTGTTAGTTTAGGTTTATTTAGAATTTAGTTTTAATTTTCACCAGTTTTAGGCTTAGTTTAGTTTAATTATCTGTTTTAATTGATTTTAGGTGGTTATGATAGGTTAATTTAGTTTGTTGGATTCTGATTGTTGCTGAAAGTGTATGGAAATATTCTCCAAACTTGAGGAAGAAGAGAAAAGAAGAGAAGAAGAAGAAAAGAGAAAGGGTTGCGGCGGTGGTTCTGAGGTAGTGATCTGAAGGCTGGTGAATTGAGAGAAGAAAAGGCTGCAATGCTTGAGGAACGGAGAAAGGAAATGAGGATTGGAAGAAGAGAGAAGAGTAGTGGCTCCGAGAAGAGGAGGATCGATGGTGACGGTGGAGGGTGATGAAGCCCACGTGGAGACGGTGGAACCGCTAGCTCAGCACTCCAGCTGCTGAGTCATGCCGGAATTGGGTGGAAGGACCAGGATTTCGCCCGGAGCTCAAATTGGAAGGTGCATTTAGAGCATTTAGAAACTGAGGGGCAACATTGGTGCACGGGCCCAATCTAAAGGATCATTTTGGGGATTTACTCAAATTTAGCCTTATATAAATGACATATATATTTGGTAACAATTGTAATTGAGAACTTTCAACTGGTACTTTCTCATGTTTTTTAGAGTTTTGTATGTTTTTAATAAGCTTACTTGTATAAAACACCTTATAATTTATTATTATTTTATTTTAAAACGGTTTTTTCAGTTGAACCACAGTTGGATCGGTTGAATCAATAAATCAATAAATCAGTGACTAGAACAGTTTGATGACTGGTCCAGTTCTCATAACTTTGGTTTATATCGTAAAAAAATACGAAACTCCATTAAATGATTTTCTAAGTGTTATGTTAGAAAATTTATTTTTGTCAAACATTTATTACTTTTTGTCTCCAATAGCCTACTGTTGATATTATTAGGAATAGCAGGTGATTAACCTAAATTATTTTCAAACATCTATTTTCTTTTCAATGGCTGACTCTTGATACTATTAGGAATTTCAATGGGATGCAATAATAATGCAACTACCATGATTAAATTAAAATAAAATTACAAAAATTACTTTAGCGCGACTATAAATTAAATTATCCGTATTTCCTTAATTTGCTCGAGAAATAGATAAATGCAATGTGAAAAAGAAAGTACTTACTCTAAATTTTGGATTTAATTAACATTTGATAGATGTTAAAGTTACCGTATAATTTTTTTATAGGAAAAATATAATTAAATAAAAAATACCAAGTAAACAAATTATTTTTATAATTAAGTTTAATCAGAGTATTTCTTTTTCTTTTTATGTATTTTTTCTTCAATTAATTTTTATTATTTTAATAGCTATTAGATCAATTTAGTTAAATTTATTTATTAAAATATTTTTTTATTAAAGATAGAAAGATTCGAATCCAAGACATTTTAGGTGAGTATGGAAAGATTATGCCATTTAAACTATAACTCATTTACTTTTATTAAAATAAATTGTCATGTAACATCATCGCAATTAAATTTTTAATGTATTTATTATGTATTTAGTTGTAAAAAATAGCACTATGCATAAATATTTCATATTTTCTAGGGAATAATGTAAAAGAGAGGGGAAAAAAAATAAGAAAAAGAATCACCCATTTCTGAGAATGTAATGCTCCCTTGGGGGCAAAGCAATCACCAGTCAATTTTCCTGAACACACTCGACGACTCCTTCACTCACTTCACTTTCTCGTTCACCGCCTACACCTCGCTATATATAGAGGCCTTAAACCCTCTCTCTCCTTCTTTCGACCCTTAAAACACTCTACACACTCTTAGTCTCTATTACAAATAATCAATCAATCATTTCACACACTACAATTCTTCATTTTCTCTCTGGATTGACGTGCTGACGTGGCTATGGCGGAGAGCCTCAAACACCTTGCCAAGGCTCTCTTCTCCGATCAATCGCAGCAGCTGCCGTCGATTTCCGGCGAGTCGCTCCTCCAGAAGCTCCGGTCCGATGACACGATCAGGTCAGGGCTCACCGCTTTCTACTCCGTCCTCCGCCGTGGCGTCGAGCCTACAGGCGGCGCCTCCTCCTCCTTGCGCTTTCAATCGTGGAACGCCTCGCAGATTCAGGCGATTTGTTCGTTCGCATGCACGATCGCTTCCGCCTCTCGATCTTTGTCAGGTACACTCTTTAGTTACTTCGATCTCTTTATTCCTTTTCGCTGTAGTAACATCGGTAGTTGCCTCTTTCGGTTTTAGAGTTTGTTGCCAGTTTCGCTTTTATAGTAGTTAGCTGAGCTTGTAGTGGAGC
>NC_029775.3:118090356-118132394 GCF_000817695.3 Arachis duranensis
AGATTCTCTTTGCTGTAGCTTCAATATGCTGCTTTCGAATTCGCAAAATAGTAAAAGTTGTTCGAGATGATTCATTCTTCTATCTATTTTCTTTTTGTTGCTATCTTATGTGGTATAGTGGAGGAAGCGGAAGGGATACTGGTTGCGATTGTGCAGCAGTCAGTGGAGTTCGCCGTGTGCTACTTAGAGAAATCTGGGTTCGATGACGATGATAACGAGTTAGGACTTGTTCAGGTACGTATGGCTTTACTTTGCAAATGTAGCTTTCAGCTGATGTTCCGGGGTCTGCAAGTTTTGATGAAATTAGTGTTTATTAGATTTCAAGTTAATTGCCAGCAAGAATGGCTGAACTAATTTAACCGTTTTTTCGTCAGCCTCCCCCTCCCTTTTTCTCGCTGTAGAATTCTATTTCATTAATTCTCCTTTATTGGTTATTTGACGATTTATTACATAATTATCTAATGACTTAGCAAAATTGTGATTTTGGAGATGCACACTCAATATATTATGAAAGCTTTTGCATTTTAAAGATCTAATAGATTCAACTAAGTGTTTCCAATACAAATTAGAAAATAAAATATAGACAGAAGAGATTGGATGCTGCAACACAAGGGAGAGCCTACCCCTCAAAACTGATTACATGTGCATTTTAGAATTGGACTGCATAGATGGGGCACCCAATGCTTTACCATTTGTTTTGTTTTGTTTTTTCCTTTTTTCGGGGGATACTAATGAAGGGGATTCCTCTATTTTTGGTTAGAGTTTTTCCGCGGAAACAGGTAAGATATGTTAACAATTATGAAATTGATAGCTAAATAATTTTAAAAATGGAAAAAATAAATTTCGGCCAAAAAGCATTAATTTAATAGTTTGAACTGCTTACTTACAGGCAACATGATCGATTTTGGACATATTCCATCTGTATATTTAATATTTCTTACATTTCCTATACCAATGCACAATCTCTAGTTTCCATTTAGAACAACGAACACTATGCTGTAGCTTAAATTGATGGGACTTAGTGTCTTAACATGTGCTCTATTTTACTAGTCTGGTGGTTTGTTTTTGTGCTTCTCATTTTGTGTAACATTTGCAGAACATAATGCATCTTTTAGAGATAGCTTTGGTTGATGAGATGAATATCTTAGCGGACGTATCACAACCAGCAAGTGCCTTGGTAGATCTGTTGCCAATTGTTGATGATTGTAGTGGATATGTCATGGATGATCACAGAAAATGCCATCTAGAAGGTATCATGTTAATGCCCAAGGATCACTCTGTTGTTTTCACATGGTATTTCTGCTCATAGTTGTTCCAATAAACTAACCACATGCTTATATTTTCACGTTTTTGAATATGCAAAAGGCTTCAGATGCTCAAAGGAAGAAAAATCGATGGAGTGGCTTCTAAAGACTTTAGCTTCTGAACCTGTGTTCCACGATAGGAATGAATCTGGATCCAGTGAACTGACTGATTATCAACATCTCAGTAGTTTTGTTTTTTTATGCCAGCATTCGGCAGTTGTCCATGGAAAATGCACTCCACGCTTGATCTTGCTGTGCAGTAAACTAGCTAAAATCAATGATGTTTCTGATGATAAGGAAGTAGGCCAGAATTTTAGGAAGAGACTGTCTCTCATTTTGAGGATATTAAAGATCCTTGGAAGTCTCATAAAGGATGTTTTGTATGTAGAATATGATGCATCATTGGTGAGGGCTATTGCCTCATTTGCTGATACTTTGTCTAATTTGTTTAGAGTTAAACATGAGTTTGTGAATACATATGCTATCATTGAGGGAAGTCTTGAGAGCATTATTTTAATGGTCGTGGAAGAGTTTCTTCACAATGTGCAGGTTATTTTTGGTAGTAGCAGTATTGTGCAGAATATTGAAGCTTGTATTATAGCATCTATGTTGGAGAGTTTGGATTCTTCTTTTTGGACATATGATAAGTCTGCAACAAATTTGAAACCCCCTTTATCATACTTCCCCCGGTTTGTTCTTTACATGTTAAAACTCATCAACGATTTGAAGAGACAAAGGCAGCAGGTTTCTTTTGATTGGAAAGACTTCAATGTAGAACTCTTTAGCAGTTCCACTGACTCGCAAAATAGCTCCCCTTCATGCCGTGTCTATCAAGAGTCAGTTCCTCTGCTGAAGCACTACACATTTGAAGAGCTTTTGAAGCTTATATTTCCTGCATCAAGCCTATGGATTGGCAACTTGATGCAACTTGCTTTGTTCCTTCACTCTGAAGGGTTGAAGTTAAAGCCAAAAATTGAAAGGTCATGTTCTAGTTTTTCAAAAGTTGCCGGAGCATCTGAACAAGAAAATGCAGTATGCCATGAAGATGAGGCCCTTTTTGGAGATCTTTTCTCTGAGACTGCACGTTCTGTTGGGTCTACAGATGGATGTGAACAACCTGGTACTGCTTCAGTTTCTAGCACCAACTATCAGAATTTCCCAATTCAAGCTGCCATAGAACTTTTGAACTTTCTTAAAACGTGCATCTTTTCTCCTGAATGGAGTCCTTCTCTTTATGAGGATGCCTGCAAAAAGCTCAGTACTGCAGACATGGATATTTTGCTTTCCTTACTCAATTGTCAGGGTTGTTGTTCTGAAGAAAATGTGTCTGATACTTCTACTCCCTCTCACGAAGGCAGAAGGATCGGGCATGTCCATGAGCTTTGCTTTGATATTTTGCACAATGTTCTCACAAACCATGCTTTGAATGATTTCCTTGAAGACTATCTTTTGGAGAAGATGCTTACTGTTGAAAATGGTGCCTTCAGTTATAATGATCGGATGCTGACCTTGCTCACTCACACTTTGTTTTGTAGTGTTGGTTCTGCTGGTAGTAAGCTGAGAAACAAGATTTGTGAAGGATATGCTTCCTTTGTTTGTGAGAAAGTGAAGTCTGTTTCTAGGAAATGCCCAAGTATTGATGACCTTGTTGGAACTCTTCCCTCGTTGTTTCACATTGAGGTAGTTCTCATGGCATTTCACTTGTCTTCTGAACTAGAAAAGGCAACAATGGCGAACTTAATCTTTTCAAACCTCCAAGAAGTTGCTAAGCAGGTACTGGATTTGAACAGTTCGCTGTTAACATGTTGGGCTTTGGTGGTGTCAAGACTGATCCTAGTTCTACGTCATATGATATTTCATCAACAGAAATGTCCGTCATCATTGCTTGTTGATGTGCGGTCTAAGTTAAGGGAAGCAACGCTATCTGCATCATCTATTCCGAATAAGATGAATGATCACCTCTCATCTTGGTCATTAACTGCACTAAGAAATGTTGCTGGTGGATTGCTTGGACAGGACATGAATGTGAGTAGCTTGATTGGTCAACTAATTGATGTTTCTAGATCTTCTGGTTCACTTGGTAGAGATGACTTGGCAATCGACATTTTAAATTTGAATTGGAAGGACATACATGTTACTTTTTCACAGATTTTGGGATTTTGGGGACAGAAAATGGCTGCTACTGTGGAGGATTTAATTGTTGAACGATATATTTTCACCCTTTGTTGGGATATTCCTTATGTAGTTTCTGAAGCAGACCATTCAGTTCCATCTTGGAGTAGCGACAACTCTGTGGATCTGTCCAATATGTTGCAGAAGGTACCGAAGAATTAGGTTGGGATTTCCTCAGAACTGGAATGTGGTTATCTCTAGTGCTCTCCTTCACTCATGTTGGCATCTTGGGATATTGCATGGACAAAGCGATTTCAGTACAGGGCCTTGGCTGGACTGAGAATGCTTTTGGGGAAGAGAAATATGTTGAACTGGCTGGGAGCATGATTTCCTCCCTGGTGGAGTCTGGTAAATTTGCATGTCTAATAAGCGCGCTCTCATCTTTGTTGGACAAGTACTTGCAAGCCCATCAGAAAGCTTTTCTTGGTAGCCTTAGTTACCAACAAAAGCCGGCTTCTGATTTTTCACCATTCTTGCTCATGAAACATACTGGAATTGACAAAAGCCTGCAGGATGAGCTGCTTGAGAGGAGTGGCTGTAATGAAGGTGAGCTTCAGTCTGTCGTTGGCCTCATACCACAGTTGGATGCTGCTGTTGATAAAAAAGCTTCAGGAGTTCTTCCTAAGGCCTACTGGGAGTGCATGTTGCATGGCTTTCCTTGTCATCTTTCTACTCCTAGTGCTACTTTGCTTTCTTGTGCTCTTAGCATAAGAGGAATTATCTGTGTCCTAGATGGGTTGTTTAGAATAACAGCAGGGAGAAAGGTTGATTTGGACATCGAAGTTCTTGGGCAAATTCTTGATGCTGTAATGATTATCAAGTATGATAGGATATTTGAAAGTGTTCATGGGAAATGTGATGCTGTTTATCAAATCATAGGTGCAGAACTGGAATGGTCAAGTTATGCTGACTTAATTCTAATGAAGCAAATGGAAGGGTTTCTGAAAGACATTAATTCTAGGGGAGAAGGTCATGACAGTGTCCAAGAATGGATAATCTGCAGAATTATTGAGATATTGAGTGGAACTAGAAAAGACCCTTCAAAGTCTGCTGTTTTTCACTTTTATCTTGGTATTGAAAATGTGCCTGGACAGATCAGTAGGCATTTGCAATTGCATAATGGTGACTGTTTAGTGCTAATTGATTCGCTGGATACCTGTTACTCTGAATCTGTGAATGTGAAGGTTCTCGATTTCTTTGTGGATCATTTATCTGGAGAGCAATTTCCTGATCTCAAGCTGAGAATACAAAGGAAATTCCTTGGAAGAGATGTACATATGGTGTCTAAGTGGTTGGAGAAGAGGCTCTTAGGAAGCATAATAAAATTAGATACTGGCATCTGTGCAAAGGGGACCTCCATTTCTCTACGGGAATCAACAATGAATTTTATTCTGTGCCTTCTGTCACCAACCTCAGAACAATCCAAAGAGTTGCAACATCATATTTTTAATTCTTTGCTGCTGTCACTTGATGCTGCTTTTTTGCAATTTGATATACTTGCAGCAAAATCATATTTTAGTTTCATTGTTCAGATTTCAAGAGGAGAGTCATTAATGAAACAGCTTTTGAAGAGGACTGTTGTGTTGATGGATAAACTGGTAGGCAATGAAAATTTGCTTCCAGGATTGAAGTTTCTATTTGGCTTTATTGAAATTGTCTTAAGTGACTGTAAATCTGGTAAAATTTCACTTCAAAGAACAACTAAAAAGTGTTCATCTAGCAGTAGTCTTGGGATAGGTCATGTGTCTGCCCGACCAGTTGGATCCAGAAAGGACTCGGACACATTTATTCTTTCTGCCAATCAAGAAGGGGGATCAACGTCGCTTGAATGTGATGCAACTTCTGTTGACGAGGACGAGGATGATGCAACTTCTGATGGGGAGGTTCTGAGCATAGATAAGGAAGATGAAGAGGATGCTAGTAGTGAAAGGGCCCTTGCCTCTAAAGTTTGCACCTTCACTTCTAGTGGCAGCAATTTCATGGAGCAGCATTGGTACTTCTGCTATACATGTGACCTAACCGTATCAAAAGGCTGCTGTTCAGTCTGTGCAAAGGTGTGTCATCGGGGTCATCGTGTTGTCTATTCACGCTCAAGCCGGTTCTTTTGTGATTGCGGAGCTGGGGGTGTTAGAGGTAGCAGTTGTCAGTGCCTGAAACCTCGGAAATTCACTGGAGACAGCGGTGCACCTGTTCGTGGCTCTAACGCTTTTCAGTCATTTCTACCCTTTTCCGAGGATGGAGATCAGCTGCCAGATAGTGATTCGGAATTTGAAGACGACAACAGTTCAGATATTGATAACTCGCTTAGGTTATCTATACCAAAAGAGCTTCAAGAAGATATTCCGTCATTAATGGAGGAACTTGATGTTGAAAGTCATGTGCTTAATCTTTGCTCCTCTTTGATGCAACTTATAATTAGCAGACGAGAGTCTCACCATTCTAAGGATAAGAAAATCAGTTTGGGTGAAGACAAGGTGATTTCTCATGGTGTAGATCTCCTGCAATTGAAGAAAGCATATAAAGGTGGATCTCTTGATCTTAAGATAAAGGTTGATTATTCAAATGCCAAGGAGCTTAAATCCCATCTGGCGAGTGGTTCTCTCGTGAAGTCTTTGCTGAGTGTTAGTGTACGAGGTCGACTTGCTGTTGGCGAAGGTGATAAAGTTGCTATATATGATGTTGGACAGTTAATTGGTCAAGCCACCATTTCACCTGTGACTGCTGACAAGACTAATCTGAAACCTCTTTCCAAAAACATTGTTCGCTTTGAAATCGTACAACTGGTGTTCAATCCTGTTGTTGAGAATTATCTGGTTGTAGCTGGTTATGAGGATTGCCAGGTTCTTACGTTGAATCATCGTGGAGAAGTGATTGACCGGCTGGCCATTGAACTTGCTTTACAAGGGGCATATATTAGACGGGTGGATTGGGTTCCTGGCTCACAGGTTCAATTGATGGTTGTGACCAACAGATTTGTCAAGATATATGATCTGTCCCTAGACAATATCAGTCCAATGCACTACTTTACTTTGTCAAATGACACGATTGTGGATGCCATTCTTTATCCAGCTTCTCAAGGAAGAATGTTTCTTATAGTTCTTTCAGAAAATGGATACATTTTCAGGTTAGAGTTGCCAGTCAAAGGAAATGTTGGGTCTATGCCACTGAAAGAACATGTGCAACTTCTGGGAAAGGAAATTCATTCAAAGGGATCATCATTGTATTTCTCTTCAACTTATAAGCTACTCTTCATATCTTTTCAAGATGGTACCACATTGATAGGTCGGCCCAGCTCTGATGCATCCTCCATTGTTGAGTTGTCTTCTGTGTATGAAGAGTTAGAAAGTAAGCTGCGGCCTGCTGGAGTACATCATTGGAAAGAACTTCTGGCGGGCAGTGGATTGTTTGTATGCTTGTCAACTGTGAAATCCAATACTGCACTTGCCGTGTCAATGGGGGAATGTGAAATACTTGCACAGAGTATGCGGCACTCTATGGGTTCCACCTCACCTATAGTCGGTATGACTGCATACAAGCCGCTGTTGAAAGATAAAATACACTGCTTTGTCTTACATGATGATGGTAGCCTTCAAATATATTCACATGCTCCAGCAGGTGCTGATGCTGGTGCGATTGCAGCATCTGAAAAAGTTAAGAAACTGGGTTCTGGTATCCTCAATAAAGCCTATGCGGGTACAAATCCTGAATTTCCTCTTGATTTCTTTGAGAAGACTGTGTGCATTACACCGGATGTGAAACTGGGTGGTGATGCCATTAGAAATGGAGATTTTGAAGGAGCTAAACAGAGCTTGGTGAATGAGGATGGTTTTCTTGAAAGTCCGAGCCCTGCAGGTTTTAAGGTAATAACTACTTATTTTGAATTACTGTTTTTTCAGTGAGAATCTTTTATTGGCCGGGCTTGGCTGCTACTCTAAGTAGCTTTGTTTTAGTGTTTGTTTTGTGGCATGCTTTGTTTTATATTGTTTAAATTATTTTTTATGTAGTTATTTTAGAATAGACATAACAATGCTGTGGACTAGATTATGTATACTGTTGTAAATGGTCTAGATTTTGCATGATATTTTGGTGTTATTCTTTGTAACTAAATCTTCCTGAAGGTGACGTGTTCCTCATGTCCCAAGTTTTAATGATATTCTTGAAAATGTGTGGATTCTTGTAGTGTAGAGTGTGTGTCTCTGACATGCAATTATAGATGTGTATTTTTGTGTCTGAAATCTTAGATCTTGATGCCGTCTTTTCATTTTAAGTTGTCTTCTTTAGCTTTAAGGTATAAGATTATGAGGTGCTTTTTCTAGGTCTCAAGTTTATTCCAAGTTATGAATACTTCTTGGAATTTGTTTTCCGTAATTGCATGGCTTCTCTTACTTTTGTGCATGATAAGGGAAATGGGAAAATGTATGGCATGGTAAAAAATGATTCAAGCTAGTAGGTTCTTTTATTATATTTTGTGCTTATAAATTTTTTATCTCTCTGTTTCAAACTATTACATGGTGGCAATCGGTTATTTGCAATCATATTAATTGCTTTTGATGTTCTGTTCGTCTTTCAATAGTGATTGTTCCTAAAGTTTCTCTTTTATATGCATTTTCACAGATATCTGTCTTCAATTCAAACCCTGATATAGTCATGGTTGGTCTTCGAGTTCATGTTGGTAACACATCAGCAAGTCACATACCTTCTAGTATTTCTATCTTCCAGAGGGTTACTAAATTAGATGAAGGAATGAGGTCCTGGTATGATATTCCATTTACTGTTGCCGAGTCGCTGCTTGCTGATGAAGAATTTACAATCTCAGTTGGGCCAACCTTTAATGGCTCTACACTTCCCAGAATAGACTCACTTGAAGTTTATGGCCGAGCTAAGGATGAATTTGGTTGGAAGGAGAAAATGGATGCAGTTTTGGATATGGAAGCAAGAGTACTTGGGTCACATTCAGCAGTTGCTGGATCCGGGAAGAAGCGCCGTTCAATGCAGTCTGCTCCCATTCAGGAGCAGGTACTAGGAGATGGGCTTAAGCTAATTGCCAAGTTTTATTCATCATGTAGGCAACAGAGTTGCTCAAGGCTGGAAGAAGCAAAGGCAGAGCTAGGCAAACTCAAGTGTAGGCAATTACTTGAAACAATATTTGAGAGTGATCGGGAGCCAATACTGCAGGCTTCAGCTTCTTGTGTATTACAGGCCATTTTCCCCAAGAAAGAGTTATACCACCAAGTAATATCTACTTTCTCTTGCTTCTATATACTGAATGAGTTTGTTCATTCATGTTGATGTATCTGGACTCTTCTTTGATTAGGTTAAAGATACAATGAGGCTTCTTGGAGTAGTGAAATCATCTTCATTACTATCATCAAAGCTTGGGATTGGTGGTTCTGTGGGAAGTTGGATCATTGAAGAGTTCACTACCCAGTTGCGTGCAGTTTGTAAGATTGCATTGCAACGCCGTTCTAATTTGGCAACATTTCTGGAGACAAATGGTATTGTCCTGTTCTTCTGATTGACTTCCACCTTCCCCTTTCTTGGGATCCTGCTTGAGGATCTTTCACATTGCAAGACATTAGACATTAATATCTAGCTGTTGACTTTTTACGCAATAAGTTTACTAGGACATTATATATTTTCTTTTCAAGTGGTACATTTGTATGATAATACATCACTGCCATTGAATTGCTGCGACTGAACTGGTGGATTAACAATAGGAGAAGAACGAGAGAATAAATTTATCCTTTGTAGTTCAGTTCTGTTGAAATTTGATGCAGTTATGTGCTCCCTCATCATTTAAGCTTACTCTTGCAATTTTTTTTACTTCGATTCTATGTGTTTCACGTTTTAATGTTAGAATATTCTGGATATATCTCGCTAATCTTTCCAGGATCAGAAGATATATCTAGAATCCTCCTACTGGAACGATTGAAGACACTGGTGTTGCTATAAATCAGGAAAAATAGAATGGTCTTGCCTGTTGTAAGTGTTCGTTTTCTATTTGTTATTGTTCTAATATTATGCTGCTGCTGGTGTAGGATCAGAAGTGGTGGATGCACTAATGCAAGTTCTATGGGGAATTTTGGATTTTGAGCAGCCTGACACACAAACCATGAACAACATTGTTATGTCTGCAGTTGAACTTATTTATTGCTATGCTGAATGCTTGGCTCTGCATGGAAATGATGCAGGAGTGCGCTCTGTGGCACCTGCTGTTGTATTACTCAAGAAGCTTCTCTTTTCGTCCAACGACATCATTGTTAAGGATCTGATACATTTCTTTTTCAGTTTGGCCATATCTTCAAGATTGCTTCAGGTCCCTTTTCCTAAGCAGACGATGTTAGCCACAGATGATGTCAATGAGAGTGTAGCATCGGTTCCTGGCCCTGTTGATACAAGTAGTGGAAATAACCCAGTCATGATAGAAGAAGACACTATTACCTCATCTGTTCAATACTGTTGTGATGGCTGCTCTACTGTGCCTATACTCAGGCGAAGATGGCATTGTACTGTCTGTCCTGATTTTGACTTGTGTGAGGCTTGCTATGAAGTACTAGATGCAGACAGACTTCCTCCACCACATTCTAGAGATCACTCGATGACAGCAATTCCAATTGAGGTGGATTCAGTTGGGGATGGCAATGAATTTCACTTTGCATCGGATGACGTTACTGACCCAAATCTGCTAGCCGTATCTGCTGAGAGAACTGTGCAGAATTCTCCATCAATTCATGTCTTGGAACCCAGTGATTCTGGAGAATTTGCTGCTTCCTTGACCGATCCTGTCTCAATTTCTGCTTCAAAACGGGAGATAAATTCCTTACTTCTCTCTGAGCTTCTGGAACAACTGAAAGGGTGGATGGATACAACATCAGGAATCCAAGCAATACCTGTTATGCAGCTTTTCTACAGGTTGTCATCTGCTGTGGGTGGACCTTTTATAGGCAGCTCAAAGCCAGATAGCCTAGATTTAGAGAAACTAATCAAGTGGTTTTTGGATGAGATAAATCTTGATAGGCCATTCGCAGCGAGAACTCGATCATCATTTGGTGAAGTGGCAATATTGGTCTTCATGTTTTTCACATTGATGCTTCGTAACTGGCATCAACCTGGTAGTGATGGTTCCATGCCAAGACAGAGTGGAGCTGTGGATATGCATGATAAGAATGTAATTGATTTTCCATCAACTGCTTCAACTACAGCTAAGACTTCAGCAGATGAGCAAGAGAAGAATGATTTTGCAACACAGCTTCTTCGAGCCTGTGATTCTCTTAGGCAGCAAGCTTTTGTAAATTATCTGATGGATATATTGCAGCAGCTTGTACATGTTTTCAAATCTCCTGTTAATAATGATGTGCATAATAATCTTGGGCCTGGTTGTGGGGCTCTGCTCACAGTACGTAGAGATTTACCAGCTGGTAACTTCTCACCATTCTTTTCTGATTCATATGCCAAGGCACATCGAGCGGATATTTTTATGGATTACCATAGGCTCTTGTTAGAGAATGCTTTCCGACTGGTGTATACCCTTGTTCGGCCCGAAAAGCATGACAAAACCGGGGAAAAAGAAAAGGTACACAAGCTGTCATATGGTAAGGATTTAAAGCTAGATGGGTATCAGGATGTTCTCTGCAGTTACATTAATAATCCTCATACAAATTTTGTGAGAAGATATGCCAGGAGGCTTTTCCTGCACCTCTGTGGGAGCAAGTCTCACTATTATAGCGTGCGGGACTCGTGGCAGTTCTCCAGTGAAGTGAAGAGACTCTATAAACATGTAAACAAGTCTGGTGGCTTCCAAAATAACCCTATCCCTTACGAAAGAAGTGTCAAGATTGTGAAGTGTCTTTCCACTATGGCAGAAGTAGCAGCTGCACGTCCTCGGAACTGGCAGAAATACTGTTTAAGGCATGGAGATATTCTATCATTCCTGATGAATGGAATATTTTATTTCAGTGAAGAGTCTGTTATTCAGACTCTTAAACTTCTCAATTTTGCCTTCTACACAGGAAAGGATGTTGGTCATACTTCACAAAAGACAGAGTATGGAGACATAAGTTCAAATAAATCAGGCATCACATCTCAAGAATCAAAGAAGAAGAAGAAAGGTGAAGATGGAGCTGAATCTGGTTCAGAGAAGTCGTATTTGGATATGGAAGCTGCAGTGGAGGTCTTTACTGACAAGAGTGGCAATATCTTAAAGCAGTTCATAGATTGTTTCCTTTTGGAATGGAATTCAAGCACTGTTCGGGCAGAGGCAAAATCCGTATTATATGGTGCTTGGCATCATGCCAAATCAATGTTCAAAGAAACTTTGCTAACAGCCCTCTTGCAGAAAGTTAAGTTTCTCCCAATGTATGGCCAGAACATTGTAGAGTTCACAGAACTTGTGACTTGGTTGCTTGGAAGATCCCCTGATACTAGTTCAAAACACCAGATTTCTGAAATTGTGGACCGATCATTGACTCCTGATGTAATTAAGTGCATCTTTGAGACACTCCATTCACAGAATGAGTTGTTAGCTAACCATCCAAATTCTCGCATTTATAATACTTTGAGTGGCTTGGTTGAGTTTGATGGATACTATCTTGAGAGTGAACCTTGTGTTGCCTGCAGCTCTCCTGAAGTTCCTTACAGCAGGATGAAGCTGGAATCTCTAAAATCTGAAACAAAGTTCACTGATAACCGTATCATAGTGAAATGCACTGGTAGCTACACAATTCAGACTGTGATAATGAATGTTCATGATGCCAGAAAGTCAAAATCAGTGAAGGTTTTGAATCTATACTATAATAACAGGCCAGTTGCTGACTTGTCAGAGTTGAAAAATAACTGGTCTTTGTGGAAGCGTGCAAAAAGCTGTCATCTTGCTTTCAATCAGACTGAACTTAAAGTGGAATTTCCCATTCCCATTACAGCTTGCAACTTTATGATTGAATTAGATTCCTTCTATGAAAATCTTCAGGCATTGTCTCTTGAGCCATTGCAGTGCCCGCGTTGTAGTCGTCCTGTCACTGATAAGCATGGTATATGTGGCAATTGTCATGAAAATGCTTATCAATGCAGGCAATGTCGCAATATCAATTATGAGAATTTGGATTCCTTTTTATGCAACGAGTGTGGATACAGCAAATATGGGCGGTTTGAGTTTAATTTCATGGCAAAACCCAGTTTTACATTTGATAACATGGAGAATGATGAAGATATGAAGAAGGGGCTAGCAGCAATAGAGTCCGAGTCAGAGAATGCTCATAGGCGATACCAGCAACTTTTGGGCTTCAAAAAGCCCTTGCTTAAAATTGTATCAAGCATTGGTGACAGTGAAATAGACTCGCAACAAAAGGATTCTGTGCAGCAAATGATGGTGTCTTTACCCGGACCATCTTGTAAAATCAATAGGAAAGTTGCTCTTCTTGGGGTGCTCTATGGTGAGAAGTGCAAAGCAGCTTTTGATTCTGTCAGCAAAAGTGTCCAGACACTGCAAGGGCTACGCAAGGTGCTGATGAATTATCTGCACCAAAAGCATTCTGATAATAGTGTGGCTTCAAGATTTGTGGTTTCTAGAACACCAAATAATTGTTATGGGTGCGCAACAACATTTGTGACACAATGCCTAGAATTGTTACAGGTGTTGGCAAAGCATCCAAATTCTAAGAAACAACTTGTTTCAGCCGGTATTTTGTCCGAGTTATTTGAGAATAACATTCATCAAGGTCCTAAAGCTGCTCGTGTACAAGCAAGGGCTGTACTTTGTTCTTTATCTGAAGGTGACGTGAATGCAGTAAGTGAATTGAACAGTCTGATACAAAAGAAAGTATTGTACTGCCTTGAGCATCATCGCTCGATGGACATTGCTGTGACTACACGTGAGGAGTTGCTATTACTTTCTGAGGTGTGTTCTTCAGCTGATGAGTTCTGGGAATCCAGGCTACGTGTTGTTTTTCAGTTACTGTTTTCTTCCATCAAGTTAGGTGCCAAGCATCCTGCCATCTCTGAGCACGTCATTCTTCCATGTCTGAGAATCATATCTCAGGCATGTACCCCCCCAAAGCCTGAGACACTAGACAAAGAGCAAGGCCTTGCAAAGTCTACTGTAAAGGTAAAGGATGAGAGTAATAAAAATGTATCAGGATCCTTGACTGGTGCTGTCTCTGTCAGTGGGACCAAAACATTGCCAGACTCCTCTGAAAGAAATTGGGACGTGACACCTAAGGCTCAAGATATCCAGTTGTTGAGCTATTCTGAGTGGGAGAGGGGAGCTTCTTATCTTGATTTTGTTAGAAGGCAATATAAAGTATCACAGGCAGTCAAAGGTATTGGCCAGAGGTCACGACCCCAAAGGCATGACTATCTGGCACTTAAATATGCTCTACGGTGGAAGCGTCGCACTGGTAAAGTAGCTAAAAGTGACTTATCGGTGTTTGAGTTGGGATCATGGGTCAAAGAGCTTGTTCTGAGTGCCTGTTCTCAATCCATTAGATCAGAGATGTGTATGTTGATAAGCTTGCTTTGCTCTCAAAGTTCATCCAGACAATATCGGTTGCTGAACCTAGTGGTTTCTTTGTTACCTGCAACACTTTTTGCTGGAGAAAGTGCGGCAGAATATTTTGAGTTACTATTCAAGATGATAGAGTCAGAGGATGCTCGTTTATTTTTTACTGTTCAGGGTTGTTTGCGTACAATCTGTACTCTAATTACCCAAGAAGTGAGTAATGTTGAGTCTTTGGAAAGGAGTCTACATATTGATATATCTCAGGGTTTTATCCTTCATAAACTCATCGAGCTTCTTGGAAAATTTTTTGAGGTTCCAAACGTCAGATCCAGGTATGATTGCTATTTGAATATTTTTAGTTAAAATATAACTGTCATGAATCACTTACCTCAAAAGTTAAGATATTAAGTGGAGGATATATATATATATATATGTGTGTATATATGAAGACACCTTTCATACAAGAGCTTATTGTGAATATAAGTGCACTCTGCCTTTTTGAAATTCAGCTTTTTATAAGAATAAGGTGGCAATGATCAAACTCTCAACCATTTGGTTATGGAGGGCTTTGAACCATGTTAAACTGTCTCTCCCCTAATGCTTATGCTGTCATATAAAGGAATATGGGTATATTTTCTAATTAATAATTAATTATCCTTAGTAAAGAAAGGATTGAATTATTTTCATTGAACGCTTTCTTTCTTAAAGTGTGAAGAGGATGTGGCAATTTACCTGTAACATTTTGTTTTTGAATCTTCTCATTAATCTAGATCTTTATTACAGATTCATGCGAGACAACTTACTTTCTGAAATTCTTGAAGCCCTTATTGTAATTCGAGGTTTGATAGTTCAAAAGACAAAGTTGATTAGTGATTGCAATCGGCTCTTGAAAGATCTTTTGGATAGCCTCCTGCTAGAAAGCAGTGACAACAAGCGACAATTCATTAGGGCCTGCATCAATGGTTTGCAAATACACGGGGAAGAGAGAAAGGGGCGTACCTGTTTGGTATGGATGGATTTTATTTTTCATTTCTCTAACCATTATAGCTTGTTTCCTCTAATCACTTCGGGCAATTTTCTGTACAAGTTTACAACAAAGTTTCAATTTGGTTACAAATAAAGTTATTTCAAACTTATTCTGATCTATTCCTTCATTTGCAGTTTATATTGGAGCAGCTTTGCAACCTGATCTGCCCCTCCAAACCTGAGCCTGTATATTTGTTGGTCCTAAACAAGGCGCATACCCAAGAAGAGTTTATCAGGGGATCAATGACTAAGAATCCGTATTCCAGTTCTGAAATTGGGCCATTAATGCGTGATGTTAAGAACAAGATTTGCCATCAGTTGGATTTGTTAGGCCTTCTTGAGGATGACTATGGAATGGAGTTGCTAGTTGCTGGGAATATCATCTCTCTTGATTTGAGCATAGCCCAAGTCTATGAGCAAGTCTGGAAGAAGTCAAGTCAGTCTTCTAATGTGGCCAATTCCAACTTGTTGTCCCCAAATGCTGCCACCTCATCTAGAGAATGCCCACCTATGACAGTGACTTATCGACTTCAGGTTTGTTGCATTTGTTGAATATCTGATTCCCTCATTTATCACACTTTTTGGTTGAATTTATTATAATTTTTATGATAACGATTTTCAGGGATTGGATGGTGAAGCAACTGAGCCTATGATTAAAGAGTTGGAGGAGGATAGAGAGGAGTCTCTGGATCCAGAGGTCGAATTTGCCATAGCAGGTGCTGTTCGGGAATGTGGTGGACTGGAGATATTATTGGGCATGATTCAGGTTGAGAGGATTATGTTCTTTTGTATTACTTCAAAGAAAACTGATGTGGTTTGCCTAGCTTATTCATTTGTTTTTGGTTGAACTCCTATTGGCAGCAAGATTGATAATATAACTAACTCTCTTTTCCATTAATGTACAGCGTCTGCGAGATGATTTCAAGGCCAATCAGGAGCAATTGGTAGCAGTTCTTAATCTTCTTATGTACTGCTGCAAAATTAGAGAAAACAGACGAGCCTTGTTAAAGCTAGGTGCTTTAGGTTTACTTCTTGAGACGGCAAGGCGAGCTTTCTCAGTTGATGCCATGGAGCCAGCTGAAGGCATACTTTTAATTGTTGAAAGCCTGACATTAGAAGCAAATGAAAGTGACAATATTAGCATCACACAGGGTGGACTAACTGTCACTAATGAAGAATCTGGTACAGGTGAACAAGCCAAAAAGATAGTTCTTATGTTCTTGGAGAGATTATCGCATCCATCAGGCCTCAAGAAATCAAACAAACAACAGAGGAACACAGAGATGGTTGCTCGAATATTGCCTTACTTGACTTATGGGGAACCTGCTGCAATGGAAGCTCTTATCCAGCATTTTAGTCCTTATTTACAGGATTGGGGTGCATTTGACCATGTGCAGAAACAATATTTGAACAATCCAAAGGATGATAATGTTGCTCAGAAAGCCGCAAAGCAGAGGTTTACACTGGAAAATTTTGTTAGGGTTTCAGAGTCACTAAAGACAAGCTCCTGTGGAGAGAGATTAAAGGGCATGATCCTAGAGAAGGGTATAACTAAAGCTGCAATGAGACATTTGAAAGACAGTTTTCCTGATGTGGGGCAAGCTGGATTTAAGAATAAGGATGAATGGGCACAGGGTTTAACACTACCATCTGTCCCTCTTATATTGTCTATGTTGAGAGGTTTGTCAATGGGGCATCTACTTACCCAAATATGTATCGATGAAGAAGGTATCCTACCCTTGTTGCATGCCTTGGAAGGGGTTTCAGGAGAAAATGAAATCGGGGCAAGGGCTGAAAATTTGTTGGACACTTTATCTAACAAGGAGGGTAAAGGAGATGGATTCTTAGAGGAGAAGGTTAGTAAGTTGCGACATGCGACTAGGGATGAAATGAGGCGCCGGGCTTTGCGCAAGAGAGAGGAGTTGCTTCAGGTATTTTACATTCTAAGAGTTCAATTTACCAAAGGTTGATTATACTACTACAGCAGTGTTAATGCTATTGATAGAGTTAAAATTTCCATATTTGTCCCGTGCTGAATCGTATTACTTTCTCATCCGATAACAGGGCCTTGGGATGCGTCAAGAGCTGTCTCCAGATGGAGGTGAGCGCATTCTTGTTGCCCGGCCTCTTCTTGAAGGTTTAGAAGATGTCCAGGAGGAGGAGGATGGATTGGCATGCATGGTATGCCGGGAAGGATATACTTTAAGACCCACTGATTTGCTGGGCGCTTACTCATATAGTAAGCGTGTGAATCTAGGCGTAGGTGCTTCTGGCAGTGCTCGTGGTGAATGTGTTTACACTACTGTAAGTTACTTCAATATTATTCATTTCCAGTGCCATCAAGAGGCCAAAAGAGCAGATGCTGGCTTGAGGAATCCTAAGAAAGAGTGGGATGGGGCAATGCTCAGAAACAACGAATCTCTCTGTAATTCTTTATTCCCTGTCCGAGGTCCATCTGTTCCACTCTCACAGTATGTGCGATATGTCGACCAGTACTGGGACAATCTTAATGCTCTTGGGCGTGCTGATGGAAGTAGACTTCGCCTGTTAACGTACGACATTGTTCTGGTATGTTATTCAGCTTCATCATTGTCTTCCTTTTTGTTACCAAACGATAAGGTTTGACGGACGAAGATTTAAAGGGAAAAACCTCTTAAAGAATGTTGTTTATGATAGATGTGAATGATTGGTTCATTTAGATAACCTGTTTAACGGGGTCAAACATTTTCTTATAAGGATGTAAACGTATTTTTACACTAATTTCATTATATAACTTTTACGTATGTTCATGTTATTTCCTCCTTTTTGTAGATGTTAGCTCGATTTGCAACAGGGGCATCATTCAGTGCAGATAGCCGCGGTGGCGGACAGGAAAGCAATTCTCGGTTCCTTCCGTTCATGATTCAAATGGCACGCCATCTCCTTGATCAAGGAAGCTCCTCACAACGACGGACCATGGCCAGGGCTGTATCAGCATATCTAACCTCTTCCACGTCAGAGACAAGACCCTCTTCTCCACCTGGCACTCAATCTGCGTTGGGGACAGAAGAAACTGTCCAATTCATGATGGTGAACTCGCTCCTCTCGGAGTCTTACGAGTCTTGGAGGCAGCACCGCCGTGCTTTCCTGCAGCGTGGAATCTACCATGCATATCTGCAGCACACGCATGGTCGGTCAACAACTCGTCCAGCATCATCTGTATCAGCTTCTGCGGAAACTGGAAGCATGGACCAAAGCACCACAGCGGAATCAGAACAGAAACAGAATGATGATCTTTTGTCGATCATTCGTCCAATGCTTGTTTACACAGGCTTGATTGAGCAGCTGCAGCATTTCTTCAAGGTCAAGAAGTTGGCGAGCACGGCACCCATGAAGACTGAAGGCCCGTCATCGGCAGAAGGGGAGGATGAAAGTAGCAACTTGGAAGGCTGGGAAGTGTTGATGAAAGAACGGTTATTGAATGTGAAAGAGCTTCTCGGGTTCCCCAAGGAGATGCTGTCCTGGCTTGATGAGATTAATTCTGCCGATGATCTGCAAGAGGCTTTTGACATAGTCGGCGTTCTAGCGGACGTGTTGTCCGGCGGGTTCACTCGGTGTGAAGACTTTGTTATGGCTGCAATTAATGCAGGCAAAAGCTGAAGAAATTTTCATTTCCCTTTTGAGGTTGAAGATATAAACCCTCGTTAATGTAGAACGCTTGTGTACTATTAATATTCTTGTTACAACGCTGAAGCTGATGGAAATTGAAAGAGAATGTT
This sequence comes from Arachis duranensis, assembly GCF_000817695.3. Classification (NCBI taxonomy): domain Eukaryota; kingdom Viridiplantae; phylum Streptophyta; class Magnoliopsida; order Fabales; family Fabaceae; genus Arachis; species Arachis duranensis. Next base: position 118,109,109 of record NC_029775.3, read on the forward strand.
GAATATGTGTCACTTAAAGATACTCGTCTCAATTTGATGAGAAAAAAAATTTTTCAAGACAAACATGGGGATGCAATTTAATAAACTGTTAGAATACATAAATGTCAAGTTTACACAACGCAAAATAAAATCCCTTGCTCAAATACCAAGATTAAGGGAAAAACTAAAAAGGGAAGATTTTTGTGTAATTATCTTTACGAGAAGTTGTTAATTTTTAAATAACTTAATAAATTTGATTAAATTATTATTTAATAATTTTTAATTAATTTGACATAAAAGACCATTGTACGGAGTTTTTTACCAAAATTAAAACGCATTATTCTCGATTCTTCTGCATGAGTTGAAGTTCCAATCCAACAATGCAGTCGTAAGCAGATTATTCTGACATTGCACTTCAGACACAAAAATCCATGCCTTGTGACTCGTGCATTTAGGTAATATTACCTAAGATTATCAATTACTCGTGAATTAAAAATAATTAAATATTGTATAGTTCATGCAGATCAGCAGTGTCATCTCCATTATTATTCTTGCGTGTACACACTACTAATGGAAGTATGGAACTCCCTTAAGATGAAATGAAATAATAATTACTCTCGTGATATCATGTCATATTACAAATGATTTCTATTCTTTTTTTTTATAATATTTTCTAATCCAACAAGTTAAGATTTAGTTTGTCGCAAAATTAAGTTTTAGTTACAGGTTTATCGTTGACTAATAAATTTATATGCACAAAATAAAATTCAAACCTCAAACACTTATTTAAACAAAGTAATGAATTAACTACTAGACCATAACTAATATCCATACCTTGCACTAGAGAGTTACAATATTTAATTTCCTTTAATTGCAAATTCAAAAACACCCTCCTATTTCTTTCTAGCTTGTTAAGACTAACTGCCTCAAACCACATAATGCAAGCTTCGCCATTCACCAAGCCAATTATGCCCTTGCATGAATCACTTCACTTGATTCTCATCAACACTAATGATTTAAAGTAACCCAAAATCAATAAAATAAAATTGATGGCATCATATCATGCACTTTGAACCAATTGGGAGCATGGCAGTCTCCTACTGTCAAGGTTGCGTTAAATTGTCAATGAAGGAAGAAGCACTTGAATGAGTACCAAGACACAATCTATCTAAGCCTTATCTAAAATACTACTCTTTTGACATTAATTAAAACTAGAGGGAGAGTCGTGCAATGCACTACTGTTAAATTTGAAATGTTTTACAAAATATTTAAACTACATTTTTATTTATTATTTTTATTTTACATTTATTTTAGTTATTATATTTTGTTTTTTTTTATACGGTGTTCTTTGAATTGTAAATAATTAAAGAAAAATGAATGAATGAGAATGAAAAATACAAAAAATATAATATAAAATTATGAATTAACTTTATAGTCATGATATATTTGAATGTACTTGATAAAAAGATGTGTCTAATTTATACTTGGAGAAGTTTTTGACAATTAGTATGAGAGATTAAAAGATTGAAAAATAGTAAAAGTCTTATGTAGCATTTATAAATAAATCAAATAATATAATAGTAAGAATCTTAATATGTATAAGTTGTAAAATTTGAATATTTATAATTAAAATTTTTTATAATTATTATGACATTTTTAATATATGTTTATTGTATTTAATTAATATGTTATGATTCAATTGAATATAATAAATAAGAATTTTTCTTTTAATTTTTAAAAATTTTTAACTAAAAAATGATTAGTTAATTTTGCGAAGTGATTAGAATTGCTAACGTACCATCGTTAGCAAGAAAAAAAATGAGTTAAACTCGTCGTGAAAAAACGTTGATACTAACTTTTATAGGTTATAAATAAATTTAAAAGCGATGTTTTTGTTTTAAATAAAGTGCTTCAGCAAGCCTATGCCTTAAAATAACTATTATATATTCACATGATGTTTTATTTAGATGAAAAAATAATCACTTTTTTATAGAATCACTTCTCTCGAAAGTTTAAATATTAGAGAGAAATACGGAAACAACTATACATCTTACACTTGGTCGTAAGTTTCATTTTTGGATTTGTATAAATTTTACAATTTTTTTCTTTTTTTCTTTGTTTCATACTTTTTTTAAAATTAACAAAAATTGAATTTTAGATCTTTAGATCATACAATTATTTATCCTAAATATTTAATCTAGGTAAAAAACTAGAAATATATAAATGATTATATATCTTACATGTTTTAATCACAATCAAGTGAGTATTTCACTTATATAAATTACAAGAAAAAGAATAAAATAAAATAAAATAAACAGCATCTCTGAGTGAGTATTGAAGTATTGAACCAACTTTCAGAAACATTAAAGAGGAAAATTGTGACAAAAACATGCTGCAACTTGGTTGAATCCGCACCTTTTGTTCACAATTTTCCCACCACATCCTTATCTCCATATGTTTCAGCTAAGTCACTTGTCACATAAAATTGAGCTGCAACTATTTCATTCCTTTGATTGGTATTTATTTCATTCCTTTGTTGTTGGCCATGAATATCTTTTCATTATTATTTTCAAAAGAAGATAACTATTCTCATCCACATTCATCAACTCGTTTCATGCAATTTAGTAACAAAAATACAAGAGGTGGTCCTTTGGTCCTTCTTTATTATTATTTGGTTTTTCATATTCCAAATATTTATATCCTGATTATTATCTAAGTCACAAATTCTCATAACTTCGTGTCATCTAGCTTTGACAAATTGACAAAGGAAATATGATGGAACTGTCAACAAATTCTAATCTGACCCTATTATCGGATTAGATAGACATTTTTTTAGTACTATATCAAAAAAAGAGAGATTAACAATCACATTTTCTAAGTGACCAACCTAAACATAGATTTACTTTCAAAAAGTGTTCATTATTTATGACTTTATGTTCACTCTTATCCCGTGAAGAGTAATGTTAGGTGAGTTTATAAAAATATATTTGCCGTATGATGCACGGATATTGACATGGACACGGACACGGGATACGACACGACGCGGGACATGCGGATACAAATTTTAAAATTTTATAAGACACGAGGACACGGCATATATATAGAATATAAAGTATTTTTTAGATAAATTACAATGAATTTTTGATATTTTATTGCTGTTAAAATATAAAATAATTTTTTAACTGTTTTTAATGTCTTTTTTAATTATATAAAAGTATTTAAAATATTTTGTTTTAATAAATAATAATATATATTATTTCTAAACTCATTTCAACGATATATCTTAAGAATAAGGCTGGGCACGCGGACACGTGATGGTATTTAGGTGTGTCCAAGTGTGTCCGGAGAAGAATTTTTTACTTTTTATTAAGACACGGTTGGACACGCGTGTCGAACGAATGTCGACGAGTGTCGTGTCCGAAATGTGTCTGAAACGCGGACACGGCAACTCAACAAAGTGTCCGTGCTTATAGGATTTGACATTAAAAAAAAAAAAGTAAAAACAGGGAAAAAATAAGAAAAAGAGAAAAATAAGAATAAAAGTGGTGTCAAATGATTTCTTAATATTATTATTTTATAAACACATTCTTTTTTTTCACCATTAAGGATGAGATGTAATCCATCCTTCTTAAAATAAATACTTTTTTAAGGCTTCTTAAAACATTAATATATTTAGATAATCATTTCTTTTATCTAAATACATTAAATTTTTAATGAATAAAAAAATTAAAAGAAACAATTATTTTAAAAACAAACGATATAAAAAATAATATGAATAAAAAGTATATATTTTTGAAAGAATATTGAAAATTACTAATAAAAATATAATAATAAAATTCAAAATGCAAATTGATGTTGGTTATAGTTAACACTTAACAGGGGTCCCAATGTCTTTTAATGTGTAAATGCATTACCTTTCCATTTTTGGCGCCTTATTTAGAGGCAGTGTCTTTGCTTCTTTCCCTCACTTTACTATATCAAACTACCCTCTTCTATTCTTCCAAAGAATGAGTTAACTCATTGTCAAGTTACAAACTTTTCAGTACCATTGTTATTTGTACCTTGGAAAAGTCATTTCTTTTTATTATTATTGATAGTTTATGTTCATCAATACCCTCAAAAACTAAGCAACATTAGACCCATTTTAGGGAATTTCAATTGGATTTTTCCATTTGTTTTTTTCTTCACTCTAAATGAAAAGCTACATTGCTATGTTCTAGTTGCTAACATGCTGAAAATCAAGGAGTTTTTAGAATTTCAAGGTGTATAAGATAACTATTGATGTGATTCAGAAGCAAGAACATCAGCATGTCTGGTGGATGGATCACATTTTTGGCTTTGGAATAATCATGGAATTTGGTCAAAATGTGGTTGCTTTGAAGATCCAAAGGTAAAGGTGTCACTCTTTGGATTACCCTTGAACCTTGAGGGACAATTTATTAAGCATCACTAACTCTAAGTTCAAGGAATTTAGTAAGGCTTTTGAAGAGTTAAAATCAAAGTGAAAGTTGAAACAAGAATCATTGGTATTAAGATGGGTTGAAGTGGTGATGGAGATGAAGCTCAAAATGTTGGCTTCTGAAAAAGTTGAGAATTCAAAGAGGTTGACTATAAGGCCTGAAATCAAGGTGTGGCTTGCTAGAGCCATTACAACTGCAATAATTTGGAGTATTTTTGCTCAAATGATTGCTCTGAGGGAATTGTTGGGACCAATTCTGTTAACGGGCATGCCTTATTGTTTCAGTTCCCCTGTTGTGTTTCAAATTGGTGAAAAGTCTTTGGTTCCAACCAAGGTTGTTCTGCCACCAAAAAGTAAGTCTGTCTCGGACGCACAGAAAATTGCTTGTAAAGGTGTTCATGTTTTTTTCTTCTATGAATGCTTATTTGAGCTGTTCTATTGATCATTCCCCCTACCTACTTTCAATTTGCTTGATGCTTGTCCCTCCTGAATTTGATGGTTCTTGTCATCAGGGATTTACAAGAACAATGGTTATCTTATGGTCTCATGCAATGGTGGACTCAACCAAATGAGAGCAGCAGTAAGTTATTTGCATTGTTTACCATTTCTTCAATCAACATCATCATTGGCATTCAAAGTTCAAAGACTTGGTTTCCTACCTTTTTTTTTTTTCTTTTTTTTTCCCACCCTCAATGCAGATATGTGATATGGTTGCTATTGCAAGACAATTAAATGTCACTCTCATAGTTCCTGAGCTGGATAAAACCTCTTTCTGGGCTGATCCAAGGTTATGCACATAATTCTTGCTACTTGCTATCATACTTTGAGTTTGGAAAGTGTCCATTTTTACAACTACCCTAATTTCTTAGTTGGAAAAACAAAATCCTCACCTTGTTTACATTGTTGTGGCAGTGACTTCCAAGACATATTTGATGTGAATCATTTCATTACATCCTTGCGAGACGAGGTTCGGATATTAAAGCAACTACCATCAAGGGTGAAGACAAGAGTTGAACAAGGACTGTCCTTCTCAATGTCTCCTATTAGCTGGTCTAACATCACATACTATGAAAATCAGGTCTTTTCTCAGTTTACATGATTTTGTTTTTCAATTATCAGATAGTCTTTGGTGCATCAGCACAGCTAATTGTACTAAATGTTGTGACAGATCCTTCCTCTCTTGCTGAAACACAAGGTTGTGCACCTAAATAGAACTGATGCTCGGCTTGCGAATAATGGACTGCATACCGACATTCAGAAGCTGCGCTGCCATGTTAATTTCAATGCTTTGAGGTTTACCTCCCAGATAGAAGAGCTTGGTAGAAGGATAGTGAGGATTTTGAGAGAAAGAGGACCTTTCATTGTACTTCACCTTAGATATGAGATGGACATGTTAGCCTTCTCTGGCTGTGCTCATGGTTGTGACATCAAGGAGGAGGAGGAACTTACAAGAATGAGGTAATCTAAGGGTGAAAAAATTATTTCCCCTAGTTGTCATTTGAATGTAACTCTTTGCAAATCAAATTTCAGATATTCTTATCCTATGTGGAAGGAAAAGGTCATTAATTCTGAGCTTAAGAGGAAGGAAGGTTTATGCCCTTTAACACCTGAGGAAATTGCTCTAACATTAACAGCACTAGGCATAGATCATAATGTTCAAATTTATATTGCTGCTGGTGAAATATATGGTGGAGAGAAAAGGATGGCAAGTTTACTCAGAGAGTTTCCTAATCTGGTAAGTAAAAAGAAGCAGAACCATGCATGTACACTAACTATACTTGTGTGCAAATTGTTCAATTACTATTATTATTATTATTATTATCATTTTGTCTAAACTGAAACAGGTAAGGAAGGAAACTCTGCTGCAACCTTCAGATTTGATGAATTTCCAGAATCACTCATCACAAATGGCTGCATTGGATTATCTTGTGTCCCTGGAAAGTGATATATTCATTCCAACATATGATGGCAACATGGCCAAGGTTGTCGAAGGCCACCGCAGGTGTTTGTCACTATGCTCCTTTCTGAAATCTACCTTAACCTTTGATGTGGTGAAGAAATACCTTTATTTTATTTTTCTGAGAGTCTATTTTTTCCTTGTTGCAATTTTTCTGGTATATAAGAGTCTTAGATGTATGAATGAAAATCATTTACATCTTTGATCATAACTGAAAAGCTTTACAAGCCATTATCTCTTTGCTATACACATTTCATTTCAATTCAACTGTTCAAGTGATATCATCTGCTATGAATTTAGTTGATGGTTTAATTATTTGAGATCATAATTTTTTTTTTTTCAGATTTCTAGGATTCAAAAAGACTATACTACTGGATAGAAGGCTTCTGGTAAACTTAATAGATCAGTACACTAATGGTTCATTGAGCTGGGATGAGTTCTCCATTGCTATTAAGGAAGCTCATCTCTATAGGTTGGGAAGCCCAAAAAGAAGGATTGCCATTCCAGAAAGACCAAAAGAAGAAGACTACTTTTATTCCAATCCTCATGAATGTTTACAATTGATAGATGAAAGTCATGAAACATTGGAAAGCACATTATCTTGATTAACAACATAATCATAAGGCAAAGGCAATTGTTATTGAAGGAGCTATGTCCCTCCCTACCTTTGCTTAATTGCTTTTAGTTCAACACAAGAATCATTAACATGAATTACATGTTTTGCTGCAAATAACATTGTATGTATAAGACTCAAAATGTGTACTATTTTAGCACGCTAAAAACTTCTAACAAAAGAAAAAAGAATAACACATCTTAAAGATTCACCAAACCAACGTGAAAACAGAACCACATTACAACCATGGCTTTTGCTGTGCTTTCTGGCTGCGGCAATGTGCCCTTTCACGATCAGAGCGACCTTCGTGGCATCAAACATGTTGAAAGAAAGGAAACTTTCATTTATTTTATGTACTCCATTACGTAATGTCACGTTAACAAAAATAATTATTTTTTATCTTGACCACGTAAATAGTTATCCAAAGAACAGATGTAATTAGATGACTATATAAAACATTCTACACTATCAGGACATCTAAACTCTATCTAATATATTTTTGGATATGAGAGAGAACTTTTATATGTTTGATAAAGGTTGAAGAGAACAATATGGTATATATTTATTAAAGAGAACTTTCATCTGCATTATTTAATATATTGTTCCCCGATCCCAAAATTTAAACAATTAATCAAATTTGGAGGATAGTGTTTTGAGTGATCCAAAAAAACCTTGATGATACCAACTACACCTCTCTTTCCTCAAAGAACAATACGTTCCAGCAAACATTTTTGTCAACTTCTGCTTGTCCCATGCATTGTAGGGTAATTTTGAAAGCTAATCATACACAAATCGAAAATCCAAGAGGCCCCTCAATCTTGGACAAAAGAATTTCCATCTAGGAGCTCTTATGGTGTTTCCATGTCTTTTACTTTGATAATTTTTTTCATAAAAAATCATAAGTAACATAACTGTTTCACTTTTAATGTACATACTCAAATGATCTTATCTATTTCATAATTTTTCAAGAGTTTCAAAGTATTACAAATGATTCATTTAGAAATTTTACAAATGACATGATACCAAAATTAAATCATATTATTCACCTAAACATAACTTATTCAGTATGGCCAGGAAGAAGAGCATAAGCAATAAAATCAAGTAAATAGCTTATAAAAACTTTTTCTGCCAGGAACCACTGAAACTTTAAATAGTGATAAAGAAGAGAGATCAAGAATATATAATCCCAAGTCAAACAACCCATGTTATTCCTAGCAAATTATATCAGGATACCACCAAATGGCTAATATCCATCAGAAACAGAATTCTTGTCTGCATGCAAGACATTGCAAGGAAAACATACTTCAAAACTTTAAGTGTTTCTGTACCCTCAGCTGCAGCAATTAAGGTGGCTTTTGCCTCTAAAAGCTGTTAATATAAAGTAATAAATAATAGGACTTTGTGATATTTTCATGAATAATATTGATGCAAAAAGTTACACATAGCTCATCCATGAAAACATTCACCACATTTTTACCCCCCTCAATTAAAACATACCCTTAGAGGGATTTTTGTGAATTAAGGTTTGGGAAAAGGGACAAAAGTGAATGGTTTGAAGGGTGACTGTGATTCTATTTTACTTGTCAAACTTTTCACTGCAATATCTTCCCTTCTCCTCCAAAATCTCAACACACAAACACATCTTAAGTTTTCTTTCTTAGCAAAAAAAAAAAATGATCTTGATGTACTGCTCTATTTAGTGAACATCTCTAATCCAATCAAAACAAAACCACTCATAGTCATAGGATAGTAATATTGAACTCTTATAAGTTATAAAGCAATAAATTTCTTCTCAATTTACCAGATAAAAAAACGCTAATTGCCTTCACAAAAATGAACACTAGTTACATTATAAAGGACAACCAAATAACCTCCAAAACATACAACAATTAAGCCTTCTTCTTTTTTGATTTGAGCATGACCAATCCAATAAATATGCACAAGAAGCAAAGAATTGCAACACCAGCTGAAACCGGTATTAGTATGGCATACTCTTGAGGCAAGAAATACTTGTGCACAAAGTGATCACCATCTACAAAAGGCTGAAAATCAAACACCAAAAGAAAACATCAACACACAAGCTACTCCTACTAGCAAGTTGAAATTTTGAAGGCAATAATAGCAAGCTTACTTGATTTTAACTATATAATTGGGGAGTTAGTTAATAGCACTAACCAGGATTATAACCCAGAATGTATAATACGTGAATATTGATAAGCTAAGAAAAGTTAGTAGAAATCCAACTGCTCTATCAGCTAATTCCATTTGAAAAGATTTGCCCCCTTTTTGCTCTTCTCACTCTCCTGTTCACAACAAATTTGCATTCATCACAATATTGGACACTTGAAACAAATATCATTAGCTATAATCACGGTTTTTATTGAACTAAAGATTCTGTTTTTAATATAAATTAGAACAATGGAAAGAGTAAAGTAAGGGAGAACAAATATCACAGATAAATAGTTAAATACTTGCAGCAATTGGCACAGATCCACGTAAAGTTCTAAAATTTAAACAAACTGTGAAATGCTTTTGTCTTCTAAGTTCTAATCCGAATAGATTGGGAAAAGAGAGAAAAAAAATGGTGTAAAGTTTAAATAGAATATGCAATTGGAACAATACAGAGAGATTAGAGAAGAAGATAATCACCAATGATGGGGGAGAAGGCTACCGAAGAGAATCTTGATCGATGAAACGAGATCGTTCACGAAACACAAGAATCAGAAAAAGAAGATTAAAAAAAATTGAGATTTTCATGGAGCTCTCATAAGTTGCTAACGGAGGAGGAAGAGGGTCTGCGTTGGGTGGGTGGGAACCGGGTTGGGGGTATGGGTAGAATTCTTTGGGTCGGGTCTACTTTTGTTTATCTTGACCCAAGTCCAAAATGAAAGATGTGATTTTAATATTTTATACATATTATTATTATTATTATAATAAGAACTCAATTTTGATATTGTATCATGTTTTCAGAGTTATCTAATTATTTTGATTTTTTAATAATTATTTATAGAGTTAATATAAAAATAATTATTTTTATTGATGTAGAGTTACGTAATTAGATATATTTTTATAATTTATTAATAAAAATTTTTATATTTTAATTAATCATATTATGTGTATAAAAAATAATTATCAAATTAGTTCTTTGTATAGAATGTAAGTTAAAATATAAAATATACATTGAAAATAAATTAAATAATACATATGTTTATATATAAATAAATAATGACTTATTTATTAGCTGAATTTTAACATGTACTTAGTATTTTTATTTTATATATTATGGAGTTTACAAAAATTTTAAATTAGCATAGCATACTAGTGTATCTCATGTCCATTTTTTATAGATAAAGTTAAAAGTAAAGTAATAATTTAATCTCAGGAATATTTTATTTTAGACAAATTTATTCTTAAAAAATAAAAAAATACCAAAGAGAATAAAAGGTTTTTGACGTTAATTTATGTTAGACACATCAAATCTTGTCAAAAAATATTTGATGTTAGTAGACATGAATTAATTTGTCTAATTTTAGAATTTTAAAAGACAAATATATCTAATTTTAAAATTTAAAGAAACTAATATTTATATTAATTAAATTATCTGATATTTAGAACCACTCAACTAATAATAATCTATCAATCTTAATGTATTGACTAATTTTGTAGTTGTTCATAAGGAATATAGATTTTGGATCAAAAGCTAGTGTTATATATGATTCTACCTAAGGTGTTTAACTTGATCTATTTAAATTGGTTCTTGCCATTAACAGCATCAAGTATTTTAACAGAAAAACTTGACATGTCAAACGAAAACAAACTTTATGGAGTTATTTGATATTTTTTATTATTTAAAGATAAATTTATTTAATGCAAAGGTTCTCAAGGATTAAATGGTCACTTTCATCCAAAAATAAAAGCTATATTAATATATAGTATAGTAAACAAAAATTATGAAAATTAAATATTTGTATTTATATGAGTTAAATATTAAATTAGTATAAAAAAATTATGATGTTAATATACCCCGATAAACCAGTAACAGCAATAATAAAAGGATAATAAAAAAGAGTTAATAGTCAAAATCATCCCTTAAAGATATTTCGATCTCCAATTTAGTCTCCGAAAGATAAACTTAATCAAAATAATCTCCCAAAAATACACGACTTAATCACCTTCGTCTTTCTGTCAACTCCCTTGATGATTTGGCTAACGTCTACTGACGTGTGACGTTAACTACCACTGTGGTAGACGCCAATGTATCATAAGCTATTGCTGACAAGATAACTATGTGAAAACAGTTTAAATCAGTCCCTAAGTGTTTGAACCCTAATCCTAATTTCGACGATAAATACGTCGCGTTTAACAATCAGAGGACCATATGCTTGGGTAAGTGTTGAAATTGCTAGTTTGCGGCGAGAATGGAGGTAGTAAATGGATGCACCAGTGACTATCTCTGCCACAGTGGCAGTTAACGTCACACATCAGCAGACGTTAGTCAAGTCATCAAGAGAGTTGACGGAAGGACGAACGTGATTAAGTTGAAGTATACTATTTTAATTAAGTTTATTTTTTGGGATTAAATGGAGATCGAAATATTTTTTAAGGATGATTTTGAATATTAACTCTAATAAAAAAAAACGTAAAAAAACACACAAAAAAGGTACGAAATTTATAAGGTTATTATGTGAATTGTTTTTGTTAGGTTTAGCAACATTATTTGACAAAAAAAACTTGAGCGCGTAGCTGAGAGGAAATAAATAAAGCTTTAAAAGGCTTCATCATCGCCTGTCTCGTTCTAAGTTCCAACTAACTAGGGTCAGGTTTTTGCCCATTCCTAACAGCTTCACTACACTTCCTTCCCTTGCCATTTTCTCGGGATAATTTCCCCTTTTTATCCACAAATTTCAGCATGGCTAGGTCTGCCAAAGGCCACCAAGAAGAATTGGACGACGACGACGATGAACACTTCACTGCCGACACCTCTTCTCCTCACAAAGGTTCTCAATCTTTCTCTCTTTCACACGCACACTGTAATTTGGGGTTTTTGTGGTTCCATCTATGTCTTTTGATGAGTCTCTCAAAGTTATTATCTTTTTCAACTTAGATTTTGAAATTCAGCGATAACATTGTCAATTTGTCACTATTCATTGTTGTTCTTGTTGTTTTTATGTTGTAACTTGGCAGTGAAGTTGGATGAATCAAATAGTGGGAAGAGGGTGAACCCTCATCGTTCGAAGCATTCAGAGACCGAGCAGCGTAGGAGGAGTAAGATTAATGAAAGGCAAGCTCTTTTTTTGTTTCCCTTACTGTTTCTTTAGTCATGATTGTTGTAGACGAGTTAAATGCTTTTGTTTAGGATTTTGGTAAACCTTTTGTGTGAATGTTTATAGTAATGGTTGAAAATGGTTGGTTGAAATGAGCTGTGTTTGTGTGTCAGGTTTCAGGTTCTGAGAGATCTTATTCCTCAAAATGATCAAAAAAGAGATAAGGCTTCCTTTTTGTTGGAGGTGATTTATTCAATCATGTTTTTTGTGAGCTTGTTTTATGTGATGTTATGTCCTTATGAACTTAATTAAAGGATCTTTTACCCTTCTTTTTATTTGCAGGTTATTGAGTATATTCAGTTTCTGCAGGAAAAACTGCAAATTTATGAACAGACTTGTGAAGGATGGAATCAGGAACCAACGAAATTAATCCCATGGGTAAGGTTACATGGAATTACGCTGTGTGCAAATTTTTCCCGAGTGTTGGTTCATTTCTGCCTTGCTTTATGAAATGTTGTATAAATGCATTGCATTGTAACTTGGAATTCGTAGTAATGATATGACCTTTGTGTTTGTCTAGTTTGATCAGGGTTTATTTTTACACTGCAAAACAGAAACAACCCGACTGCCAAGCCTTGTTCCAACTAAGTTTCATTACTTACATTACATGATGCTAACTGATTTAAGTTCCGTTCATTCCTAGGTTTGTTTAACCATATTCTGCAGTTTCTTCAAATTCATGTCTGTTGTAGTACTCCGCTATGCGCAGTTAAATGAGTTCTGAAATGGCATAGTGGCAGCAATAGTATATAACTGTCATAGTGGCTGGTTGTGCCTGATTATATCCAAATTTTATTGTTCACCTCTAATTTTATCAGAGAGGTCATCATGGACCTGCAGAAAATAAGGCAGATACTTCTCAAGCTATGCAAAATGGATCTGCTCACGAGAAAAATGATGTCTCTCCATTATTGCCAAAAAATGTACAGAACCCAATAGAGTCTGACTTGTCAACAACAACTATCCAAAAGGGCCACACCATTGGTTCAGCTGTAGAAGCGGTTCCATTGGGCATGCAAATGAGACTGGATGCATTTGACCCAGTTGTAAGCAGTGGTATGCCAAACCAACATCTGCATCAACCTATATCTAATGCTGATATGTCTTTCCAAATCCAGCCCCAAGTTTTGTTTAGTAAACCAAGCAGGGGCAACTATATGGTTTCGGATAATGTGTTGATGGAACATGAAGAGCTGACGAATGAAAGTGAATCACAAAGCATTTCAAATGCATACTCGCAAGGGTGAGTTTCTTTGATAAGTCTATCACAGTTTCTTCACTTATTTGTTGTTTGTAAATTGTAGTGAAATAAATTAGTTTATTTAGCAAGTGTTGAACAAAACGGAGATAGCGGTGTCTGTGTGTAAGGAAACCTGTTGTCCTATTTTTGATCCACCCTTCATCACTGTTTACCATCTGTTGGAACTTCCTCCTTAATTCAATCAGTGTTCTATCTTGTACTTGTCTATCTATTCATCATCCTCCTTGAATAGATAGAGAATTTGCAAGATAACTTTGATAAGTGGCCAAAAGCCACTGACCCCCATTTTGGACAATCATCAAGCTGTTATCCCATTCTTCCCTCTCGTTGAGGACCAAAGCTTTTAGGAAATAGTGGATTTTGTCCATTCAGATTTCAGAGTATTACATGACTTCAAGTATCTTGTAATTGGAAGGGGATATCATTCACGCCATTGCTGATTAGGTTTCTGTGTCCAACAGAGTATTAGATACTCTTACACAAGCTCTGCAGTCTTCAGGAGTGGATCTGTCTCAGACTAGTGTCTCAGTGCAAATTGATGTTGGTAGAAGATCAAATCCGGGCTTTACCCCTTCTGCATCTAGCTCAAAGGTGTGTTTTATACTTCTTTTCTTGGTCAACAATCTGTGTTCGATAAGGGACAATTTTTAAGGATTTTTCACAACATTGTTTCTGCCAAATATTTGTTCAGGTGTATGGAAACCAGTTTGTGACCAATAGAGTTAATTACTGCAGTGAAGACTCTGATCAAAGTCTAAAGAGGCTGAGAAGAGATGCAACCTAAGGGTGCCCACCCCCCACGTTTATTGTCTTGTTTCTTGTCTTAGCTTAGGCGAAATGGGAAGAAGGATTAGATTGGATCGCATCAATTTTTGCTATGCTGGTTAATTCTGGAGATGTGTTAAATATATATGTGTGTGTTTGCAGCACTTCCACTTGATTTTGCGATTGAATGGCAAATATTTTATATTTTGCATTCAGCAGAATGTATTGAGTTCAATTTGTACGTTCTATCAGTACAGACAAATGTTACAAATGTTAATAATTAAACAATAGAAATAAGTTGCTCCAACATAATTGCAATAGTTTGGGTCTTCTCAGTTAAAAAACAAAATGTGGAAACTACTTTCAACAGTTGCAGAAGTGGATTTACATTAGTTGAATGCAGTCTGTAAAACTATGAATGAGAGAAAACCAGAAGTTCCCTAACAAAGAATTCAAACTACTGACCTAAACCTAATAATAACTACACTTTTCTTGCTAGGTCACATCAAAACTTAAAAATCTGGGTCAATAATTTAGCTTTTCATGCTTATATTTGAGGAATTGAGCTGTGAAAAGGCACAGGTTTGGATGATTCTTGCTACTGAACTTCCTGAATCAGAGTTACAAAGCCACATCTCAATGACTTCACGCCACTTCTTGCACCCAGATTGAATCCAATATGGCAACAGTTGGAAGCAAAATTGATTTATGAACAATATATCTTGAGAATGTGAATCATTAACATATTATATTGATGTCATCTTTCCCCACCCTCAAGTTCATCTTGATCCTCAAATTGATTTTCTTCTTTAGTGCCTACTTCTGCTTCACCACCACCTTGATTTACACCACTTGGTGCAAAGAATAATCCAGATATTGAATCATCGTCGGCTAGATCGTCTTCATTTTCCTTATCTTTTGTTTGAGGAACTGGACCAGCGTCCATCCATGCAGGACATTGATGAGAAACACCAAGAGCTGTCCAAATTTGGGAAGCTGAGGGAACAGAAGAATTCTTTGATACTTCGTTGGCGTTGTGCCTTGAGCAAGAACATTCAGGGACTGGATGCGATAGAAAGGATGATGGTTTAGAATTATTTGATGCTTCTATAATTCCATCAAGTAATGTTTTTCTCAAATGCCTTCGAACTGATGTTAGCCAGGTATGATTTGCTTGATATGTGTGGTTCCGGATCTCATCTACAAGTTTAACAGCTTCTTTTCTGCATCAACAGAAGAATGATTACCAAGTGCTAAGTTACAAATTTGAAACTTACCATTTGATATCTAACTTGATATGGTAAGAAAAAATGTCTAAGTTTTTATCTTAATAATAAAAATATATTGTACAGTGTTCCAAACTTATGATTTATGGCGATAACTACTCGTTGAAAGCATACATAGATACATGCAAATAAAGGTAATTTACCTGTCAGGTCTAAATGTCTTTGATGCAGCTGACTGATATAGCCTGTGACCCATGACCAAGCTAGCAAAGTTCGGATGCCCCTTACCGTCACGGTCAAATCCAGGGATAAATACATCAGCTTCAACACAAACTGCATAGTCAATAGCCTCCCATAGTAACTTATGGGCATTGGTCCTCAATTCCATGACAGTGCTATCCGGCTCATTGTCGCTTTCTGCTACCCAACCCCACCAACCCTCTATATTATATGATTTTGGCCTTGCGGGAGGTGGAGGAAGTGGCCGAGGACGGGGACCTGCATTCTTCCAAGCTGCACGCTTTTTAACTTCTTCGGTGAAAGGATGTGCAGGAGGAGCATTAACTAGGTTAACCTCTTGCCCGTAGAGTCTACTCAGCTCCCAAGGGGTGCTAAGAGAAGTTCTATCAACTACATTTTCAAACATTGCATGAAGAGCAATCAATGTTCTTTGACCACCAAAGACTTCTCCTCCGGATACATATATAATCGCATCCTTTGTGTATCCATAAGCACGCAGAAGAATACCAATCTGAAAGCAATCAAAACTTCTGATCAATACACATGGGAGCAGTATAGACATAGTAGTACTTTTATTTTTCAAACATAAGCCCTTGTACTCGAATAAACGATCTATGGAAAAATTGCAATAACTATTACAAACTTTTTAAGAGAATATCTGACCAATTAATTGACATTGAACAAGTCAAGTTGCTCAAAGTTTGAACATATCTTTTTACCTCCTCTGGCATTAGAGGACAAGAACCTTTCAACCTTGCTTCAGCTGAGTTCACAGAAAGCTTCCCCTTGACAAATCCACGCTTTATCATCCAAGATCTTTTATGTTGAATGAGTTCGGTGTGCACATCCTTGAAAGGAATATAAAGCCACAGCTTAGATATGAATAAAAAGGAGTTTGTGTGAGAGAATTGGCATCCATCTTATTTGAAACATGTACCTGGAAAAGCTCAGCGCAACCGTGATATGCTAAAGCCTCTCTAGTCATGCCAGGGTCAAAGGCAATAAATGGTCGACCTGGGGCTCTTAACCTATAATTGTATTAGGAACTACATGTGTTAACTAAAAGAAGAAAGAAAGAATAACCAGGCAAAGAACAAACAAATAAGAGACGTGACAATGAAGATTGTCTTGCCTCTGTAAAATCCTAGCAGAAAGATCCTGGACTTCTTGTCGGAACCGAAGAGCATGAAAAGCAACTCGACATCTTAGCCTCTGGTACTCTTCAAAATGTGGTGGAAGAATGGACTACAAAAAGAGAATAAAACAAATATGACAAAACTTGGGGGCGAGAAGCCAAAATTAAGATAAAAACTTGAATGGGAAGCAGAAATTATCTGAGCTAGTTTACCTGCAAACATCCACCTTCAGAGATAACTATTTCAACTACTGAATGCTTCTTTAATACAGGAAGAACACGAAGCAAATAATAAGATGGTGATGCTGCATATGGCACTCTAAAAACAGGAATCTCCTTCTTCCTCCTTGCTCCCTTGAGATCTTTTGGAAGAGTTCTCACAACTTTGACATCTTTTGCTAATGAGAGTACAAACTGATCCTCGTTATATAGGTATGCAAAACTCTTGAACTGAGAGCTGAAAAAAATAAGTTGGAAAGAAATACTTTAGATCACAGAAGGCAAGTTTTTACATTAGATTCTGTAATTCGTTGGAAGAACATGAACCTTATTCCCTTGCTGCTGGTTGTTGATAGGATCTCAGGCATTACTAATGTAGTATTAAGAAGTCGAGCAACCACAACCACATCGCATATCTGAAAACCATCGGATAGGAATACAATTTTAGTTCAACATGATTTTAGTACACTAGGATAGAGACCCCAAAACACCATACACTCACCGAATTCCTGATGTCATGAAAACCACCTTGTATCCGGACAAAAATAAACCCATTTGTTTGTGAACTGGGATCTATCAAGAAAGGAAGATCCATAAAATATGTATTCACATATGAATGTATACATATATTTAGAACAAAATGAAGTGCAGAATCCACAGAACCCTTCAAACAATTTGAAATTCCATATCCTCAATGAACTAGTTTATTTCTGGTTGTGTATTTGATCTAGCTAGCCAAAATCAGAATTATGCAGTTAATCTACATATATGAATGTATACATTCACATATCAAGTATGATGATTTGTTTCCGCAGACATAGGTTAGGTTAAAGATAACATAGCAATTTATTTACAATAAGGAGCAGCACTAAGTATAATAGAATTGAAGTGCCAGTCACATACCATCACATGCTTACACATACAATTGACTTCATATAGAAACCCCCATAATCTGATAATTCTAAGTTTATATCATACCATAAAGTAGTATAAAAGAAGCTAGAAAAAGAAAATTGATTGCTCCAACTAAGAAAAATTAACAATCAAGAGACAACCAATCCGAAAATAGAGTACCTCGCAAGTTTGATTATGCAGCAAACTAATATAACAGCACAAAATTCTTTGCAATTTAGCAAAATTGTAGAATTGGAAACAAGATGAAAAAGTTGAACTAACCAGCATAGTATCCTCTGGGATTTGAGTCAGGATACAAGGACTCAAGACGCTTTACAGGACCCCATAGTCTTCTATATGAGGCACTCTGCATCACAAAAAATAGAAAACAAGATTAAAAATGAAAAACATAACCGAAAAGAGAAGGGGAAAAATGCAAGAAAAGTAATGCTTAAAAGTAATTGCAGCTTAATATTACTCCAAGTACTTGGTAGACTCAAATGTAATCCAAATTCAGTCAATGAACAAACTAACAAAGATCCAAAGCCAAGGAACACAAACAAAGCATCACTTATTTCGGAGAAACAAAGTTTATAAAGCAAAGTTAATGTATGACTATGACCCTAACACCTTTGTCATCTTGTTAAGTGCAAAGCCAAAAATTTGTGAACTATGAAACACTCCCAAGGACATATAAGGGTCTCAGCAATGCAAATAAATCTGGGGTTGAACAGAAATTAAATTAAAAAGGAAAAAGCCAAAAAAGGTGGGTGCCCCAAATAAAGTAATTAAGAAAAGAAGTTGAGATCTTTATTGTGAGATATGATTGCTTGATGATTGATTACATTTGAAGGAGAATGTTGTAAGTCAAAGATGGGTCTCCAAGAGAAGATTGTGACTGAGGATTGGTATTCTGCAATGCCCATTTCAGTGAATCTGGCAAGTAGGAAGTGTGTAAAGATTGAGAAAGCTGAGAGAACAAGCCCAACAAGACCAACCCATTTCATCTTTGACTTCATCTTCACTTCCCCTTTCATTGAATACTAAAAAAATTGTTTCTTTTTCCCCCCTCACACTCTCTCTGTTGAGCTTCAGAAGCAGAAGCAGAAGCAGAAGCAGCAGCCACAAGAGAAGTTAGAAACAAACTAAACATGGAGAAAAAGAGAGAGAGATTGAAAGAGTCTTTGAGATTGAGATGGGCACGTGTTAAAGGGTGTCTTTTGTTTAAGATAATAACACAGTCCAGAGTCCACACAGAGAGAGAGAGAGAGAGAGAGAGAGAGGTGATGTTTCCAACAAGTGTTGGATTTGGTTGGATCAAGACCAACTTTGTATTCGGACTATGTTTTTTTTTTTCTATTTTACTTTTTTTTTTCTTTTCCTTTTTCTTAAAGAAGAAAATTTTCACCATATCTTTTTAAGTGATTAGTCTATTATTTTTAAGGCATGGGATTTTGTTCTCAAATTATTTAACAAAATCTACACACAATAAGCTCATAATTATTCCAACATTTATGTTGAAGAGTGAATATTGTTATTGCCATTTTAATAATATCGTTTTTATTTTTAATATATTCATACAAAATTATAATAAAAAAATTAATGTATGAAAGTGGTAAAATTCCTTTCATGCACCCTATGTCGAATGATCTTTGTTGGTTAATTACGAATCAATGTGCAAAAACACGGGAAATAAAATATTATTATTACTATTATTAATAAATATTTTTTGACACAATTTTTTATTCACAAGACATTATACACCTCAATCACCTTCAAACTTCAACACGCTCTCCACTCGTTAATAAAAATATACAAATTTACTTTTACAATCGAGCTAACATGCATGAAATTTGAGGTTTATTTTTTTAAATATTGAATAAAAATTAGTATAATTTTTTAATATTAGAAGCTACAGTATTTTGCAAAATTCTAAGAATGATAAAATTTATAGAGACCAATTGTTAAATCAGATTTTTTTGAATTTATAAAGATAATATACAGATTATATATTATATTATTTTAATATTAAATTACACTACATAAATTATATTGTAAATACACAAATTATATATTATCAGTGTAATATATATTTTGTGTATTATGCTTGTACAGAACAGTATTTATAAAAAACTGTAAAATTCTTTTTTTGTAATATTAATATAAAATTCTATTCACTCTTCAATATTAAAATAAAAAATCCAGAATTTAATGTGTCATCTGTTAGTATCATATATGAGAAATCATTGAGGGAGTAAAAATTCTCTTCCTATAACTCAAATATGTCATTTCTTTTTTTTTCTTAAATAAACTATCATTTCTACCCATAAAAGTTGAAAACGCTAACATATTTACTCATAAAAAATAAAAATTATCATTTGTACCCATAAAAAATAATTTTTACAAGCAAAATTATCTAAACCCTAAAAAATTAAATAAAATTCCTAAATTATCCTTCTCTCCACCACTACCATTATCATCTCCTCCCCCCTCCCCATCCTCTCTCTCTTTCTCAATGTTCTGAGCGACCCAATCCCAACATCAACCACATTACTGCTCAGTACCACCGTCTCACCCTCCTTCTCAGCCGTCACCCTAACCCTTTCGGCCGCACACTTTTCCATTGATGTCGATCGCGACTCAACAGCACCACCACCACCATCACCATTAGCCATCACTGTCGTTAACTTCACCACTTGAATGGATTGGGTTTTTTCTGCACACACATTCAAAGGCTGCGACTTTTTAAGGGTTAATCGAAAACACTCATCAGCAAGGTTAAGATCTATTACTCTAACCCTGAATCCTCCAAGCTTTCTTCAACACCGCTATTGATTTCATTGTCTTCCTCGAGAACTCCCGCGTCGCCAACATCAGCTCCGACATCTCCTAATATGATATCAAATGATACGAAAATAAAAAGATAAACAAGACAAAAATTAAATTTGAATAAAAAAGATACATTGAAATTAAAATAGAAACAAAAATGATATATTGAAATTGAGTACAAAGAGAATCCCTGTACTTTTACCCAATTTCTCGACGCAACAAGAAAGGGACTCCTCAACCTAATTTGTCAACGCTATAGTTTGAAAATTGATTCGAAGGGACTCATCAACTTTCTAACCAATTCCCGATGCAACAAGAGAGGGACTCCTCAACCTCAATTGTCCACACCATGGTTTCATCACAAAACCAAAAAGGGGTTTTAAAACCTCTAAATCATTATATACTGCGACTACAATAGCTAAGGAGGTATTTATAACCTCTTATTAGGTTAAAACAAAGAAAACCCTAAAACTCATACACATAAGACCCAATCTAATAATTAAATAAACAAAGTCAAAATAAATTAAATTAAAACATTCTAAAAATGTAAACTAATATCTTCTAAATAACACTTGAACTCTTCATATCACAAACATTTGAAGCGTGTATCATTCTCCTTCTCTTCAAAGAAGATTCGTCCTCGAATCTTGTAGGTGAAAAAAAATAATATATGAAAAGGACAATAATTGCAAAGAAGATATTTTTCTTTTTTCTTTTTTTTTCTTTCCTTTTTTGTATTTTTTCTTTTTCTTTTTTTTGCACTTTATACTTTTTTTATTTTATTTAAACAATAATGAAATGCAAACAGAAAATAAGAACACAATAATTTAAAGAAAGACGCGACAGGCATTGGACTCTTTTTTTATGATAAAAGAAGAACAGATATAGATTAATAAAAATTAATCTAATACCTAAGCTCTAATACCAAATGATAAAGAAATAAAAGGATAAATAAGAAGATAAGAATACAAACTGAATAAAAAAGATACATTAAAATTGAAATAGAAACAAAAATGATAGATTGAAATTGAGTACAAAGAGAATCACTCTACTTTCTACCCAATTTCTTGACGCAACAAGAAAGGGACTCCTCAACCTAACTTGTCAACGCCATAGTTTGGGAATTGAATCAAAGGGGCTTCTTAACCTTTTACCCAATTCCCCGATGCAACAAGAGAGGGACTCCTCAACCCTAATTGTCCACACCATGGTTTCATCACGAAACCAAAAAAAGGGGTTTTAAATCTCTAAATCGTTCTATGCTACGACTACAATAGCTAATGAAGTATTTATAACCTCTTATTAGGTTAAAACAAATAAAAACCCTAAAACCCATAAACATAAGGCCCAATCTAGTAATTAAATAAACAAAATCAAAATGCATTAAATAAAATATTCTAAAAATATAAACTAAAATATTTTCTAAATAACTCTTAACTCTTCATATCACGAACATTTAAAGCATGTATTATTTTCTTTATCATCTCCACTACACACTCCTGCCTCTCCATCCGCATCCTCCCCTTCCTGCCCGCCATCTCTATCGTCGCCATAACCGTCGGCAACGAGTACTTCACCACCACCGTTGACACGAGTATGGCGGCGTCGGCGCTAACGGAACGTTTAAGTGGCTGCGCGTAGTGAGAATCGTCGATGGGATCCAATATGGAGGCGCACTTGCGTTTGAGGGTGGAGTTCCAGTGGTTTTAAATGGCATTGTCGGTTCTGCCGAAAAGGAGTCGGGCTATGGTGGCCCACTTCTTGCCGAACTAAACGTGAGCTCTAATTATGGTCACGAGTGAGGAGAGTTGGTTGCACCATCGAAACCTGCAAAACTTGCCCTAGCGGAACATTGAGAGAGAGAGATGAGAGGGGGGAGGGGAGGAGATGATAGTGGTAGTGGTGGAGAGAATGATAGTTTAAGAATTTTATTTAATTTTTTAGAATTTGGATAATTTTACTTGTAAAAATTATTTTTTATGGGTACAAATTATAATTTTCTTTTAGTAGATATGTCAGCATTTTCAATTTTTATAGATAAAAATGATAGTTTACTCTTATTTTTCGTCTAGGATCATATTTTTCTTTGACTCTCTTTTTCCTTTAGACAATTCTATTCTCCTTTCTTTATCAAATCCTTATCATTTCTTAAATTAATTGCTTCTCTTTTTTCATTTTTTTATATGTAAAAAAGTTGTTATTTTTTTCGGTAATAGATGTTTAGTCTCGGCAAACGATTAGAGAAGATGTTGCCGTCAAACAGGTTGCAGAATAGTGACAGTGACAACGGAAATGAATTGGATTATATTGAGCACCAAGCATGACACACTCTCTCTTTCCTCAAAATTTGAAATATGGGACAATATAATTTTATGTTGAGAGCTT
>NC_029775.3:118132530-118134158 GCF_000817695.3 Arachis duranensis
CTTAATGGTTGGGTATTGTATTAAAAATGGCTTTGACTATGTCTTTTGATAAATTTTTTAGGAATAAAATTTTGTGTTTTTAATTTATAGATATAATAAAACTTCTAACTGAATAAAAAATTAAAAATTTATAATTTAGTGTGAGAAATTATTTCTAAATTTATTTTAATGTATTATAGAATAGAACTAAGTTAAAATTTACTAAAGTAATCTATTGAGTATATACATAATTATATAAACAAAAATTATATTAAATAAATTAAATATATACATACACTAGTTATGTATATTAAATATATGTAAAAGTAAATATATAAATAGATGAAAAGATAAAAAAATAATTAACTTAAAGGTGTTGAGGAGAATGTTTTTTTTTTATTTGGATCTTCTAAAGTTTGAATTTCACTTTAAAGAGTAAAGTGTTATCATTCACCATTTATTTTATAAGTAGGACCAAAAATAAATATAAAAAGGAAATTATTTAAAGATAGAAAATCATACTTTACGTACAAATTTAAAATTTAGAGAATCCAAAATTTTTTTAATATGAACCCATTAGGTGAGTTTGATCCAAAAGTGAATCCACCATTGTATTTAACGTCGCTTTGGGAGCGTCGTCAGATACGCAGGAAAACGGCACCACCATTACATACAAAATATCGGCGAAGTTTTGATCAAAATGTCAGTGATGTTTTGCTCTACATATTTGACACCTAATTTGCTTCTCTCTTTTTCTTACATTGACCCCGCCAACAGAAGTAATCTCGTGTCTCCATCCTCATTTTTTTTTTCGGTTGCTTTCAATTCTTCAGCAACAACAACAAATCACTTATAAAAATACTTGTTCCTCACCCCACTATTGATGAAAATTTCGCTGGGACAAGAAGAGAAATTTTCCATTCTACCCTTAAGTTTGACCAAGATAAGCTGTAGTTACTTTATTTCTTCGGATGTTAGTTAATATTATTATTAATTTGTTTTAAGCTGAAAACAATATAAAAAAACATAGTTAATAATTTTTTAATATAAAAAAACATGTTGTTTCAATACTAAATAAATAAAATACTTGTTAGTTAATTAAAAATAATAAAAAATATATATATTTTTGTTGTTGCAGTTGTAATGGTAGTATTAGTGTTAGTCTTAGTTAATCGTTGTTAGGTTATATTATTAATTAATTATTAGTATATATTTTAATAATTTTAGTTTTATTTGAAATATTTTTTTCAACAACAGATTTATTTGTTTCATAAATATTTTTTTGGTGACTCGTTTCATAAATATTTGTTAGTATATGTTCGGGATAAGTATTGTCTTGATCCTTCACGTTCAGGATCGGAATCGAAACCGTCCCCAACATAATTTTCGATTTAGAATTATACTTAACGTTTTTTTTTCGTATTAAAATCGTCATTTTAATTTTTTTTGACAAAATTACCCTTACTACTACCAGCACAATTACCACCTCCACCAACACCAACACCACAACCAGCAATACCACCACCACCACCACCACCAAGAACACCAAACAACACCAAACCACACCAAACTAAGAAACAGAAACAGAAAGCAAGACCACCACCACCACCACCACCACCACCACCACCAAGAACACCAAACAACAACAA
>NC_029775.3:118134311-118160660 GCF_000817695.3 Arachis duranensis
TTCCAGTTTCCCCTTTCCCTCCCCTCCCCCTTCGTATACCCTTTTCTTCACCTCCCCCCACCGCGTTTCTTTTATTTTTTTAAATTTTATAAATTTTTTATTATAGGAATAGTTTAGGAATAAATTAAAAAATTTTATTAAAAATGACGATTTTAAATTTAAATACAACTTTAAGGATGATTTTAAATAAAAATATACACTAGGAACGGGTTCGATTCCGACCCTTAACGTGAGGGACC
Source organism: Arachis duranensis (assembly GCF_000817695.3). Taxonomy (NCBI): domain Eukaryota; kingdom Viridiplantae; phylum Streptophyta; class Magnoliopsida; order Fabales; family Fabaceae; genus Arachis; species Arachis duranensis. The sequence continues at coordinate 118,134,551 of NC_029775.3, forward strand.
AAAACAATACTTATCCCTATATGTTTTTTAGTAGTTTAGGTTTGAAAATTTTATTAAAATATATTAGCCTTGATTATTAGTAAAGATTAGTTTAGTTATTTTAGTTTTATTTGAAATATTTAATAATAAAACTGAAAATTTTTTAATATTTTAATTATTTATTTAAAAAACAGAATTGATATTATTAATTCTTAGCATATATTTTTACTAATTTTAATTTTATTTGAAAGGTTTTAAAAAAGGAAAAATAGAATTATTAGTATTTAATAATAATAAAACTGAATGTCTTTAGTATTTTAATTATTTATTAAAAAACAGAATTAATGTTATTAATTGTTAGCATATATTGTTACTAATTTTAGTTTTATCAAGAATGTGTTTAAAAAATAATTATTACTATTAATGTTTACGGTATATTTTTAATAAATTATCGTTTATGTTAAATATTTAATAATAAAACTGATTTTGTAGTAGTATTCTAATTATTTATTAACGAATAGAATTAATGATATTAATTGTTAGCATATGTTTCTAGTTAAATTATTTTTATCTCTAAAAATAGAAAATTATAATTATTAATATTAATGTTTAGGGGTTTTTTTTAATAGATTATTGTTTATTTAAAATATTTATTAATACAACATATTTTTTAGTATTTTAATTGTTTATTATTAATTTATACTATATGTTTTTAAATAATGATTGTAAAAGGTTAACCACGAAAAAAGGAGTTATAATTATCATTAATGGTTCCTATATTTTTTATTGTAGAATTAAAGAGTGAGAATAAAAAAACTTGATATCACATGTGCAGACGGAGTTGAAAAACTCAACTATACAAAAATAACATGGAAAAACATCTATCTCCCTACAATATTGAAAAAATTCAGCCTGTTGAGGAGCTATGAATCACGAATTCGCTCATGGTGCTAGCGTATTTGTGTCGGACACGAATCCGATGCCGATACACGATGGATACGTTAAACGAGTGTATAGGCGACGTGTCTTCTTGCGGTGCAGAATTTTGGTGAAGTGGTCATGAATTCAAACGAGTCCGACCCGATTCAGATGTTTATGAGACGAATCTATCTGCTGGACTGCAAATTTGCAATTGATTTTGTGATTTTATGTTCGATTAACCGATTTTTTCTTTTTAATTTTAAAATATTTTAAAATAAAAACAAATCAAAATTTAAATTTAAAAATAAAATAACTAATAAATCAAAACCTAAATCTATTTACCGTTTGTTTTTGGTGGTTTACTTAGTCACTAGTTTAGCTGTTGTTCTTAGTTCTCTGCGTTATTTTGAAGAAGAAGAAGAATAGAAGATACAGAAAATGATGGACTTGAAGTTGCGGTGTTTGCGGATGATGGATTTAAAAGAGAAGAAATCGATATATTTTCTGTTAGTAAGATGGTAAGAGTAGATTAAAATTTTTTTATTTCTTTTTAATAATTACATAATTCTAAGACTTTATTATGTAACTATATTTACTGTTATATTTATAATATGATATTTTATTAATTTAATATATTATTTAAATTTTAATTCACAATGTATCCTAAACATATCGTATTTAATTTTTTATAAAAAGAATATATCAGCGTATTCGTGTCATGTCGTATCGTATCTGTATCATATGTCGTATCGGTGCTTCCTAGTTGAGGAGTTGAAATTTGGTAGAGAAGTATTTCATTTTCAAAGTAAGTAACCTGCATAATCTATGTAGGAAAGGGTGTGGGGCCTCCCATATCTGAATCAAAGAGATTATGCTGGTTGGTAAGGGCTAGTAAATTAAAGGATCTTATTTATTGCTCAACACTCAACAGGTTCAACACCGTACCACAGTTCTCTGCAGTGTTTATTTTTCATTAAAATCAAATCAAATCAATGGCGAATATGGTTTGAGATATGAAAGCACGCAACATTTTTTTTGTTTCATTTGAGGGTACTTTTCTTAATGGGATGAAATGAAAAAGACCTTTTATTCCTTGCAATTTTTGTCTATATATAATTATAAATTATTTGAGCGAAAGAGAAAATTACTAAAATGTTAAACTTTATCAAAATCGAAAGTTTTATAATTACAAAAATAAAAATATTATTTATATATTAAAATTAGTTATAATATATTTATATATTATTTAATTTATTTTAATATTTATTTTATATTTTATACACATAAGATCATTATTAAAAAATTTATTGGAATTAGCCTACGCATAGCAGCTGCATTCGAATAATCAATCCTATGTCCCTATGCATAACTTGATTAAATATAAATTGGACGTACATATATATGGATAAGTAGATATTGACAAGTTAGTGTCACGAGATTATGGAAGAAGAAGAAGGGGGAGGGATTAATTAAGTATGTTTTGTATTCTTTAAGATTTTTATGCTTTCATTTTCTTTAATACTATGGAATCAAATTATAATTGATTGTGGGTGCTAAGAAATAATTAATTAAAACATCAACCAAAAGCCGCAACCTCATATCTATTATTATATAATGCACCAATATAATTTATTTGGATTGGTCGAATGATCAATTCACTCGTTCACTTAAATAAGTAGCGTTAAGAATTTGAATTTAATTTTATATATGCAATAATTTATTGAACAACGATAAATTTTTAAATAAAATTCAGATAAATTCATAATAATAAATTAATTTTTAATCTGTCAAATTAAAAAATGTCATGAACTATATATATATATATATATAGCATCAGCAGAGTTTATATAATAAACTATGTTGGTGCATTATATATTACTAGTTTTCTGATAATCGTTTTAGCATATTTATATATATTACAGTTATATTTTTACATTCTTGGTAAGACTCTGAAGATAACTGATATCAGAGCTAAGTAAAAATTTGATTCTAAAAGCAAAGAGAGAATATTCATATCATATCTTATTATTAATCTGTTCTTTGAACCTGCGTTTAAATAATATTGGATCTTTATTATCCATCCAAGCATCCCTTTTAAAGATAGTACTGTAGTGGCTGGTAAGAATCATTCATACGTCATAGATTATAAAAATAATAAAAATATTATAACTACCCAATACAAAAAATTGACAATTTAACTAGCGTTTATAAACTAAAATAGTAAATTAGAGAAAATAACAAAAAATTATAAAAAACTAAAATAGCAAAACAAGAATAATAAAATAAGAATTACAATTAAATAAACTAAAACTTAAAAACAAGGGATAAATTCAAAAGAAATTTTTGAATTTAAAAAAAAAATTAGAACTCATCTTTCTAGAATTTAAGGTTTTAAATTCTAAGAAAAAAAATGAGTGTGCATATTATAGTGTTCTTTTTTTATTTATTTTGTCTTCCAAATACCATTAGATACAGCTGTATTGGATCTTTAGAGAGCTAGAAATATACATGGATGTATTTTATTAATCAAGGCATACGAATTGACCTCGTGCACACAAGAAAAGCTTGAACATATGAGATTCTCGTTTATGCGAAAAAATTCTGTTTGCACGAGATTCTCGAGTTAGAGCTCCTCTCTCTAAAATTCAAAGTTCTAAACTTTAAGAAAAAGAAAAATTAATGTGCATGTTATAGTGTCTTCTTTTTTCTTTCATATTGGCTTCTACATACCATTAGATACAGTTGTTGGGCCCTTAGAGAACCTAAAACATAGATAGACGTGCTTCTTTAATCAAGGCACACTTATTGACCTCGTGCACGCAAGAAAAGCTTAAGCACACGAGATTCTCGTTCATGCAAGAAAATTCCGTTTGCACGAGATTCTTAGGGATATTCATGGATCGGATCCGATCTGTATATTCGTGGTGTTTATTCGAATCCGATCCGCAAGGCTTTCGGATCAGATCTGCACACTAATCGGATCGGCTTACGAATTTTGTGTTGATATCCGCATATCCAATCCGCATATCCGTGTATCCGCAAAAATAAAGAAATAAATAAGTAAATATTCTTTTTATATTTTATTTCAACTAATAATTATCATATAAGTTGTATTATTTTAATTTATTATTTAAGAAAAGTATGTTTAATATTATTTTAAGAGTAAACATATTTAAAAGAATAGAAAAACTAAATTTTATTGATATTTTTTTAATAAAAATAAGCTTTTAAAAATATTTTTGTGTTTTGCGGATATATCCGATATCCGATCCGATCCGATCTGATCCGCAAATGTGCGGATCGAATCGGATCTAGACTAAAAAACTGCGGATATTGGATGCAATCCGATCCGATAATTTTAGTGCGGATCGAATCAAAATTTTGGCCATGTCCAATCCGATCTGCGTTTACCCCTAAAGATTCTCGCTTACGCACACACATACATATTTTTATCTTTTCATAATTTTGTTAATAATTTTCATCAATAATTAATGATGTAGAATATTAACTTACAGTATATATGACACCTAATCTGTCTAATTGGCACTGAAAAAATATGCATAAAAAATTTTTGATTTTGTTGCTATGTTATATTGAGATTATAGTTTATATAAGAAAATGATTAAATTAATAAATTTTTATAAATATATTTAGCCAACATTCAATTAAATATGCTAAATGTGATATATGTTGATATTCTATATCATTATTAATAAAAATTATTAATGGATATCAGAAATAAAAAAATAAAAATAATTAATTTATAATTATGAATGAGATTTGTTAAAAGTGCTTATAAATAGTATTAAGGATAGAGAGTAATAGTATACAAGAGCAGTGTGTAAAATTACATTGTTGTCTTTCTTTGTATCGTTGTCTTTCTTAATTAGTTATTAGTGTCCTTCTTGATAAGTCTTGAGTTTCAATAGTCACTAGTCATGTATATATATATATGCGGAACCTATTACTCCTCAACCACCAACTAGCAGCTCTTGATAGAGAAGCTCTGTAAGGACTATTTTAAGGCAGGCCCCACTCATCGGTGGGTAGGTAAAGGCGAAATCTTTAACCAGAATCGTTTTCAATAATCACTAGCTATATATATATATATAGCAAACTTGGCTTAGCAAGGGTGTGATTCTGAAATGAAATGAAACTTGATTACACTCTCATTACAAGTCTTTGTTTCTGTTTTAATTTTTCTTTTCCTTTCAAACCTATCACTGCTCTTTCTCATAGAGCTGAGCTTACTATGTTTTTTCCTTCTTTCTCTGAATCTTTTATGGTATCAAGAGCTTATTGCTTTGTTTCAGCTCTACAATGAAAATCATCCTTTCTGATTCAACAAAGAAGACCTTCTCCCCAATTGCTGAAAAACTAAATGAAGATAACTATTCTACATGGAGGTACCTTGCAATTCTCACTATTGAGAGTCTTGGTCTTGAAAGTCATCTCAATCCCTCCAAGATCCTTGAGCAGTTTACAACTGATGCTACCAATAAAATAAGAACAGAATATGAAGAATACAAAACCTGGCGTCAGAGAGATAGAACCCTCACAACATGGCTCGTTGCTTCCATGACTAATTGCTTCAAGAACAAAGTGATTCACCTCTCAAGATTTTCTGAAGTATGGGTGAAGATTGATGCTTACTTTCAGGCAGTCTCTTCTACTCGTGTTCAAAGTCTCAAGAGTCAATTGAGATTGTGCAAGAAAACAGGTTCCACTGCTGATTACTTGTCCAAAATTAGAAGAATTGTTGATGCTCTATTTGCTGTGGGATATAAAGTGCCAGAAGATGATCATCTTCAGGCTATTATTGAGGGTCTTTCTGAAGAATATACAGTGTATATTTTTTCCCTAACAGTAAAGAGATGGTCTTTTAGGATTGTAGAGGCTGAAGCATTTTTGCTTTCCCATGAAGAAGAAATGCTTGAACGCTTCAAGAAACCAACCTCTGGCATGCCTATAGCCCATTATATGTAGAACCCTTCTCAGAATTTTGATCCCAACAGAGGTAATACTTTTAGAAGAGGACACAGAGGCAGAAATAATAGAGGAGGAGGCAGATTTGGATACAACAACAATAACACAAGAATGCAGTATCAACTGTGTGGAAGGATGGGTCATGTGGTATGGAACTGCTATCATAGGTTTGATCAGTCTTTCAACCCTAATTCTGGAAACCCTAACTCATCTCCTCAGCCTCCCTACCTTAATGCTCAACCTCTACCACCCCCTTCCAATTTCCATCAACCAACTGCATATCTCACAGGCTCTTCCTCCTCCATAAGTGATGCTGCCTGGCTTGCAGATTCTAGTGCGAGCCATCACTTGACCCCCGATCCATCCAATTTGCTAACTTTCACTGCGAGCAATAATAACTCCGATAAAGTGTATGTAGGTAATGGGTCAGGTATTGTCATTCAAAACTACGGTTCTTCAATTTTGCATGATCCATATGCTAATGTAACTTTTCGATTACAAAATTTACTCCATGTACCCCAAATTTCCAAAATCTGCTTAGCGTTTCTAGGTTTGCAGCTGATAATGGTGTCTTTTTTAAATTCTGGCCTGATTTATGCTTTATTCGTGATCAGGCTACCAGGAAATTTCTTCTACAGGGCATAGCTAGGAATGGGATCTATTCCTTTCACAATCTTAGAGTTCCTAGGCATGCCTCTGAGAAATTTGTTTTGTCTTACAACTCTACCTATTCTCATAAACCTTTTAGTAATAATCATCCTTCTATTTCACTACAATGTAATTCAGATAATTAGGAATCAAGAAACCAATCCTCCTAATTTTTGTGCTTTTAACAGTTCTTGTAATCAGAATAGTAATAATACAATCTTGTGGCATAAAATACTTGACCACTTTGCAATGAAAACAACTCATATAGTAATGAATCAATGTTCTATTTCTATCTCTAATTATGGATCATCTTTACAATATATGTATGAAATTTGTCCATTGGCTAAAATGCATAGACTTCACTTTAATGAAACTTAAACTACATATCATCAACCATTAGAATGTGTTTTTGCTGATCTTTGGGGACCTGGCCCGATTAATTCCAGAAATGGATTTAGATACTATGCATGTTTTGTTGATGGTTTTTCTAAATTTACTATTATCTTCTTGCTTGAAAATAAATCTCAATATTTAGTAGCTTTTCAAAACTATAAAAGACTTATGAAAAAACAGACAGGACATTAGATTAAGGCTTTACAAACTGATAAAGGAGATAAATTTTTATCCACAGCATTTGTTGATTTTCTTAACACTCAGGACATTCATCATAGACAGTTGTGTCCCTACACACATCACCAACAAGAAAGTGTGAAAAGAAAACACAGACATATCACAGAAATGAGACTGTCCCTTCTTGCTTCTGCATCTCTTCCCTTCCAATTTTGGGAAGATGCATTTATAACCTCTGTCTATATCATAAATAGATTGCCTACACACGTTTTAGACAATAAGAGTCCTCATGAAATTTTATTCCATCAAAAACCAGATTTTGCCTTCTTTAAAGTTTTTGGATGTGCTTGCTTTCCTTATTTAAGATCTTATAATAGACATAAATTTGATTATAAATCTAACTTATGCCTTTTTCTTGGATATGATTCTACCCACAAAGGTTACAAATGTATGAATAAGAATGGTAAGATATATCTTGCAAGACATGTAACTTTTATTGAGAATTTGTTTTTTTATCAATCTATGTTTTGTGATTCCTCAATCCAATCTGCTATAGAGACTGTTGCAAATACTGTAGAATTGACAAAATTTGTAATTAATCATCCTTCATCACTTCCATTCTCTACACAGTAACCTTGTTCTCCAACTTCTCTTCTTCTATTGGCATCACCTAATCCTTCCACTACTCTTGTTCAGCCTGCCTCTCAACCCTTACCAACTCAAACTCCATCACACCATCCCACACCCATTTCTATCACTGATCCTAAGACAAATTTACCTCCCATTACACCTTTAAATAATCATTCTATGATCACCAAATCAAAGGCAGGCATCCGTAAACCTAAGGTATTTGTCACACAAACCACTGACTTTATATACCATATTCCAACTACTGTCAATCAAGCCCTTAACTGTCCACATTGGAAACAGGTAATGGATGCAGATATACAAGCATTACAGCAATGTCAGACTTGGATTCTCACTGAACCACCACTAAACTCAACCATTATAGGAAGCAAATGGGTCTTTGCTATAAAAAGAATCAAAATGGTGAGATACTCAGGTATAAAGCAAGGTTGGTAGGTAAAGGTTTTCATCAAAATGAGGGGATAGACTACGAGCAAATATATTCCCCAGTTATTAGACCAACCACAGTGAGAATTATTCTAACTATTACAATTTTCTTAGATTGGCCATTAAGACAATTTGACTTTGATAATGCTTTTTTGAATGGTAGATTGGAAGAGAATGTCTTTATGGTCTAACCACAAGGATATGTTAGTACCAATAGTCATTTAGTTTGCAAACTAAATAAAGCAATCTATGGGTTGAAACAAGCTCCTGGAGCTTGGTTCAAGATATTAGAAGATACCTTGTTCCAATTTGGTTTTAAGAATACAAAATCAGACATTTCATTATTCATCAAACATAATCAGTCACATGTAATCTATTTATTAGTATATGTAGATGACATTATTGTAACGGGCAATAATTCAAAAGAAATTGAACTATTGATATCTCAATTGAACAAAATTTTTCTGTTGAAAGATCTTGGTAGGTTTAACTATTTCTTAGGTTTAGAGGCAACTTATCTCCCTCACGGTGACATGATGCTCTCTTAGGCCAGATACACAAGAGAGTTGCTTCTAAAGGCAGAAATGCAGAATTCTAAACCATTATCTACACCAATGGCTACATATGTCAAACTCTTTTCCAATGATTCAGAACCATTTGAAAATCCAACACAATATAGGTCTATAGTGGGTGCACTGCAATATCTCACTTTGACAAGGCTTGATATCACATTTGCTGTTAATCGTGTGTCCCAATTTGTGCACGGTCCAACTTTGCTACATTGGAAAAGTGTAAAAAGGATCCTCAGATACTTGCAAGATACGTTAGATCATGGGATTGTGTTCACGAAAGCAGCTGATTTTCAAATTTTCTCTTTTGGAGATGCAGATTGGGGAGGGGATTTGGAGGATAGAAAGTCTATATTTGAATTCTGTGTATATCTTGGGAACAACCCTATATCTTGGAAGAGCAACAAACAAACTAAAGTGAGTAGAAGTAGCACAGAGGCAGAATACAGGGTTATGTGTGCAGCTCAAACAGAAATTATGTCCATACAACAACTTCTACAAGAGTTTCGGATACCTCAAATCGTGGTGCCTACTATCTACTGTGATAATCAGAGTGCGTGTCTTCTTGCTGCAAATCCTATACTTCATAGCATATGTAAACATTTGGAGCTGGATCTGCATTTTCTAAGGGACATAGTTAACCAGAAATCTCTTTATATTGTGCATATTCCCTCTTCTAATCAGATTGCAGATTGCTTAACAAAATCACTGTCACAATACATATTTGATAGGTATAAGCACAAACTGAGAGTATTTCAGAATCCATACCTCAGTTTGAGGAGGGATATTAAGGATAGAGAGTAATAGTGTACAAGAGCAGTGTGTAAAACTGCATTGTTGTCTTTCTTTGTATTGATGTCTTTCTTGATTAGTTACTAGTGTCCTTTTTGATAAGTCTTGAACTTCAATAGTCACTAGCCATGTATATATATATGGATCCCGCTAGGGAGATAATGGACTATTTGTACAATGTGTACAATGGGTTATTGAGTTACAAAATGAACATCTCCCATACTATCTAGAATAGCCATCCGAATAGGGATAATAAACATCTTCCCAAAAGATTAAATTGATTTTGGGATTCACCAAGTATCAAACTCTTGACCTTTCGAATCTAGCACTCTAATACCATGTCATGATACCACTCATTCCAAAAATTTCAACTGATGAGAAAAGGTAACACTAATAGTTATATCTCTAATACTTCATAAACTTCTATTGTACACATTGTACAAGTATTCCATTGGCTCCTCATACTTTCCCTATATATATATATATATATAGCAAACTTGACTTAACAAGGATGTGATTCTAAAATAAAATGAAACTTGATTATACTTTCATTACAAGTCTTTGTCTCTGTTTTAATTTTTTTTTTCCTTTCAAATCTATCACTGCTCTTTTTCATAGAGCTGAACTTACTATGTTTTTTTTTCTTTCTCTGAATCTTTTAAATAGAATAACAAGATAAATAAAGGGTTAAAGATTTATTTCAAAAATACTCTCACACAAATCTCACATACCCAACCATTTTCTGAGACCTAATCTTTTTTAGTAGACTTCCTTCCAGTTCTTTTTATTGTTCTTTGCAATTCTACATTTTATATTTATGCAATTTTTATTCGTTTCTGTTTTATTTATTGTAATTTATTATATTTTGTCAAACTTTATTTTTTTCTAAATTATTTTCATAGTCTTTGAAATTTTGTGAAGATTTTTTTTTGTATATTTAAATACTTTAAAATTTTGTAAAGTGTTTTTTAAATTTATCAAGTAAAGTTATTTTATTTTATTTTGATTATACAAAGTTTTTGTCTATTTTTTTTATTATTGATAAAATAAAAATTTAAAGAAGAGTATATTTTACTTTCAAATACTTAGATATTGAATCACTTTAATTATTTGCAATAGTCGACGTCACCTTTGTATCTAATTGTTAAATAATCTGCTTAACACACACATATATATGTTGAAAGTGATTTACTAAAAATTTGATTTTCAAATTTTTAAACCATTACACCAAATTTAAATAAACAGGCCTTGGATTATTTGTAGGGATTGAGTGAGTAATTGAATTACTACATAAGGGGAAACATCATTGATTTTTTTTTTTAAAAAAAAAAAGAAAAATGACACATCCATTTCAACTTCTTCCACGTGCCTTAGGTACGGCGCATTCATCCCCACGTGTCCTGTATCTGATGAGTGATGACGGCATCACGCCCATGTCTCGAACGAAAAAAAAAAATTATATATACACAAACTTCTATATATGGAAATTTATAACGAAGGAAACTCGATTAAATGTGTTGTAATTAAGAAATATTTAATGTAATAAAAATTAAAATAATAATTAAACTATAAAAAAAATTCTAATAATTCTAAAAAGTTTCAAAATGATTTATTATAGCAAATATTATTAGATAACAACTTCAAGACAAATGTTATTCATAAACCATAACAACAACAATACTTTTTTTTTTTTGGGGATAAAAATTAAAAAGGATAATTAGTTTTCAACGAAGTAATGCAATTATAATTTTTCTCATTATTTTGTTTCTTAAAAAATTAATTTATTTACCTACGTATTAGTAGTGTATAAATATACGAGAATTAGTTAAACCCCAAAGGCCGTACTATCCCGCTTCGCTCGTCACTGAGAAAAAGAGAGAAACAAAAAAATAACAGAACAAATCCGAAAAGCGGGACAGTACCGAACTCTCCTCCACCGTCCACGGCGGTGCCTCCGCCTTACGCGCCGCCGCTCCTTCCCGGATCTCATCCTCTCCGGTCAGTTCCACTTTTTCCTTACTAACTTCCGCACCTTTTTGCTCTCTCATATTCATCGATTAAATTTTGGAACCGAGATCGTTTTTATTTATTTATTTTTTTTTAATTTTCTGAGGAATCGAACGGTTTTGGAATTTTTGCAGTCTGATTTCTCTTTTTCTAAATTTCCGAAATTGTGATTTAGTGTTTAACTTTTTAGTTTTCTTTTGATAGTGATTAAAGCTGTCGAATTCAACGATGTTCTGTGAGATTTGTGGTGCGTTGGCTCTTTCACGAGGTTGAAGGAGGCAAGTATCTTGTCCATTTTCATTTCTTTTTCTCGTTTTGAATTTCATAGTAATGATAGTATTGTGTTAATTCATATTCGATTAAATTTTACATTAATGTTTATTAATCATTTTTTACTCTCCTGATCACTGATGTTTGTCTTGCTTTCTAGAGCTTTATGTGATATCTATAATATGATATAATAATAATATAATATATCCGATCAATATGTGTTATCTAATTAGTTTGTTATTATTGTTGGATTAGTGAGTACACGAAAGTGCGTTGTATTGTGTAATTACGTTTTTGTGGTATGGTGGATCCATGCACGAAGATGACGACTGACACTATCATTTTTCTATAGAAAATGATGATCCAAATCCAAGTTGCGTGTTGCAGTCAAAATTTTCAGTTTCACATGAATTATAGGTTGTGGACTTCGATTAGGATATAAAAGTGTGAATGAATTTGCCTAGGTGCTAGGATCAAGGACAGGTTGCCTTTTTTTCATTTATATTATGATGGTTGGTTTGTCTTTAGTGATTGGTTAGGGTAGTTAGAACCTATAGTTTCCCAATTAATTAAGGTGTTGAATAATGCCTGTGAAGTTCCGTTCTTTTGGGTCAATTCATATAAGAAAAAGTAAGGAAGAATAAATTATTTTTTATGGTGTGGTTGAGATTAGGTCGAGCAAGGCAAGTGAGAGAAAATTAAACCTGTTGCAAGTAAATTAAATCTTTCCAGGTTAAATGCCTTAATTGAGTTATATCACTCGTGGCTTGTTATATCAGGATAGATTACATGCTTTTTTGACTTTTCATATTACATGCTTTTTTGACTTTTCATATACAACATTAGTGCTTACAGTCACTTTTATATGTTTGTTTGTTAATCTCTGTGGTAATATATCTATGTAGTGATTTGTTTTTCTTTTTCAATTAGCTTGTTTATCAGGTGTCATCTTGAATGTAACTCTGGTTGAGTGGAATCTGTTTTACCAAGTAAGCTTTTCAAGATTATGTGATAAACTTTTGAGGCTTTTTGGGTTTTACAGAGCTGACTATGTTATTTTATGGTAAAATATCTTCTTTGCAACATCAAGTGCCAGCATTTGAGTTTGGCGTTTGCTTGAGAGAGAAACTCTCTGCCACTGCCGCCTCTGCTGCTGGCGTTGAAGTCTTCCCCTTCTCCTTTTCTTTACACGTGTCCTGATTTGGACACTCGTTTATGTGCCGACATGGCTGTTGCAACCTTCACAGGACCTCCTAAGGGTGAGTGTTGTGGGAATAAGAACATGGAAAAAAAGCCCTCCTGGCGGAGACGAGTATTTGTACAGACTGAAACTGGTTGTGTTTTGGGGATGGAGTTAGATAGAAGTGACAATGCCCATACTGTGAAGAGGAAGTTGCAGATTGCACTCAATGTCCCAACCGAGGAAAGCTCACTTATATGTGGAGACATGATCTTGAAAAATGATTTAAGTGTTGTTAGAAATGATTCTCCGCTTCTTCTCACGAGGAACTTCTTACACCGGAGTTCATCTAGCCCTTGCCTTTCACCAACTGGTAGGGATCTTCAGCAAAAAGATCGGAGTAGAGAAATTGAGATTATAGGCTGTGCAGAAATATCTTCTGAAACAAGACAGCTGGTCAAGGATATTATAAGTGCAATAAAAATGGGCATTGAACCAATTCCCATTCAAAGTGGATTGGGAGGTGCATACTATTTTAGGAACTGCGATGGGGAAAATGCTGCTATTGTCAAACCAACAGATGAGGAGCCTTATGCACCAAACAATCCAAAAGGTTTTGTTGGCAACGCCCTTGGGCAACCAGGACTGAAACGTTCAGTGAGGGTTGGGGAGACAGGCTTAAGAGAAGTTGCAGCTTACCTTCTGGACCATGATCATTTTGCTAATGTTCCTTCTACTGCCCTTGTGAAGGTGACACATCCTATTTTTAACATTAATGACCGGGTCAATGGTAATATGCATCCTAACAAGAAGCAAATAAGCAAGATTGCATCACTGCAGCAGTACATTCCTCATGATTTTGATGCAAGTGATCATGGAACTTCTAGTTTCCCTGTTGCTGCTGTTCATAGGATTGGGATTTTAGATATTCGGATTTTAAATACGGACAGACATGCAGGAAACCTTCTTGTCAGGAAGCTTGAAGGTCTTGGAAGATTTGATCAAGTAGAGCTCGTTCCCATTGATCATGGTCTTTGCCTCCCTGAAAATCTGGAAGATCCATATTTTGAGTGGATCCATTGGCCTCAGGCTTCAATTCCCTTCTCAGATGATGAGCTCAACTACATACATAATTTAGACCCATTTCGTGATTCAGACATGCTGAGAATGGAGCTGCCCATGATTCGAGAAGCTTGTTTGCGGGTTTTGGTTCTCTGCACCATATTCCTTAAGGAAGCAGCCGCCTTTGGCCTTTGTCTTGCTGAGATTGGTGACATGATGAGTCGGGAATTTCAGGGTCATGATGAAGAGCCCAGTGAGCTTGAGCTTATATGTATTGAAGCAAAGAAACTATTAGAGCAGGAAGAGTTTACTTCTTTCGAGGCAGAAGTAGGAGATAAAGAGGCGACTCAGTTCCAATTAGATTGTGAGGATCAGAGTTTTGACTTCAATGCGAATGAAGAGAAACTGACTGGCATGCCATTTTTCCCATTTGGATCAAGAAGTAGAAATGGCAGAAACCCACTCTCTAAGCTAGAGGAAAATGTGATGGAGGATGAGGCCGTGAATGAAGAGGAGACAACCTTAGGTGCAGATAAATGTACAGGCCCTGCAGGAAATTTGGTACCTAACATTTCGATGCTGTCAATGTCCATGAAAAGCGCGGGAATGGATGGGAAAAGTTGGCAGCACTCGGGTACAAAGCAAAAAGGTGGTTTTTTGGCTGGTACATCATCTGGGAACACGAGTTTGAATGAGTTGCCTGCGACCTCTAGCTTCGTGAAGGTGACAGATATGGATGAAGAGGAGTGGAACCAGTTTCTTGAGAATTTTCAGAGGTTGTTGATCCCAGCTTTTGATAATTGCAAACGAGGGAATGGGGGTAAGAAGCAGAGACAGAGGCTAGGAACGTCATGCCAGTTTTAGCCTTATCTTCATCAATCAAACATGGAATGAAACTATGGAGTCTTTGCATAGTGCAGAGGCTTAGCACAAAGCAGGATTTTGGAGGTGTGTGATAATTATATGAAGACTGTCAGGTATATAAGCTCTTCGATCAGCAAATAGAAGCGAGACCTTACTTTCCCAATGTGTGTGAAGAACATGTCCTTTTTATAGTGTTTTTTTCCAGTTTATGTTCACTGGTTAGCATGTTAAATAAATCTGTTCATGTTATGTTCCTAATAAAACTATCTTGTGTGCTTTGTCTGCTTTTTTTATTTTGATGAATTTTTCATTCCATCCTTGTGGCATACGAATCTTGTCAAATACCAATCTGTTATTTAACAAGAGGAATGTTGGACTTCGAATCTTCGTTGCCTTAAAAGTGTTTCCTGAGCTTTGTTGTGATCTGGTTTCGATGGGTTAATTGATGTTGAACGCATGTAACATCATAACTAATAAGGTTATATACATATAAAGTATCTAATATGTAACTCAAACATCATTTCAAAATCTATATCATGAAAATGCCAAAAACGATTTACAAGACCCTTTTTTTCCACATAACCTGAAACAAGAGCAAGGTAATGCTTGGTTTGAAGGTAAAAAATAAAAATGGGGATAATCTACTCCTTATATTAAAATTGTCAACAAAATACTGCACATATTAAAAATTGTAAATTCTTTTCCATGTATTCAAGTTAGTAGTAGTTGATTCATTAATTCCATACCACCCCATCAACTTTGGTTATGACAGGGCTATAGAAGTCCTAAAAACTATTACTGAACCTAAGTGCTACCTCAATTATGGTTTCATCTACCTTCTCTTTGGTTCATGGTGGTGGCTATCCTACTTAACTCAACTTGTTGATCCTCTATCCTACTCAAAGTTCTTGAGTAGTTACTGCTTGCAAATGACATGGTGTCTTCCTTCACAAGGCGCCTTTGCTTAATCATCATTATACCTTGTGATATTTCACCAATAGAGGGTCTTTTCCTAGGTGATTTATGCAAACATTTGTGAGCAATTTTGGCTAGCTTCCTTACTTCTTCAAGGTTGCATTTCCCCACAAGTTGTGTCTCAATAATCCCATCTATGCCATCATAGTCCATTGCAGCCTTCCATTAAAAAGAGAAATGAAGGTTAAGTTGCATCAATTTTTTCTATGATTTTACTTCTCTCAATTTGTGGATATTAAGAGGTATGGTGTGATAATATTCCTTAACCTTATTATGGGAGGTCAGTGTAATATATCAGAAAAATCATTATTAGGTCTACACAGATTCATAACAATTCTAGCACAGAAGATTTCAAGATGATGATGCATCGGCTATCTAAAGCAAGAACAACTTACAAGGTTGATGTATTCCATCAAATTTTGATGGGGGTGGATGGCAGTAATGAGCTCAAAGATTATTATACCAAAACTGTAAATGTCACTCTTCATTGTGAACTTGCTTGTGGAGATGTATGCTGGATCCATATAGCCATATGTGCCTTTAAGGCCAGATTTGTGGTCATCAAATACCTCTTCCTTTGATAGCCCAAAATCAGCCACCTACATAATTTCACAACCTATTACTTATATGTCAATCAATGCATATGAGTGCCCAGAGTTCCACATCAGATAGTATGAGATGCTTGATGTTGTATTTAAAAAAAGCGATTCTTCTCTCAAAAGCTGGTTTTTAAGATATGGTTTCTCAGTTTCCTTAGATACTTAATTCACATATCTATTATGAACCATATATTACCAGGAATTGATGACCATGCTTGATTTGAC
Organism: Arachis duranensis; assembly: GCF_000817695.3. NCBI lineage: Eukaryota > Viridiplantae > Streptophyta > Magnoliopsida > Fabales > Fabaceae > Arachis > Arachis duranensis. The sequence continues at coordinate 118,151,272 of NC_029775.3, forward strand.
ATTGTATGAAGGTGTTAAGACAATGAATTTTCAAAGAGATATTCTTGCAAGAACATGAATCTAACACATTATATTTAAGCACACTCACAGGGAGATACAATTGGCTTACCTTAGCTCTCATGGAGTGATCTAGAAGTATGTTGGCCGATTTCAAATCGCGATGTATCACTGGTGGGACTGCCTGTTCCATGCAAGTTCATATTAACCAAATGCAGTTCTTAGGGGGAAATATAATAATAAAATAAAATATTTGAACATACTCCTTCATGAAGGTATTGTATTCCATGTGAAATATCAACAGCAATCTGCAGCCTGTCATCCCAACTTAGATCCTTGTCTTCATCTAAATGCATGCATAGCATCAATTAGACTCAACAAAGATTCAATAAAACTTCATTTGCATGATGAAATTGGTTAAAGTTAGAAAGAAAAACTTGTATTAATGATTGTGGACTGCTAAATATACATGTAAAAGGAAAAAAGTTCTTTTCTGTCTGTTTGAAGCAACTATCATCTAACATTTTTCCACTTACCATATAAAAGGTTTGATAAACTTCCATTACTCATGAATTCATAAACCAACATACGCTGTCCTTTATCCACACAGTATCCTAACAAGTTCACAAGATTCCGATGATGCAGTCTTCCTAGCAGAAGTACCTGCACGAAATCAAACACGTCTGCGTAAACCACGGACGGCATATACAAATGAAATCATATTTGATTGAAGCATAACTATGGATTTTGAAGGTTATTAGCATATTCACCTCTGTCTGGAACTCTTTCTCTCCTTGTTTGGAGTTGGGAGCAAGCATCTTCACAGCTACCACCTCTCCTGTAGCCATTGTGGCTTTATAAACTGTGCCAAATGATCCTTCTCCTAATGTATTTGTGAAATTCTTTGTGGCCTTTTGAATTTCTCTGCAACAATTACATGTGCAATTCTAAGTCCTTTTCCTTGCAAACATGCAATGTGGTTGTTTCTACATATACCAAAGCTTCACCATAAAGGTGCCTTAGAAACTAGATTTTATTTGTATGCACTGATAGTACAAAAAGTTTTACACAGACATCCAATGTTGTATTGTCACATTAACAGACACCATATAAATATAAAAAAGTTAACATGGTTTATTACAGAAAAATTTGGAAGCAATCCAAAAGAGAAAAGAATCATGTTGCTTACTTGTAAGAGTACTTCAGAATTCCAGAAGCAGGGGAAACTGGATCCTTGGTTTGATGATTCCACCAACCGAAATAATGTGTCTTCCTTTGTAGATTATCTGATCCTGAAATGGCTATGGAACTTGTGAGAGAAGCACTAATTTCAGTGCTTGCTTCCAATCCATTTGTTCTTATTGGAAGAGTTGTTGAACCAGGATCATTTGCAGATCTTATGAGTCGAATGCGCTTCTTGTACCACCTCGCGGCGAAGAATGTGGCACAAGCTATGAGAACTCCAAGGGCCACACCAACAGTGACACATATGATGACTAAATCAGCTTGCTTAACCATTCTATGATCTCTATGAAAATTTCATCTTGCAGAAAACTAGCACAAGATCAAAGCTTCACTGTCACAAAGTTAACATAACACATTTTTTATGTAGAAAAGTTGATTCAATTCTTCATCTAGCAAGAACTCACACTAAATTGACTTAGATGATTCATAAATTCAAAGGAAATCATCATAATTGCATAATATTAATATCTTATCCACAAACCCTTTATGTATACTTACTATTCATAAATTATAACATCAATTATCAGATTGCCAAATTTCCAAACTATAAACATAACCTTCAAATTAGAAATACAGGAAACAAAAATTGTCCCTCTTATCGTTAAAACTCAGAAACCAAGCCAAATCAAGATTGATTCAACAACAGTGATATGTTTGACATATTATGACATATGGCCATACCTTAATCAGAAGAAGACAGAGACCCCATCATAGAAAAAGGAGATTTTTTTTTTGTTATTTTTGTTGTTTGTTCAGATCCTGAGATGAACTTGAACCTTGTGTTGATTAATTCTTTGTAGTTGTAATTGGTCTAGGCGAGTTTAAGGTGCAAAGTCAATGATGTCATGCATCATAGACCAATCCAACTTAGATAATAGTAGAAAATTATGTAACATGAAAAACTGAAAACACAACATGATGTTGGAACCTTTAAGGAAAAGGAAGGTGTCTAAGTTGGAGGCTTATGTATGTTGTTAGGAGCGTACAAGAAAGAAACGATAGTAAGTGAGAAAACGCGGATTTGGTAAGTGCAAATGAAACTGTTCAATTATAGTGTGCATGATACCATAGACATTGTTGAATGTTGATCAGGTTCAACTGTTCCAAGTTGGTGCGTGTGCTTTGATTTTTTTTTTTTTGTTGGTTTGAACTTTTGAAAAAGGCATGGCTATAATTGATTATGTGCAACCAAATTCGGTTGATTTAATAGTTAATTCACTAGTTCACTTAATTAAGTGTGAGAATTTGAATCTCATCTTATGCACATAGTAATTATTGGATAGGGACAAACTTTTAAATAAAGTTTCAGTCAGTTCTTTGACCTATTGAGTCGAAGCTGAAGAACTAAAATAATAAAAATATTATAATTGATTATTTAATTACAGGATTGTCTAATTTTTAAGGTGTTTTATTATTATTGTTATTATTATTAAATTTGGTTGTATATGAAAGGAAAAATTAATAATAATTTATTATATGCTATGATTAATATTATTATAATTATTAGAATTGTTATTGTAATACTAATATCAAAATTAATTATTGAAAACATTTTTTTGTCATAAGAATTTCTATGAGGCAGCCAGTGATTGGGGCCCATTTCCCTGTAGAATCAGTCCTTGACTTATTTAATTTTGGTATGTTTGTCGTATGTTGTATTGCATAGGCATCTTGCTTTTACTCGCATTACACTGTTAATATATGATAACGACTTCGTCTACTTTAATTTTTAGCTGCGCTTAAGGATGTGGATGTCTATCTTTTATACTAATGTATTATAATTTATAATCTTATAATAACTCTCACTACTTAAAAAAAGGATTAAGAAAAAATCTAAACAAGAGCAGTACATCGAAGAACGAAGATGCTACATGTTTTCTAAATTTAAATATTTTAGTATATTTTGATAATATTACTCTTTTTTTAAATATTCAGTTTTTTTCAATTTTTTAATTTAATAATTTTTTAAAATTTAAGCTTTATTTTAGTAAAAAATAATTCTTTTTAGATTTATTTTTAGTTTATATATAATATTTAATTTAATTTATTTACATAATAATATAATTGATTGAAGCTTCTATATAATGAATAAGGTATTAACCTACCAATAAAATTAAATATAAAAATGGAGATGATCAAATACCAATGAAAAGCACTTTTTTGTGGTGGTTCAATTCAATCACATGTGTGGTGATGAAGACAGTAATTGAGGTACAATGGAAACTCCACAAATTTTCCGATGATGAAAAATTCTCTCTAAAACTCGATACTATTTTATCCGTGATTTAAAAATTTTTTAACTCTAATTTTATCGGCTGTATTCTAAAGTTCCATTCCTGACCCAATTCTAAACAAATTAATATTTTTCAATCAAATATAATATTTAATTATTTTATAGCACATAAACATATTAATAAATAAAAAATATAAAATTAAGTTCGTATTAAAATTAAAAACAATAAAATTATAATAAAATTTATGTTAAAATTACAAAAAAAGAGATAAAATTATATCTCCATTAAATTTATTATATATGTATAATAAATTTTAGTTACATACTATATAATATATTAGGAATACGATTAAACTGAATAGGATTAAGTCTAAACTTACATCCAATCCTACTCGTAGTTCAATCATCTTTACTCTTTGTAACAATCGTCTTTTATTTTCTTTTATCTCTTATTTTTTAAATTTTAAAAATGAGAGATAAAAAAAAGAAATTGGTTATTAGTTGTTACACTCTCAACTTTACCTGCTATAGATTAAGTTGTCAATTCTATTCAAATGGGTTGGATCGAGTTAAATATTCGCGGACAGAATTAATATTTTCAATCCATCTTAAAAGTAAAAATAAAAAAATAATATTCTACAAATTAAATTATTAATTCTATTCAAATAAATTAGGTCAAATTAAATACCTGTAGACATAATTAATAATTTCAACCATCTTAAAAACCATTATATTTCCTTGAGAATAATGTGCATTTGTGAAAAACCAATTTTCTCTTAAAAAGGTACGCATTGGACATTGGTGTCAATATATATTAGACCAAACAAGAATTTTTTGTTTTTTTTTTTAAATTAGGGTTTAAATAAATGACATAAAACTATGTTGTCTTTTTTTTTTTTAATCATGTTACCTTGAATAGACATACTATTATAATGTAAACTTGTACTATTTAGCTTTCGCAACTATTCCACTAGTACCTATTTAATTTACAAGAGTAGTATAACAAAGAATTAACTATTAGAATGGAAATTATCAACAATAGTTAAACAGGTACTTTGAATGGGTCAGCATTCGAGAAAGGAGGACGACCTCCAATTAATAATGATCCACGAGTAAAATAAGAGTAATATTTATAAGGAATTCTACCCTTTAAGTTCTTTTTTTTTTTTCAAAAGATATAAGAATTAGAAAAATATATATATAATATATTTTGGGGCGGATATTTCACCTTGTATTTATAGCGTATTAGAAATTAGAAAAAAATTCAACCAGATTTATGCCAAATTTAACGAAATTTCTTTATATAATCTGGATTGAATATCTTCTTGTTGTTTAATTATGCCCAAAAAATTGAATACATTTGAAAAATACTTTAAACATAGTTAGAATATTGAACAGTAACAAAGTATAAAGAAATTATAAAGTTGTCAAAAAAATAAAAACTTGAATTTGTCAAATATTATCCTATAATAGTTATTACTTTTTCTTGAGATTTTTTTTCTTTTTTTTTGGGTGTGTTTAGCTCGTCTTATAATTTAAATAAGAATTCGTCGTACATCCTAAAAAGTATTACTAACCTTTGATCGCTTTGTTAATCACTTTTTTTTAATAATCTAATCTTAATCGAGAAATTGTATTGAATTCTGGGTTATTGATGAGAATTCAATAGTTTGTTCGACTATGGCGGCTACATATGACAAAATGGTAATTAGGTATTCTTTATGAAAAATATTTCACATATCCTCTTACAGATATTTGTTTGTTGATATTTTCAAAAGATGATGTTTTATAGCGTAAATTTTGAGGTTTTCTTTAGAGTTGTGTGTTTGGAGATAATAAAAAAATAAATAAATAAATAAAATTATTACAAATAAAAATCTAAAAAATATAGCATAAAATTATAAATAAATTTCATTAATTATATGATATTTAAATGTCTATATAGTAAGTAAATGTTATTATGCTAAAGTTGATTGTAGTTAAAAATATTTTTGATAATTTATTTGAGAGAATATATGAAATAGAGTAATAATAACAAAAGTGTTACTAAATATGTTTAAATATATTAAATAATATACACTTTGAGTATTTATTTGTAATAGAAAATTATTACTATGATTAATTTTATGTAGATGTTAATTGTATTTAAGTATTATTTTTTAGTTTAATAATTGAATAATAATAATAAGTATTAAATTTTATTGATTAACATGATTAAAGTTTTTTTTATCAATTTTTGTAAAAATTTTATTATTTATTATATAAAACTATTGAGACGGCACAGTTACAAAAAATAATATATATACTTATTGTTATGGTACAGTTATAATAAATATATAGATAGATAGATAAATTAGTTATCATAGTAATAATTTCTAACGCACTTATTCTCCTCAGAAAACTTTTTATGTTCTTCTCATAATTATTTTCGTGAATCTCCCAAATATATATACTTAATCATCAATAAGGGGGCTCACTCACGAAATTTCAATGATAAAATATAGAATAATCATAATGAGAAAATGTTTAAACTACAGAACTTCACCTATATCCAACTATATAAAAGAAAATTGAAACCACTCACTTAAGTCCTATATGTTTGATACACATAAAATAAAATAACTATAGATATAATAGGAAACCAAACCTATATTAGTTATATCTTAGCTGCTAGGCCATACCAAGTAGTTAATTGTTATCTAGCTACATGGCACAAAACTTTCCTAAATACATATACTATAGTAATATATGAATCTATATATATATCTATGCCATTATCATCATTATTAATTATTATTATTATTACACTCTTCTTATCTTTGGATCTATCTCAATTTCCAGGCCCATTATTATTGATGGGTGGCTTGTGACTTGGTTTTCCTTTATAGTCTTTATAGATGAGATTGGCTACCTCTTTTTCTGCCTCAACAAGACTTTGGTGATGATGGTTTTCATCTTTCTTATGAGAAGTACCTTCTTGTTTTGCTTCTTCAGATATCTTTAAGCTCTTCCTTCTTCTTTCATTAATTGATACATCATTGCAATCTTGTGAACATTTTGTGTTTGTTTTGGTTGGACCACTTCTCCTTGGAATCACAAATTTGGTGAATAATCTTGATGCCTTTGACTCCATTATCATATGCTTATTCTGTGTAAAATAAATGTACAATAATATTTTTTTTAGATCATTGTTTAATAAAAAAATGATGGAATTATATTTTTTGAATTTAATTTTGATGTATTATCAGTGTAAAACAGTTTTAGATATACATTCAATTATGTAATGCCACGTCACTAAAATAACTATTATTTTCATTAATTGCGTGAATAGTTATTTAAAAAATGAATGTGATTGTACGACTATATAAAATATTTCACACTGTCAATGTATTAAAATTAAATTCTATGTTTCTTTCAAAAAGAAAAAATGACAATGTTTGACTCTCATTAAGATAGAAGCTTTAAAAAGTCATCATTATATTAAGATAACATACTAAATTAAAGTATTGCACATTTGAAATTGAAACGTGTTGATTCTTCTTTCCAAGGAATGAGGTGAGGATCTAATTAAGAATCAACTTTAGTTTAAGAATTAATCTCCTAATAACACTTATATGGAGACTATGTATTGATTTTAATATATAGTCTTGTATGTCAAACCTGAGTATTATCTTAAACTATATATCATACACATATTCAATAATGTTGGGAACAAAAATGATGTAATAATAATAATGTATAAGGATATAAAAATATTAGAACCTGATCTTTCTTTTGCTCTCCTAGGCTTCCGAAAGAGGACTTCAAGCCATATAGCACATTTCCTGAGCAATGAAATTAAAGCATAAGGGGAAAAAAAAATCTTTGATCTAAAGATTTCTTAAAAAAAAAAAAACAAGTATATATATTATGTTTCAAATTAAATAAAAGTTTTAGGAAAATAAAAGGTGCACATGAAATGAAAGTTTAGTTAAATTAATTTTAAGCTAGCAAATACACATATATAATTATACACTCACAAGGGTTTTGAAAGCTTTTTACTCAGTTATGTTTTGGAAGGTGGTGGCTTGGCCCATGATAATCATCAGTGAATGCTACAAAACCATGATCCATTAAGAGTAGCTTTCTTGGTTGTTTACAACATTTTACAATTTTATGATCTCCCTCATCAAATATTCCATCAAAATATGTTGTTGCACCTGAAATATTCTCTTCATGAGTATTCTTGGAATCCATGTCTTCTTCATGTTTTGTAAGTTTCTTCTTTGCTCCAAGCCATAGTTTCCTCATATTATTAGCAATTCCACTCCTTTCAATTATTGGTTCCTGCTCATATATATCACACCTTAGACATTTCATTCTATGTTACATTTAAATAATATATATATACACTAATAAAATAGAACACTTATTTGAAAATCTATTATATATAGATTTCCGGAATAATACTCTTAACATAAGTCTTTTTCTCTTTTTTTTAATCTATATATATACCTATTTACATGAGTTTTATCTAGTTTAATTTCTATAAATATATCTAATAATTTAATTAAATATTGGACATACCTTTTGATACATGGTTGTCATTCCAGTCATCACTTCAAGCTTGTTTTGGTTACTATTCTGACCTGAAATTTCATAAGAATTTGTGGAAACTGATTAGATCATGGGAACTTAATTGATTAGAATTTAAATAAATAATTAAAGAAAATTAAATATGGTATTTTATTACCTGAAACATTTGAAACTGATGATGAGTTCCCTTGGGCAGTGATGACTAACATAAACCCTAATAAAAGGCTTGAAATCATTCTGATTATTATGAGCTTCATTTGATGAGGTTTCTTCTTATATGGTTTTGTATATTTTTTCTTTTGTTCAACAACTATATCAAATAAAGAGAGAAAACTTAACAAGGAGAACATGGTTTTATAGATAGTTAAAATCAAAGTAGTTCAAACATAGGTCAAAGCTTAAGGGTTCCGACATCTGTTTCTTAAATCATTATATTATTCATTGGTATGTGAAAAGCTCAGAAAAGCTCAAAATCAGATGAATTAATTAATTATTTAAAATTTCAAGGGTTTTTTTTTTTAAGAAAGGAGTGTATTTGTAATTTTTAAAGCAAGTTCAATTATTTATCTATTTGTTATAGATTTAGTTATTTTATTATGGTAGATTTGATTATTTTAGTAGTTAATTATTTAATTAAAAAAATATAAATATATGATTGTTGATTTAGTTACTGATATTTTTTTGTGTATAGTATTTTTTGAGTGTATAATAGTATAGCTAAGGTTGATTTGAGATGTAAGAAAATGAACAAACAGTCATAAAAGTCATAACTTGGTTTCTATATAATCATCATGTGTGCCTCCTAATTAAACATTATAATATATACCCATAAAATAAATAAAAAATTGATAAGGGTAAAAAATAAAACTCAAGGTCAGCTAGATCTGTTGTATTCTTTTATATATATATATATATCAAGAGAGTAAAATTGAGGAACTCAATAAATAAAAGGTACTCCTTAGTACTCTGTTTAACTGTAAAATAGTTTTAAGTAGTTGTGATTAGTAGATGTTATATAAAGAATATTTTTTATTATTAAGTCATTTTTTTATTATAATAAAAAACAAAGTATCCAGGAAAAGCAACAAAAAGAATAAAAAATTTTTTGCGTGAACTGTAGTGCACTTTTAATTAAAAAAAAGTTATTTGTTTAACAACAACAAAAAAACCAAAAATGACTTAATAATAAAAAACATTTTTTTTATATAGCACCTATTAATCACAACTGCGTAAAATTATTTTACAGTTAAATAGAGTATCAAAACGTACTCTTTACTTGCTGAGTTATATATATCAATCACTTGCTAGTAGCTATGAACTGAAACATGACAAATCAAGA
>NC_029775.3:118160745-118169274 GCF_000817695.3 Arachis duranensis
AAAGTTTCAATTAAAAAATTCATTTAAAAAAAATATTAAAAATATAATAACTAATACATCTCTTTTTATTTAATTAAATTCTGGGTTAAGGATGACAATCTTCTTTAAACAAAATAAATGGAATAATCAACTACTTTTTATTACATTGCATTGACTAAAACCTTATTATGTGGGTGTACTTAATCTCTATATTTTCATGCATGTTTACGATACAGACCGTTAATAATTAAACACCATATGTATATTCTGACACGTTGAATAATGGAGTGGAACGGGACCACCACCGTCGTTTATGTATCTTTGGAAAGATGATTGGGTTGAGACAAAGTGGTTTTTTTTGTGTACGAGACAAAATGGTTATTTCAGATTAATTAGACCGTTGTCAGATATTAATTAAACACATTTTCGACTTGAAGAATAATAAACATCAGATAAGACAAAATGAGTGTTCTTCAAAATCTCATTTGTTTGTTATTGTTGTGCCACCATTTTAATTATTAAGATTATTTTATGTTTAATCAAAACATCATGAGACCATATAATATTATTGGACCTTTTCAAGGGCAATTCATATCGGAGAGGAGTTGTCAAATAACATCATTCTTGTTCAGGAAATTATGTACTTCATAAAAAAGACCAAATTAAAAGAGAACTATAACTTTTAAGATTAACTTAAAAAAAATGTATAATAGAATTCATTGGGATTTCTTAAAACAAATATGGCTAGAATTTGGCTTTTCAGCAATTGTGACTAATCTTATTATAGATGTATAACATTGTCTGCTCTATTTATCATGTGGGATAAAAAAATAAAAATTATGGTCGGATTTTGTGGAAAATAAATCCAATGACATATTTATTTGAAAAAATTATTTTATTAAATAATATTATTGTCGGAATTTTATAAGGAATTATCTTATGATAATTAGGGCAAAAAAATATTCAAAAATGACGTCAACGTTATGGTAAAAAAAATTTGACGATAATATCAAATCAAATTAGCCATTTTGCACATAGTTATCGTTAGAAATTTTTAACAACAATTAATATCGAGACCCTAAAATCTGTCGATAAAATATTACGATGACGTTTATACTGTCAGTTATATCTGCCTGTAAATTTGATGGTCGGATTGATTTCTCTTTGTTTTAGGTTTTTTCTTTTTCATTCCAGGTTTAATGTTCCTTTAATATAGTTTTTTTTTTTTTTTTTTTTTTTTTTTTACTTTTTTTTAGTGTAAGTTGGGACAAAATACTACCAAGTACCAACCACTGATACGCGATACCGTCGTTATATAACAAGCTCTGACATTTGCTAACAATGTTCATCTCATTAAGAATGCTTCATTCACAAGTTTTGGAAGATGTATATCATGAGACCATTTTTGAGCTTTTATATGTATATATACGAAAAAGTACATGAATAATAATATTTTTAATATGTTTTAAGCGGCATGAGAGTATCAAACTAAGAGCCTTTGAAAGACGTGGTGGGCAATTGATTACTCCAATATATGCATGGACTTGCGGAATAATATATATGTAGCCTTTTAATTAATTTTAGCACATTAAACAACATACCAAAACTTGTGTTGGATGGACTTGCTTGCTTAATTAAGAACACGAGGGCGTGATCTCCAAGTTGGTGCTAGTGCCCTCTTTTTGAGAATAGTGTAATAATGCCACTGTTAATAATAACCAAAACCATTGGGTCGGTTTGCTTTTGCGTTAAGGAAAAAGGCTCTACATGCAAAATATACATATTTCACCGACACTATGCATTATAAGCAATATGGCTAATTATACAATTTTCTTTTTGTTTGGTTATTCATCCATTAGCAAAAATATCAATTCTTCATAGTATTGCAGGATTTACTAAATGGACAAAAATTAAGAGTGATTTTTTCTATTAATTATAAAAATTGTATGTTAAGCTAGTCATATATAAAATATAGATTAATCTCTTCTAAAATGAATAAGTTAATAAAGTAAATAAATAAGAGTCTAAATACCTCTAAATTAAAATTCAATACTGATTAATTTTTTATTTTATCATTTAAAAGTTTTTCCCATTTAGAGAATTTTTTCCATACATATACAATTCTGACTAATCCATCTACTTCTATGTGCCCTTCCAATCAAAATTCTACATATTATTAAGCATAAATAAGTATAGAGAATTCATTTTAAATTAATCAGATTGGTCATTAATTTTTTTTATTGTAAAATTATTTTTGTATTTTTTTTTGAAAATTTAGAATTTAAGATTGAAAATTTAAAATTAAAAAAAAATTAATATTGGCTACAAAGGTTATTTCCTAATTAATCCCTTTAAACATATATAATGTATTAACTTAAAAAATTACTATAAATGGATGTACATAGTATATAATTAGGTGATTTTTGTTTGTGGAGAAAACCATGGTCAAATAAAATCTGTAACGCATGTACGTACGGAAGTGGTGCTTTTGAGGAATGGTGGCATGTAGAAATTTACAAGTGTGAAATGTGAACCAGCTATAATGTAAAAACTAAAAACTAAAAAGTATACAGTCCAATTTTCAAAGAAATGAAAATCTGTTTGGCTTTTAAGAACATACGCACATGCTTTGCTAAATTGCCACCAAAACTTATTAATAACCCAAGAAAAAGATTCCCCTTGTATAGACAACAATTTATTATTATTTTTCTTTATTTTTAATATTATTTTGTTATAGTTGCATAATTTTAAAATTGTGATTATTGTAAATATAATATTTCTTGAAAGGTTCCAAAGGCAAGATCGAATGAAAATAAATCTCTTGTTGACTAATCTATTGACTCAATTCTGACAGCAGTGTAGTGTAGTCCTTCCAAGAATTAAAAATAATAAAAATTATAGTTAATTTTATGTGAAGTTGATAATTAAAAATTATTAAATAATTTGACAGTTTAACAAATTATCATCTAAAAATTAGTTATTAATTTCATATGAAGTTAACTACATATGAGTTTCTACCATTAAAAATGGTTGTTTTCATAAACATTTTTGACCATGTTTGCATTGCATTTTTATTTTTAATATATTTTATTTTTGGATTTTTGTCAAAAAAAAAAAAACAAAAGATAAAAGTAGAAAATAAAATTTTATTAACTTCGTTACTTTTTCTTTTTTCTTTGCAATATCGCATTGAAATAAAAATATAAACTAAACACATCCTTAAATTTTCCATCATTTAATTCATTCTACTATGCTATCAATATATCTCACAATATTATATTGGCCTCAATTCAGAATTATTAAAAACATGTTGAAAAGTGAATTGCTATGTAATTTAAAGAAAAAAAAAAAGTACAATATTACAAGAAAAAAGTACATGATCAGTAAGATCTAAGAAAGTCATCTAAAGAAAAATACCAATGAAGGAAAAAGATTGAGTGTTTCACCTTACTCTTATTGAGATAGCTTTTATATTATGGCTAAAAGTACATTTAAACATTAGAGTATGTGAAGGTGCGTGTGTTTATAATATATAACAACACATTTTGACAGAAATATAAAATTGTATTTGATAAATGATACATAAATAGAGATATTATGTCGAGAAATATTATATTTAAAGATACTGAATTAGTGTATTTTGTGCATATAATTTATTTTTTATTTTTTATTATTTTTATTAATTTTTTATAATTATACTTTTTATTATTATATTTTTTCTTAAATTTTTTAAATAAAAAATAAAAATAAATTATATTTTTATCATTTATTTTATTTTATTATTAGACAGAATATAAAAATACTAAATTCTATTTTTTATGTTTTGTTCTTAGTATTTTATTTTGTCTTAGTCTAAAAAACAAACGCATGCCAATGGACGTTTCAGAGGTAAACAAAACTCAAACAAGCATATTGATGTTGGTACAAGTGGTTAGGTTCTGGAACGAACTTCATTTTTTTCTTTTGGACTTGATTAGGTTCTGGAACTTGATTCGTACTTTTCTAAGTAGTATGAAAAATTCTTAGGTACTCTCGGTATAAATGATCTCTTGTAGGTACTTATCTATTAGTTGAATGATATATCATTAATAAGTATTTATAATCAAACCATTCTAGTATATATGACAAATCTATTAGAGAGAATAAATCCTTTTATTTACTCTTAAAATATTTAAGAATGGCTCAGGTAATATAAAGCAGTCAATTCCACGTGTATGAAAAGATAGTTTTTGAGATGATAGATTGACCAAGGAGATATATACTTATTGGAAGGTCAAAATAATAGTTATGAAGCATAATTATCAAAGAGCAATGTTAGGGGCAACAATTTTTGTGATTGGTAACCAGCAAATAGTCATCAATAATAATTTAATGGTGTGAGATTAGTGTGAAATTTCATCCAATGACTCACATTTCTCTGCTGGTTACATGTTGGCCAAAATTCAACAAAACTGTTAGCTCTCTAAACTTTTTCATTATGAAATTCTGTTAGACCCAACCGATCAAATCGAAAACCTGATAATCAATTCGAGTGGTATCATTATTTAAATTGGTTAAGTAATTAATTTGATTAAATTTAGTCAAAAACAATAAAAGCCAGTTAAAATCGAATAAATCATTCTTGATTAAATTGATAACAAACTAAAAAAAATTGGTATTTACTATACATGATAATTTTTATTAAATATATTACATAAATAAAATTAAATTATATTTACAAATTAAAAAAACTTTTTTTATTAATTATGATATATTTTCTGTTTCCATAATTATTATCTTTATTTTTTTTCTATAAATACTTAAAGAGTATGTTAAAAATAAACTAATTGATGTATTATTAAAATTTAAAAATAATAGTTAATTTAATACAAAATAAAACTAAGAAAAGACATTTGTTATGAAAATGAGAAAGTAAAATTAAATTGTATATAGTTATTTAATTATGATCGAGTTAACCAGTTAAATCAATAATTATCAGTTTAGTTCTCTGACAACTATAACTCCAAGTTACATATTCTATGATTGAGGGCCACTCCAAGCAAGTCAAAACAACTAAATAATTAGTTACTTATGCTGATGTGGCAATACACTATTAGTGTATGAAAATTATAGATATAAGACAAATTCACATGCACATATCTGTTTATTTTCCTTTTGCATTATGTGGAAACCACAGAATGCCTCAAACATAAGCAGGGAAGTTAAAACCAATGTATGATTAATGTCTACAATGCATAATCACTGAAACTTCAACTTCCTGAAATCACATCATGCATTGTGTTTCTCCAAATGCAATGAACACTAGGCCAGAGAACCAGCCATCACCCCCTTCTCCCTTCCTCTTCAAGTTGTCAAATGTCAAAGGTTAATCTCAAATGTAGAAATGACAGTGAGATCTAACCATTTCAAAATTATGAACTATATGATTGGAATGCAAAACGTAGGAAACAAAACATGGTGCTGACCAAACCACCACCAACAATAATTAATAGTAACAAATTAGGAAAGAGCAGAAGTGTGTGAAAAATGTATCTGCTTTCACAAAGCTCTTATCAAACTTGGGAAACTAGATCACATATTCTTCCTTATGAATCAACAATTTCACAAATGGTGGAGTCATAATTCCATACCTTTCTCCTTGATCAAATTTGGCACAGAACACTACTGAGTACTGAGAAGAGATTGCAAAAGAATGGAAGCAAGAAACAGTAGCTCCCACATTCCATTTGAATATCTTCTCTATACTTTTGAACATTTTTTTGTTTACAGCAGATACTATATAACTAGTATACAAAATAACAACTCAGTTAAACCAATTTCTATAATTTGGTCAGGATCAATTTCCCAGAATTACAAAGTAAATCATGTTCTGAATCAGGGGAAAGGAAAAAACAAGTTGAGGATAATTCATTTACATGAGAAAGTTACACAATGTTACCGTTCAAGAGAAGCTTCGAAACAGTTATATTACACCGGTAAGCCAGCATGCATGGAAGCAGTTAACAGATTAAGAAGCATGATTTCGATATCCACACTTTCAAGCAGTAATCATCATCACCGAAGAGAATACCTTCATAAAATTGTGTCCCAAAAGTCATCGCCGTACATGTATCAGTACCCTTGTCTGGAAATTTACAAACAATACCCTTGTCTGGAAATTTATAAACATTCCTCCAGCTGTGTGCATCAACACCAGATCTTAGTCACATTGTGTCAGTATCTCCATAAAGGTATTTCACTTTTGATTCCATTCAAAAAGCTTATAACGAGCTGCACATATGGACAAGGGCATGCTTTTAGATGTAAGATATGTAACTGATAAACAAATCAATCCGTTGTGGTGAATATCGCTATCAACAGTTAGAGAGACTGTCATGGCAAAAAATGCATAGTGATCTCTGGTAAACCTCTGCCACAAGACTTTAGTTTAGTATATCGACGCATCAAACCTTGGCTTGTAGAAACATACTTGATTGTTATATGACTGAAGAGCACACCCACCGATCCAAGACCAGATCTTTTTATCGACATCAAAGAGAAGACCCTTCCCTTGGTTCCAAGATGTGAAGCAGATTAAATTGTCCTGGCCAAAACATTCGAATCTCTCAGCTGATAGTCTCAACAAAGCACGAAAATACTTGGGGGGCATCCTGTTGATCTCCACCCATGTAATTTTGGCATGGTCCAACTCCCAAATTCTCATACTCTGTAGGGTACTATAAAGGCCGATCCTTCCGACAAGAAAAAGACGCTTCTGGGTACCGGCAACCAAATATCCATCTAACAGCGATCGTGGAAATTTAGCTGGAATATGTTCCCAGCATCCTGTATCTAGTCTATACATCATCAAACCAAGTGGCGAAAGGGTTTCCAAGTACAATCTGGAGTCACAATAGGCCATCTTCGACGAGCAGAGATTAACTGCAGGCATTATCTGATGAACTGACCAACTGTCTGCCTTCGAATCATAAACTTCAGTTGGCAGTGACTTGTCACCATATATGTCACTTGTGGCTATAACTTTAAATGATCGATCCATCCGATCAACAACCATTATCAGTTGCCTTTGCTGATTGTAATGCATGCTCGGCAACACTCTCCAAGCTTGTGTGAGGGGATTGCAAACCAGAGTTTTAAATGTCAGCCCATCATGCCCTGAAAAGCACACGAGACCACCGGAAGAACCAACCAACCAGAACGCCCACTGCGGCAAAAATGTAAAAGGTATTCGGTACCAAGCTTTTAAGGGCAAGCTAAAGACTGAACATTGAGGGATCTGTGAGTTCTTCCAAAATGTGAGAAGACAAGGCCCGTGGGATGGAACACTTGAATGGAATTTCAGAAAACTACTGTCTTGAAGCAGTGAATTCCACCGTTTACACACCGAACGAAGCCGGAAAATCAGAAATGGGGGAACCCTAGCTAAGATCTCGTGCAATAAGTCCTCAGGCAGCATTGCCCAAATACTATCCTCCATCAGAACATCAGCATGCACTGCTTTACCAAATGTAGCAAGTGTTTCTTCATCCAAACCCCTTGGTTTCGTCTTAACAACCTTCTGCCGCGAAGGGCTAGTGTTCCTCGAGCCGGCACGACCGATAGGACTAGTATTCCTTGACCCACCACCACACCTTGGAGGGGAAGCTTGCTTATAGCATCTCCCATCTCCATAAAAACCTCCATTTTCTACTAATTGACCACTACACTCACCAGAACCTGCTTCCGAAGAATGCTCAATACAATCCATATTACTCCAATTCCTTGAAATCCCTAAAAACCCCAATACCCCCAAATCAAACAAGATTCCAGATTCAGATTACTGTTCCAGCATCACAACGACCAAAATATATACAGATACCGTTTCAATTTCAAATCAGTGCTAACCCCAGAGTTCAAAATTCCGAAGCAATCCCAGAAATGTTATCCCAGATCAAGATCCAAAACCTTCATCAATAGTCAAAACGATGAATATTTACATGCCCCAGAGACCCAGATGAAAAATATACATAAATTCAACAAAAATAAAATTTTTTATTTTTTATTTTGAAGGAATCAGCAGAGAATAGCAAGGTGTATTTACCTCAGATTCGGGAATCATGCAGTTCCTGTTGATGATGAAGAAAACAGTTGCAAGAGAACATATATTCTGAATTTCTGACATGAACATGTGTAAGGAACAATCAAACTAGGTTCATCATGTTAGACTCTCTCTCTATCTGTTTCTCTCTCTAGTTGTGTTTGATTTACTTTGTCACTATTTGAC
This sequence comes from Arachis duranensis, assembly GCF_000817695.3. NCBI lineage: Eukaryota > Viridiplantae > Streptophyta > Magnoliopsida > Fabales > Fabaceae > Arachis > Arachis duranensis. The sequence continues at coordinate 118,168,988 of NC_029775.3, forward strand.
AAAGGGAACAACAAAATTCAAGAGATTACTGTGTGTGGTACAGTTATACAGTGCGAACAACCACACCGTGCTCAGCCAATGAATTCTTGCCACGTCGACATTGTTAATTATAAAGGAGTAGAGATAGAGACCAAATTGTTTCGACTTTAATTTTTAAAATTATTTTATTTATTTTAAATTTAAATTATAAATTTTTATTTTTTTATAAAATAAACCTTTTATAAATTTTAAAAAATAAATTAATATTAAGTTATTATAAATTAATTTTTTATATTTTTCTTAGAAAA
>NC_029775.3:118169417-118170235 GCF_000817695.3 Arachis duranensis
ATATCAGAGTTCAATAGAAATATAGAATCACATAAGAAACTTCTCACAAGAGTTTACATAATAACCTGTTGTGTTTAAATTTAATTTTCAAAAAGGGCCCGCTAGACATACAAGCAAATAACGCATACAATCCTTACAAGTTGGTCCAACTCAGGTTTAATCCATGCGCACTCCCTCCCTTTAAATGGAGCGTCAATTTCACGCGCGTCACTCGAACGATTACGCTTCGAAAAAATCGCTCGTTATGGCTCACTCTTCATCTTCTCCTTCAAAGATAACACAAATCCTCAAGTTTCAAGCAACATTCCAAACTGAAGAGACATTTGAACTCGTCGTGAATAATAGTAGAAACCATCAACAAAATATTATTCAAGGTACGTTATTGTTTTACTCATCTTGTACATTTTCCACATTTCTGTTTCTGATTTCGAAATCGAAGAATTATGTTTTACTGTTCTTCTATGTTCTTCTAGGTTTTATTGATCTTCTTGTTCTAAGAAATTGAACACATGGTGTAAATATATTTGATCCAATTATAAGTAAATTTTTTTTCCATAATTAAACTCTCTCTGATGTATTCAAAATGTCTGATTTACAGGTACTATAATATGAAGTGGTGATCCAGATAGATTGGAACTCATATATGACGGTCTGCATAGAGATCTGCATAATACACCCAAACACAGACTATAAATACACCGGATAAAAAATTAAATTTACACCTCTGCTGCAGATTTTAACCCAACACTACCTGAAAGCCACTTGTTGTCCACAAGACCAAAATTAATTAAACTCTTTCTGGTGTATTCAAAATGTCT
>NC_029775.3:118170656-118175152 GCF_000817695.3 Arachis duranensis
ACTATAAATACACCTGATAAAAAATTAAATTTACACCTCTGCTGTAGATTTTAACCCAACACTACCTGAAAGCCACTTGTTGTGCACAAGACCAAAATTAATTAAACTCTCTCTGGTGTATTCAAAATGTCTGATTTACGGGTACTATAATATGAAGTGGTGATCCAGATAGATTGGAACCCATATATGATAGTCTTCATAAAGATCTGCAGAATACACCCAAAAACTGCTATAAATACACCTAAAAAACATGTAATTTACACCTTTGCTGTAGATTTTAAACAACATTACCTGAAAGCCACTTGTTGTCCACAAGATCAAAATTAATTAAACTCTCTCTAGTGTATTCAAAATTTCTGATTTACAGGTACTATAATATGAAGTGGTGATCCAGATAGATTGGAACCCATATATGACGGTCTGCATAGAGATCTGCATAATACACCCAAACACAGACTATAAATACACCCGATAAAAAATTAAATTTACACCCCTGCTGCAGATTTTAACCCAACACTACCTGAAAGCCACTTGTTGTCCACAAGACCAAAATTAATTAAACTCTCTCTGGTGTATTCAAAATGTCTGATTTACAGGCACTATAATATGAAGTGGTGATCAGATAGATTGAAACCCATATATGACGGTCTGCATAGAGATCTGCATAATACACCCAAACACAGACTATAAATACACCTGATAAAAAATTAAATTTACACCTCTGCTGCATATTTTAACCCAACACTACATGAAAGCCACTTGTTGTCCACAAGACCAAAGTTTAGCAGAAAATCATTCCAATTCCTATCAAATGAGTCTTTGCTATGAGAGTTTCATTTTCCCTCTCTGCTACATGTAATCAATTGATTCTTAATCTCGTTTTCCTTTCTATTTGTGCTCCGAACTCTTGTAGAAAAACCTGCAACCTTGGTATAGTTCCTGTAAAATTTTCCAGCATCTTCAAGGGTGGTAAAGGTCATTCCAACCTTCGGAACAAACTGGTCATCAACAACAGAGAAGTTGCAGAATACACCATGTCAAAAACTATAAATACACCATGTCAAAACGAAGCTGGAGTTATAGAGAGAAAAACTAACGTCAATGACGAAGAACAAACCAATGAGAAAGGAGAGAAAAAGAACGATCGAAAAACCAGGGGAAGACGCGCGAGAAGAAGAACGATGAAATTTGAAAAGAAAGAAAACAAAGAAGGAAACAAATCTTTTAAATTTGGTAGTTATACAAACGCGGGATCTTTGTATAGTGCGTGTAAGTGACGTAGGAGTTGCAGCGCGTTTTAGTGGATTAGGCGTTAATGAACTTGTAATAGTTACAAGCCCTAATCGCTTGTATACTAAGCTTTTCTCTTTGAAAAATTTCCACCACTTTTTGCATATTTGTGATGTTGATTTATTTTTTTACTGGTTGCTTTAGTTTTATTTAATCTTGTGTTGAAAAAATAAAAACCATATACTATAAAATAAAAATGAATAAACCATATAATTTCATTTTGATTTTCTATATATATACATGATGAGTATATGATTATTATGAATTATTAAAATCATAAATAAATATGTGGTAGGGGTGCAATAAGCTGCTGGTTTATGAGATGGCGGATAATGATGGCTAATTGTGAATTGTGGAAGCAGAGAGTGTAATGAAAAACATCACAAAAAAAGAAGAAGAATACATATGAAGTTTTTGTTGTTATTCACCTAACTTGTCGTGGTTGCTCAAACTTTAAACTTAGCTAGATTAAAGAAGTAAAGAAAAATAAATACATACATAAATTTAGAGAGAAGACTAAAGTTCATCGAGAACTTTGGAAGTTTCTTTTAATAATTATATTATTTTATAACTGAATTGTATTCTCACCTTAAGTAATTTTTTAAACTCACGAAGCTTCTATAAACACTTTTAATTCCTCCCTTTGAATAATATCCAACCTTTCCTAATCTTTCTCTAGTATTTAGTTTTTTCAACATTGCAATTCTAACGCTAAATATGCTGCGTAATTAATAGTTATAATTATTTATATTGAGATTTGTCAATAATTCTAATATTTTATTTATATTTTTAAATAATTATTATAATTATTTTTTATATTTCAGTGAGCCAAAAGTTTTAATACTAGGTAATTTACTATTACGACCATGTATTTTGCTTTGCACCGCTATACAATTGGGTTTAAGCATGATCGAAGCAATTCCAAAATTTATAGTCCATTTTTTTTTTGGTATTACATTTTGTAGTCCAATTTTATTTGTTTCTTATTTGTTCATACTCTAGCCTAAAAATTAAAACTATGATCCAAAATGAATAGATCATCTTGGTCAAGCCCAAAAAAAAAAAGCTCAAAACTTACGTAAAGTCATATGAGACACCTTTATTATCATCTCCAACCCCATTGAACAAAATTCAATCACTTATAATTCGTTTCAGATACGTCTCAAAATATTTATCCATCTTTTTTTAAGTGATGATAAATTTTACTGAAAGAGAAACTTCATTTTTTAAATCTTTGACTCTTTATCCTATCAAAAATAGTGCTTAGAATATTCGTTTTAATAAATAACATAGGATATTAGAATGAATTATATTATGTAAAATAAGTGAATATTCTAAAAGTATTTTGTTAATTACTTATTTAAATACACTTACATATTTCCTCTTTTAATAATTACTCGTTTAAATACCAAATCCCACTTGTTAATTTCAGAAAAAGTATATAACCGTTTCTTGACTTAAAATTTTGTTGAGGAGTTGGAAGTTAAGTTTCAGGAACAATGCTTCCAACGCGTATATATATTGGGGTATCTAGTGTACAGATGTAATTGTGAAGATTTTTATCTTTTATGGTTATTTGTTGGTTTTGAAAGCGTATCACTAAAAGTATTACTTAAAGAAAAAGTGTTACCCTTAATCGTTAACTTGGCTCTGATACCAATTTTTAGTTGTAATTTCTTTTTCAAAATTTCCATTAACTCTTCATATTTTGTTTCGAGTAAGTTTATAATTTGTATAGATTTGGTTGGTGGTACTTTATAGTTTACAATTTCATAATAAAAAATATTGACCATTTCTACTATTACTAATTCTGATTTTATTTTTATAGTTTTTCAATCTTGTTTTAGTTTATAATATTTTTTTTGCATGGATTATTGTATGTAAAATCTTTTATCTGTTTGTCTTTTTCTTTAATATAATTTTTCAAATCCTCAAAAACTTCTTTTATTTCTACACTTTCTGTTATTTCTAAATATCTTTTTAATTTTTCAACTTCATTCTCCATTTTTTCTTTCAACAGCTTTAATTCTTTTAAGTCATAATATGGTTGTCCAGGCATTTATAAATTTTTTAAGTTTAGCTCCAACTTGTTTATATTTGTTCTTATTTCTATCCTTTTTATTATAAGGTCATTAATTTCGAACTGAAGATTATTTAATTCCCTTTTATACTCCTTTATTTTACTTTTTAATTTTTTTGCTCTTTTTCTTTTTATTTTGTTTTCTGGTCTTTCAATCTTTGTATACTTCATTATTTATCTTAGAATTTCTGCAAATTCTATCATCGATTCATCACTATTTTCTAGAGATTCTATTAATTTTTCTAACTCTTCAACTTCTCCTTTCAATTTGCCATAGATTATTTTTAGAGTTTTAAATGCTCTTTAATTTATTTTAGAAAACTGTAAATAATTCAACCGATTTTCTCTTTCAAAGAGCTCTTGTTTCTTGTCTTGATAGGTTACATATATTTTTTCTTTATTTATTGTCATAACTTAGTGTTTAGGGTTTCATTTAATTTTTTGACCTTTTTTGTTAATTCTTTTATTTCAGAATTTTCTTCTTTAATCTTTAACTTAGATAAGATTAACGGGCTATTAATTTTGGATTCTCTTATTTGAAAATTCGATGAAACTAATTTTCCTGATGGTTCTTTTAGTAAAAGAACTGGATTTTCAATGGCTTTATATTTTGGTATTTCTGTCTTTACAATTTTCTGAAATAATTCATCGACATAAATTCTTTCTCTGTTTTTAAATATTATACTATGATGGCTATTTGTTAAAGCAGAATTTATTGCATATGTAATTGAAAAGGGTTCATCGTCTTGTTCCATTAGATTCTTTCTGTGAAATTTATAAGCCAAACTTATAGATCTTCCAAGATTTTCAGTTGATAAAGGTATAGCATATCTAAAATGGGCATTGAATTTTACATTTACATTTGCCAAATTTCCATGAATAATTCCAATTATTTGATCTATTGGGTCATCAGTAATTCTTTTGTCACAGATTGCTAAGCTTATTGGTGAATTAATTCCTTTCATATATGTAGATTTGATTAAGACTTGTATAGTACTAATATGAATCCATCCAATTTTAGATCTTTTTTGTTGATCCTTAATTTTCTCAATCTGTTTACTCAATTCTTCATCATTTATCAAAGCTATTTCAAGTTCTCCATTGACAGATTTTATCTTTATAGGGA
>NC_029775.3:118175378-118176160 GCF_000817695.3 Arachis duranensis
TTCTGTTAATTCTAAGCTTTCTAAATAATTCATAACTATGAGATTAGGATAAAGGCGTACCTTTCTGGAGAAAAACTTTCTTTATTTAGAATATTTTACATAAGATATTTTTGTCTCCAGAGGGGAGATTGTAGATACTAACTCCAGAGGGGAGTTTAGAATTGGTTTTTCCTAAGGGAATTCTTCTTCAGACTATAGAATCGCCTCGGAAGCTTCCTCCTTGCTCTCCTAGCATATGAGTACTCTTAGCCTCCTGCTTTCCATTATCTGATGCTTTCTACAATTGCCTAAGCAACCTATTTATAATGGTTGGGTCTGATGGACAATTCCCTTCCTTACCCTTCTTATGACGTCATTGCTTACGTCATTGTTTATTATCTTGCACCAGCTACATTGTTGGTGCTCTATGACCTAAGCGCTTACGTCACTATGCAATAATTTTGAGAGATGCTTCAGATGTGCTGTCCTCCTCTTTCATCATGTGACCTTCAGATGCGTTGTCTTCTTCCTTTATCATGTGGGTTGATTCCGTTTCATTATTGCTTTATTCAGATAACTCTGAGACACATAGCTGGCACTTGTGGTCTTCTCTGTCTTTTATCAAATAGCAGAGATTCCTCTTTATCCCTTCGGGGAGCTTTTCTAAGAGTCCAGATAAGTTGTAGAATGTTGATTCAAATTTTACTAAGAGTCTCATCTCTCTTTCTTCAATTTCATTCCTTTTACTGGACACAAGCAAAGTATTTCTGCTTTTATAATTGATTCTTGTGTGAGATTCCCTT
>NC_029775.3:118176433-118177017 GCF_000817695.3 Arachis duranensis
TTGTAGGAATGTTTCTTATTATTCCTGTTCTCTGGGTTTGAATTGGAGCTTTATCTGCTCTTTTTAGGGTTTGCTCTGGATGAAGAGCTTCATATTCCCTGAAAGATTCCTTTGCTTCTTCTAGTGTTAAAAATCCTCCTTTATGAATTATCCTTGATTGATGTGTAAACGGTGCTGCTTTCTCCCAGGCATCATATACTCCTTTCATGGGGTCATTATAAATTACATAATATTTTTTATTTTGGGTGGATTTTTTGATAATTTCAGCAATTGTTTTATTTTCCGAAATTTTTTTTTCACCTGATTTGTCCACCACGCTTAGCTGGCTGAACTCTGATGGTTTTGGTTGTTGTGTTGATTTCATTGCTTCGATGGCCTTTTTGAGGGATTGGATCTGTGTCCTTATTTGCTGACAATGCTTGCATTTTTTGAGTTCTTGTTCGTATTTCTGAATTTATTGATCTAATGCGTTGTAGACGAACTCCATTCTCTTGTTAATGTATCTGCAATAACATTTTTGTCACCCTTAATATATTCAATTTTTATTGGATATTGTAACAAGAATAATTGCCATCTTACCAGTT
>NC_029775.3:118177271-118177375 GCF_000817695.3 Arachis duranensis
CTTTTGGGAATATTTAGAATCTAGTGATTCTTTTTCTTGTTCCAAACTTTTTATAGCTTTCTTAGCTTTTAGACATCCTGACTAGGTTATGTCTGAAGCATCTA
>NC_029775.3:118177796-118191584 GCF_000817695.3 Arachis duranensis
ATAAAAGGCTGGAGCTGCATGAGGACTTTTACTTAATCTTATAATTTCTTTTTCCAAAAGATCTTTACATTCTAGTGAGAACTCTTCTCTATCTCTTGCGGAATAAGGAATTTTATTTGGAATATTTATCTCTTTTGTAGGATCTTTTAATTTAATACTTACTAATTCGTTATTTGTATTTTTAATATCTAAAGGATTTTCAGCACAAATTTCATCCAAAAGTTATTCTATCTTTATTTCAAGATTATTTTTGGGATATTTATCTGAAAGTATAAATTTAAATAACATGTCTCTAATATAGAAAATATTTTAAATTTTAAGATCTTATCTATAGTAGTAGTTGGTATTTTTATACGTTTTGATTTTTGATTTATTGAAGAATCGTGTGGAGCTTTTAAAACTATGTATGTTAATTCTTGAATGAATGGATGATATAGCTTTAAAAAGTTATTTCTTATGATAAAATCCATTCCAGAATCTAACACATATATTTTATTTCCTATGATAAAATCCATTCCAGAATCTAACATATATATAGATGGAACAATGAACCTATAATTTTGAATAAAGATTTCAACCATCTCTGCTTTTTGGTTAATTTTATGTATTGATTTGTCAGCTATTCTAACTTTTAATGGTTTCTTTAATTTTTTCCAATCAAGTTTTATATTTGAACTAGCAAAGCATTGTGTTGCTCCAGAATCTATGAAAGCATTTATAAACTTTTCTGTTATTTTTATAGTGATAAATGTAGCATTATTACTCAGTCACTGAGTCTGTTTCGGAGACATATTCAAAAATATAGTCTAAGTTATCATCATATTCTTCTAATGGTTCCATGAAACAAGACTTAGCAATTTCTATTTGTTTAGTAAGATCCTTTTTATCATTCTTTTTCGGGCATTCATTTGCGTAGTGTCCTTCTTCTTGGCAATACCAACATTTACAATTTTCTTTTTTATTCGGGCAATAGTTATTTCTTTGTCTTTTGTTTTTATTGTTATTTTCTTTTCTAAAATATCTTTTTTTTCTCCAATTTGGATAGTATTTTTTTTTTCTAAATTGATATTTTCTTTTTCTTTGAAAATTTTTATTAAGACCATATTTTTGAGGTATTTTCTCATTATCCTGACAGCAAATTCTGATTATATTTGCAAATCTTTTGAGTTACTTTTTGCATACAACGTTCTTTTATTTCCTCTCATATAGCAGAGGTTGCTCCACCAAAATTATTTTCAATTGTTCCTCTATTTATTTCTCTTATAAATCTTCCCATTATAAATTCATTAGCAGGATATGAAAGTTTTGTTATATACATACTAAGATAATGATTTTTATCTTCTTCTTTTAATTTGTAATAATGTATTCTATATTCACATATATAAGACTCCACATTACATAAATCATATATCTGAATATTAGCTAAATGGTTTTTTGCTTCTTGATATTCTTTATTATAGACTTCTTGTCTATGATCTTTAATATTTTTTCCAAAAAATTCTTTATATAGAATCATCATTATATATAATATCTTATCATAAGCTGTTGTTTTTGTTTCTAATTCTTCTATTATTTGGTTTTCTATTGATGTCATATAATCTCTTATAGTTCCTTTAGTATGAAACCATATGTAATTCCAAATGTCCCTTCCAGACAATTTACTAAGTTTTGGATTAGTAAAGGCTTCTAATAAGAAGGAATTCAGCCAATTTTCGAAAATTTCTTTTTCGTTCTTTTTGCGGTCTAAATCGAGCATTCTTTCTCCTTCCATTTCCTGGATTTTCAGAATTTACTAATTCTTCTTCTATTTGAAATCCTTGTTCCATAATATTATTTTCTTGAGCCATTTTTAATTGTTTAAAAAGCATTGTAACTTCTTCTAATTTTTCTTCAATATTCATAATTTCAATGGTGGTTTTACTTTTAAGTCTGTTATGTTGATTATATTTTGAAATTTTTCTTCTTTGGGGTTCTCTTTTTCCTTATTTCTTTGAAATTTTATAGATACTAATATTTCTTCAAGCATATCTACTATAGAATTTAAGTGTGGGTTAAAAGTATGATGAAGATGTGGGGAATCATTTCCATGGTAGCATTTTTTAGAAATCCCGTGTAAAAAATAAGTTTTTTCAGGTTTTTGAAGTCCTTCAATAAAACTTATAGTAAAATAAAGATTTTGAGAAAAATAATTTTGTATTGATTTTAAGAATTCAGTGTCATTACAATTAACATTGGTTAAAATCATTAGTTTTTGATCTATTAATTTTGATAACTTAATTATTTCTTCTCTTAAATCTTCTAATTTACTTTTTTCCATTAGGTGACGCTTTTCTTTGTGAAGAGTTACGATTTTAAGTGAAAAGTGTGGTTTTAAAATATGTGGTTTGGGTTTTGCCACATAAGCACATCTTTAAAACAACATCTGTATCCTATATTTCACTATATATATTTTATAATAGTAATGTATTTTCTCTCTATTTTTACTCTTATTAATAATTATATAACATTGCAAAAGAGTATAAATAATATTAACTTTGTAAGTGGAAACTACTATAAGGATAATTTTGTGTGCTAACATAATCTCTTTTTCTTAGTACGTGTATTTTTTGTTTGTGACAATAATTATTATAAAATAAAAAAGAGTATATTTGTTTACATAATCAAAACTTAATAAATGTAGGACACAAAGTCAAACTTGAAAACACAACGAAATACACATAGGCTACATTTGTTTATAGAAATAGAATACTGAGATAGGAACACTGAAACATAAAATCGTATTTGGCAGAAGAGATATAGACAGAGATAATGTGTCTAGAGACACTAAATTAGTGTATTTTTTGTCCATTCTGACAGAAAAGACACAGAGACATTAACTTATTTTTTATTTTTTCTTTTATTATTTTTATTAATTTTTTATAATTATATTTTTTGTTGTTATATTTTTCATCTCGAATTTTTTGAATGAAAAAAATGAAAATAAATTGAATTTTCATAAATTATTTTAATTTATCACCAAACAAAATGCAAGAATACAAAATTTTGTATCTCTATCCATCAGTATCTTATTCTGTGTTGTTCTCAGTGTCTTATCTTATTTTGTTCTTAAAAATAAACACAGCCATACAAAACTGCCGTGGGAATAATTAATAATTAATAATAGCTAGACAATTGTAAACTGAATAATAAAGAAATTTGCATTGAAACTAATTTGCTGCTTAGAGAGCAAATTAGTTATTTAACAGATTGTAACAACCAATACCAATTCTTAAGGATAGACCTCAATAAGAGAATATATTCCAGTTAAAGGGGATATTTTATAATTTTGAAAACCTGCTTCCAAAAATAATTTCTTCAATTCTTCTTGGCTTCTCTCCTTTCCATTCACATGTGTCATCATAATATCCATCCTTAGCTTCAATTGAGTAAGTTCATGCTCTTCATGGTTTTCATTCATCACAGTATCTATGATAATTACTTTTCCTCCTTTAACATTATTTAAAATTGCATCTTTACATTTTTTTAATATTTTTACACAATGTTCATCATCCCAATCATGTAAAATCCACTGCAAAAACAAAACAAAGCAAAAAAAGTTCACAATATTAATTGCCTTTTCCAAGAGCAATCCAATTTATCAACAAGCAAGTACGCTAATTGTTTTCTTTTCTTAAAAAAATTATCAATATAGATGAATGAAGTTTTACATAAAAAAAGAAAAAAGAAAATGAATGTTTATTATTTAATGGTCAATTCTGTTTAATTCAAAATATAGAAATGTTTAGATATGTTTATAGTCTAAGTAAAATATTTGTTTTTTAGTTTTGACATTTATAATTTTTTTATTTTAATCGAGTAAAATTTAAAAATTATCTATTTTAATTTTTATTTTTTATAAACATGACATACAGATTAAATGGTGAACGATATGGGCTAATTTTTTTTGATATGAGATCAAGTTTGGTGTAATGCTGGGTTATAGAACTTGGGGGAGTTTTACACCGTTGTGACCGTGTTTAGGTGAAGGGAAGAAATCGGACGGTTCGATTTATTGCAGTTGAAAGGAGACATAAATCGAACCGTCTAATTTGTGGTTTATAGAAGGCAATGCATGAAAATCGGGCTCACCGATTTCATGTTTTACGTTCAAATTTTGTTGGGTCCAAAGAAATCAGATTCAGTGATTTCTTTGTTGGATAAAAAAAAATTTACAAGTCATTGAATCGGACCAACAATTTTCAAACTATCACACTTACATAAAGCACTATGTACTCTCATACCCATATGATACTCTATCTTCTTCTCAATATGAAAAATAAAAAAGTGAACGTATGCTTTGTCATTTTAAAATTTTAAATTATTGTATCACCATTTATTATTTTGTACCAAAAAAAGGTCATAAAATAAAATTTTAATACAATATCATAATATATTATTTTCTTAAAAAGCTTAAATTAATTAAAGAAACCTTATAAATAAATAATTATATTTTAAAAAAATACAAGAAATTAATGACAAGTATGAACAATAATTTAAAAAAGGAAGATAAATTATAATTAAAAATTAAATTTTTAATTAATTATCTAATTATCAAATTTTAAATTTAAAAAATTTAGAATTAACAATTAAACACATTGAATGGTTACTCTCAATATCATCATATTTTTCCAATTTCTAATCTCCCTGTTCTTGCTGTTGTAGCTTTACCTATTTCGTTGCAACCCCTCCAGCCAACCAGCCAACCGTGCCGACGCTACCGCAGAATTGTTATATTTTTAACGATTAATCAGATAAAATCTTTGTAATTTACAGAAACATACCTTAAGTAGACACTACAACAATATAGATTATTTTTTAGGGTTATAATGTGTAAAAGAAAATTAAAATTTGTCAAAAAAATAAATTTAGACACTATTTTAACTATGAAAATATGTTAATAAAAGTTTTGTCAAAAATAGTATTTTTAACATATAAGCGATTGTGGAAAAAATTTGAATCTTATTTTGATAAATATTGGCTGTCAAAAATAATTTGTTAGAAAATTTTGAGAACATATTTTCTGTGATACTTATTAATTGTCAAAAATACTATTTATTTTGACACTTATTGATTATAAAATATTCTCAACAAAAAATTTTAACAAAGAATGAGATGTGATCTTGAAACTAAAGAATAAATTGAGATTTTGAAGATAAAGAATGAGTAGTATAATCCTAAACTGAGAACAGTGTGATGTCAAAATTAACAGAGCCCAAAAAAGAAAAAAAATAGTAGAGTAAATTGAAAACAAATGGGTGTCAAAATTGAGGAGTAATTTTCTACGGTCAAATTTTTCGCCAAAAAAATATAAAAAATTTGACATTTGTGATATTTGTCAAAAATATATATTAATTTTGACATTTAATTATGGTGTTAAAAAATAAAGTGTCAAAATAACTCTATTTTCTTGTAGTGAGAATAGCATGAGCACGAGGAATAGAAATAAACATGTCTCCACCAACAAAGCTCAAATTGTTGCTTCCTGTAAAATTCTCCACAACATGTGGAAGGTCAAACACTATGCAATTGAATTTGGGAAACATGTCATTGATAATCTTAGATACGGTTCCATTTCCACCACCAACATCTACAATGGATTCCAACCCTTCAAAGACAGCACTATGATCTTTCAATGCCAACTTCACCATTTGAGAGTCACTAGCCATTGACTCATTGAAGAAACTCAAATATGAAGGGTTTTTGCTAAAAAAGTCCCAAAGATTTGTTCCAAGGGAAATTTCAAATAAAGTAAGATTTTCTTCAAGAGTCCATTTTCCAAGGAAATGGTAAGCACCTGACAAAGTGGGATCAAGAACACAGTTTGACATTGGAGCTAAACAATGTTGAGTTCCTTTGAGAAGAAGCTTTGAAGCAATAGTGAGAGCATATGCTTCCTTTTCTTCATTATCATCATGGAGTAGCCTTGTTATGTGGAAGAATCCGTTGTGAGCAAGGTGGCGCATGAAGCGGCGAACGCCGTTGATTTTGGACGGCGGAACTTGCAATGTTGAGGCCAAGTGATGAAGGGTAATGGGTTGGCCATGGTTGTGGATTATGTCTGCTATGTTGAGGTCCAGACACCATTTGAGACACATGGAATCTAGGTATGCATAAAGGTGTTTGTAGACAACAACTTGTCCTTCAAATATCTCACTTGCCTTGCACTCACTTAGCAACTCCATATTGCAACTACACTCTCTTCTTCTTTTTCCGCTTTTCAATTCATAAACTTTTGGTTTGGTTGTGTTTGATTTGGTTGTTGGATGTTTGATTTGGTGGTTGGGTTTGGTATATGTTTATAGGGGTGGAAAAAAGAATGGGGACGCTTCCATAAAGACGGTAAAATATTTTTTTGTAAAGACGCTTACATGTCGCATTATTATTGGACGTGTTAATGAATCAGTTATTTTTGAATTTTTTAACAAATTAGAATAAAATCGATTTTTTATAACAATAACAATAAATCTAATTTTTTTAGGGATCTAATTGTATTTTTTAAATTTTTAGAGATTTAAAAGTCTGCAAAATAAAAAGTTAGAGATATATTTATCTTTTTATCAAACAATTTAAAGATATTCGATTTAGATTGTATAATTCGATCGGATCAAATTGGGTCTAATAATTATAATGCAGATAATTGAGTTTATTATTGTTACTATAATAAACCGATTTTGTTCTAATTTATTAAAAAATAAATTATTAACCAGTTTAATAAAGACAATAATAACATGACACATATAAATATCTTTAAAAAATATTTTTAGTATTTTTATTAAAGTAGTCTCCAAAAAGAATAACCGTACACATCTAAATTTTTTAATAATTAAGTTTAATTAAATTAGTCTAACATAATAAAAATCAATTATAACTAATATTATTCTAAATTTTATTATTTAATTTAGTTGGATTTGGTTTATAAAAGAGAAAGTTAGAATAATAGTTATTATTGAAAAGATGATAAAATTTTTATCTTTTCATGTAATTTAAATAGGTGAAAAGAAGATTTGAAGAATATTCAATTAAAAAGGTGAATGATATAAAAAATAGATAAAAAATGAAAAGTAGAGCGAGGAAGACAGACCATACATAAAATAGTCTTTAGATATCAACGTATAAATAGTCTTATTGCAATTTTAATACATAATAGGACTCTAATGTTAATTAATTTAGTTAATCGGTTTTACTTAGTAGATAGAATAAAATTTTGTTGTTGTTGTTGCAATAATACGTATGTAAAATATATTCACACTGAAAGTTTATGAAAATTAACTATTCATTGTGCTCATTTAAGTTTTATACTAAGTTAACTTTTATAATTTATAGTATAAATTTTTTTTATAAATATATTAAATCATTATTGTTATATTAACAAAAAAAATGGATAATTACATAAAAAAATTTATATTATTATTGTTAAATATTTTTAAAATTTTATTTTTTATTCATTTATTTTTTATACCGAGTTAACACTACGCCAGGCACGGTGAATAGCGGCCAAGATTTGGAGGCCACACACCTCGCCGCCGCAAAGCATGCTGGGAAAAGCAGAACTCCTTTGCGTGCCACGGTCATCAGCGGCGACTCCACCAAAAACGCCGCCATCGCCTATGTGAGGCACGGTAAATAGCGGCGAAGATCTGGAGGCCACACACCTTGCCGCCGCAAAATATGCTGGGAAAGCAGAACTCCTTCTCGTGCCTTATCATCAGCGGCGACTCCATCACAAAACGCCGCCAGGTGAGGATCCAATCTTAAGCAATCTAATTTTTGTTTTGCCCCCTTTTTTTCTTATAACCCTGAGTTGATTCCCCCCAAATTTCAAGAAAACCCGCGAAGAGTAACTGGTAGCCCGCGAAGCACACCCATTGCTGCAATTCCAAAACAAGGTTGTGAAGGCAGGACTCCTTCGCGGGCCACAAATCAGCGGCGATTGCATCACAAAACGCCACCAGGTGAGGATTTGTTAACTCAATTTCTCCTTTCCGCCTTTTTAAGTTCTCCTATAAATTCTAATTCATTCTTCCCCAAATTAACCAGAACCCCGCGAAGAGTCATTGGAAGCGCGCGAACTCTGCTGCCGTCGCTGCTCCACTGCGAAGGTGCTGCCGATCCTGGGTCCTCTGCCCGCCTTGCACGAAACTGTTGAGCCACCCTCCACCGTTCGCCATCCTGAGCTATCATGGCCTCTCCCTGTCCCTGGTGAGTTCTAACATTTTGAGCTTTCATTCGTGTTTTCACCCTTGGTTCGGAATTTTGGATTAACATATTGTAATGCAACCTTGTCTCTCTGACAGAGCATGCCTTGTTTAATTAGAACCTAAAGATGGAAAAAAGTCGAGTTAATATTAACCTTGCTTCACCATGAAAATTAATATCCATGCAAGTTTTGAGTTCTTAAGTAATTTTCAAGCATAAGGGATAACATATATCTAGTTTTCAACAGTAAATATACAACCTGATAATGTTTACTTTTACCTAGTTAGAGAAAAGCTATAAGAGCTAATTACAGTAGTTAGATTATATATCAGCAACAATGAACTATAATAGTTAGTTTACATACTTCCCTGAATGACTTTGTGAATGAGTAAGAGGTTGGTCTCTTCCTTCAATCATTGCCATTATACCATCCCTGCCACAGAATGTGCACTGCATGCCAAGTTAAAGTTAGAGGTGTTATGTTTGATGAATGGTTTGATACTCTATTGATACTTTTACAATTCATATTCCAGCTTACTATAAGTGTGATTGCTAATTTGCCTGTTATGTTTATAGACTTTTTGAACTTCGACGTAATTTGGAAATAGTTGGGAGCAGGAATTTGAATGAATGATTTTTATCTATCCGTTACAGCTAGTTATAGTGTTTGGCATCCTATGTTATCATTTGGTGTGTTTTTGACATGAGATGGACTCATCAACAAAATTCTTGTATTTGCTAATTTGTGTCTGTAGGAAAGAATTGAGGAGATTGAGCAACAGGATGAGTCATCTAGAGTGTTGTCTCAGAATGATTCCATTGCTCAGGTTTTCGGAAAAGAGAAACCGGGTAGAGTACGTGGTGTGGGTTTTGGACCGACTCCTAGTCAACTCTTCGGTCCAAATTCACATGGGCTTGGCAACGGAGTCCAACAAGAGGAGACTCAGAGGAAGCTGCTTGAACTGGAGGCACAGCTGGAAGGCGAGAAGTTGAAGAGGAAGGCGATGGAGGATGAGGCAGCAGCAGATAAGAAAAAGATGAAGGCGATGGAGAGTGCTCTAATTTATCTGTTTCAACGGCAGGGTGAGGAGCTGCCACCAGACATCGCTGCAGGGATGAGTTTTGTGGGATGATAGAGTGAATACTAGAATATTAGAATTGGAGATATGTTGCATTGAAGCAAACATTTTATTGAATTAGACTGAGCAACTCTTTGAAAGAGATTTTTTTTATTCGTATTTTCGTGGATATATATATTTCCTGTTTTGCTTATATCTCGATTTTGTTTTTGATACAAGTTTAGATTCTAAGATTGAAAATATTCAATCTTTAAAATAATAAAAAATATAAGAAGAATTTTAAAAAATCATTGAATAATATTTTAAACCAATTTGGTGTGATTTTTTAAAAAATTCTAAATTTTTATTTTTTTAAATTTAATATTACATAGCGGCGGTTTTAAACCGCCTCTATTTTGATTCGATGATTGTAGAAACTATTATATCTGGCGGCGGTTTGTAACTGCCGGAATCTCTGACAGAAACTACATTAGCATTTAGCGGCTTTTTTAAAACCGCCGCTAAACGTGCGGCCAGTCAGACATATCGTATAACATTGCGGCGGTTAAGATTCCGCTGGTAAATATGAGGGAAATTGTGTCAGCAAAATTCGGCGGCAGTTTTCTGTTAGTGTGCCGCAAAATATTGATTTAGTGGCGGTTATGCCAGCGGTTGCTGGAAACCGCCGCCAAATCCAACCGCGGCGCCCATATCCATGGCTGTCTGGTGAACCGCCAGAAAATGATTTTGCGGCGGTTTTAAACCGCCGTAGATCACAAAAAAATCGCCGCTGTTAACCGTACTTCTTGTAGTGTAATAATAATATCTTAAGATGTGATATGGATGAATATGATAGCATTCTATTGTCTCTAACTTTAAATAATGCATGTCTTTGACCTCATCATCATTATGTTGTTCCTCGTGGGATGGTGTGTATATATATATATATATATATATAATACAAGGGAACAAGAGAACCCTAACAAATGACAAGGGACTTTATTTGACATCATGAGTGCACACGTTGAAGCTTTGAGATGAGATATCATTATTTTCATCAACATTATTCCGCTTTGCAATCATATCAATTTTTTTTTATCATAAAATGCACTTGCTCTCTCTATTTCGAACTTTTTCTTTTTAATATTGTATTAGTATGGGTGAAATCCTTTACGATGAATCAAACTGTGTGTTAAATACTATTATAGTCATCTACAAAATGTCATTGATGTTTTGTATTTTTTTAATTAAAATAATATCTTTTTAACAAAATATCCTTGACGTTTTGTGTTTTAATAATTAAAATAATATTTTTTATTACAAAACGTCAGTGACGTTTTGTTCTTTCATAATTAAAATTTTTTTTATTATAAAACATTATTAAAAATAATATTTGTGCTATCACCACAATTATAAAGATAGAACTCAAATTCAAAAAAATTACTACCATGACGATGGACAATAATAAAAAATGACCAAAAATGATATCGAAGAGCGTATCTAATTAATCCGTGACCACAATTATGATATAAGGCGGGCTTATTGTTCTTGATCCAAATATGCAATTGTTTGATTTTTTTTTCTATAAAAATTTATTAAATCTTTATTAGCAGTCAAAAGAAAAATTCTTTGCAAGACTGATTTTAGAGTAAAAAGAACTGAAAAAATATTTAAGAGCAATGGTAACTAATAAAAGGGCTGAAAAAGAGAATTTTAAAGATATCTTAGAAAGGGTTCAAACAAACTTAAGGGTTGGAAATCTAAATGCCTCTCCTTGGCTGGAAGGCTTACTCTAGCCCACTTTGTGCTGAATCCCATCTTTAATTATAATATGCAACATGATAGAATTCTGAGAGGAAATTGTCAAGAGGTGGAAAAATTCCAAAAGAGTTTTATTTGGGGTGATGACCAGAATCAAAAGAAAATGCACTTAGTAAGCTGAAAAATTCTATATCAACCAAAACATGCAGGAGGGATAGGGTTCAGAAGTCTAACCACCATGAATGATGCGTTCCTTTTAAAGAATATGTGACAGGCATTGAAAAATCCAAATACACTGTGGGTTCGGGTTCTATCCTACAAGTATTGTAAAGGGAGGAATTTAAATAGTAATAGCTCTTCAAAAACTACAGATTCTCAATTCTGGAAAGAAATCACAAAGCTTTGGCCCAAGTTCAATAATGGCACCATCCAATATGTAGGAAATGGATTGAAGGAGAAGCTCCTCTCATGGAAGCAGCTTGTGACCTAGCTAATGTAGACACTGAAAGTTTGGTGTGGAAATGGACCAATGAAAAAGGAATGTGGGACACGGAAAAATTTACTAACAATTTACCCCAAGATATAGGGGAGAAGATTCTTAAAATTAACCCTCACAGAGCTGAGAATGAGGACGATAGAAGAGGGTGGAGACACTTCGAAGATGGAGACTTCTCTATTAGTGCAACATATAAAGCTCTATCAAATTGGTCGGAATGAGAAAATTCGACTTGGATAAAATTTTGGAGTTGGAAGGGACCACAAAGAGCAAAAGTTTTTCTATAGACAGCCATGCACAGAAGAATCATGACCAACCAGTGAAAAGTTAGAATTTTCGAGGGTAATGAAAGCTGTCAACTTTGCAATGGGAACACTGAAGATGTATTACATGTGTTTAGAAATTTCCCTAAAGCCTCAACTATTTGGTGTAAACTTATCAATACTAAATTCATTTCTCAATTCTTTCAACTTAATTGGGAGCAATGGATAGAAACTAACCTCAAGAAGCAATGGAGTGCAGACAATGGTTTGAACTGGAAAGATATTTTCATTACTACATGCTGGAGATTATGGCACTGGAGGAATAAGGAATTAAACAACCATCAATATCAAAGACCACCTCAACCACACAATGAAATCATCAAACAGGTTAAGAAAATACATGAGACTTTGGGAAGAGCTTACCAAGTGAGGAAGCAAGGAGCAAAAATGAAGAGGAACATCTGCTGGAACCCACCCCCCATGTGTGGGTCAAGTTGAACACGGACGGGTCGGCAGTGAGAACTCCTCTAGCAAGTGGGTGTGGCGGCCTCCTGCGGACAGAAGAAGGAAGATGGATTGCGGATTTCACTTACAAAATTAGGGGAGGATCAGCGTTTGATGCAGAGTTTTGGGGTGTATACAAGGGTTTAGGTTTGGCTTGGACTATGGATTTTCATAAAATTATTGCTGAGATTGATTCTGCGACAGTGATGAGTCTCTTGAATGGGAGGAAGGAATTGGGGAGACACCCTAACCCCATAAGCAGAAAAGTGAATGAACTGATGAAAAGAGAGTGGAATATAGTTTTTGTACATATTTATAGAGAAGGAAATAGAAGTGCTGATTACCTGGCTAGATTGAGTATGAATTCAAAAATTGACTATGTTTTTTGGGACTTACCTCCTTTTGAGATTCTAAGTATTCTCAGAGATAATGAAAGAGGGGCTACAATTTACATGTAGGTTTCTCTTTCTTTAAGCGTCAGCCCATATAATACCATAAAAAAAAAAAAAACAAATGGGTTAAGGATTACAATTTACAAAATGATTTTGGTATATATACAAAAACAAAAACCGTGTAACTTTAGTACTAATATTTAGCTATAAATTTTCATTAAACTCTAAAAATAACTAAAGTAAAATAATATCATTTAGTTTTATCCCTATTAATGTTCAAACTACTATAAATAATCTTGAACTATTATTATGAATGAAAAAATATCGGTAATACTAGAAAGATAAAAAATTAGAATTTATCTTATTTAATATATTAATTATTATAATAATTAATAAATATTAAATAAAATAAATTGTGACTATTTTTGGCTAAATTTTTTTGTTACCGAACATTTTTGGTATATTATTTATCTAACTCTCGTAACATTTTTTGTTTTGTGACACTTATTAATGGTCATCTCAACGTTAATTATTCTTAAGGATAAACTAAGAAAAAACCACAATAAGAGAATACATTCCGGTTAAAGGAAATATTTTATAATCTTCAAAGCCTGCTTCCAAAAAAAGCTTCTTGAATTCCTCTTCACTTCTCTCCTTTCCATTCAAAGTTGTCATGGCAATATCCATTCTGAGCTTCATTTGAGTAAGTCCAAATTCATCTTGTTTTTCATTTATCACAAAATCTATGATAATTGCTTTTCCTCCTTTAGTGTTCTTTGAAATTGCATCTTTGCATTTCTTCAATATCTTTACACAATGTTCATCATCCCAATCATGTAGAATCCACTAAATTAAAAACAAAACAAAAAGGTTAGGAATTGTATCATACCATTTTCTTCACCTTTAATGTCTCTTGCCCATAAATAATTCTACCAACAAATAATATAAATCCTGATGATCAATTCTTCATCTTTAATATTAGCCAATTTTTTAAAATTTTAAATTATAAATCTTAACTTTCAAATTTTAAATTATAAATCCTAAATCATTCAAAAAATAAAAATTAAAAAAATTATGAC
>NC_029775.3:118191620-118209754 GCF_000817695.3 Arachis duranensis
ATATATATAATTTGTTGTCTAATATAAAAACATTGACTTTTAATGTTTAATTTTGTCCAAATTAACATTTATTTTAAAATTGAAACAGAATGAAACATCTATCAAAACAAGTCAAGTATAATAGATTGACGAAATAATATAATTTAGGAAAAAGTATTATTTTGGTCTATAATGTTTGGAGTGAATCTTAAATTCATCCCTAAAATTTTAAATACTTTATTTCAGTCACAAAAATTTTAAGCGGGTTCAATGTTGTTCCACCATTAAATTTGACACAAATAATTTGCATATTAAAGAGCCAATAGTATTTAATTTCAGTATGTAAGTAAAATCGATCAACCAACGATCATTAATATAAAAGTTTTTCCTTTACTTTTATTTAAAGCGTTGATTGTTATGATTTGGAGTTTTGCACACAAAAAAAATTGAGGAGAAAAAATATTATAAGATAGTTTTAGTTATATTTTTCTAACACATAGAAGAAAATATGATTTAACTAGTAATATTATTAATATCCACGTTACTCATTCTCTTAATTATTAATGTCAAATTTAACGATAAGACAATATTAAATCTGTTTAAAATTTTTTAAGACAAAAATAAAATGTTTAAAATTAGAAACCAAATTAAAATTTAGCCATAAGAAAAATAATACTTTACGCTGTAATTTATTTATACACACCTTAAGTAGAACAGCATCAGCCTCAGGTATAAAATTGAACATGTCTCCACCAATAAAGCTCAAATTGTTGCTGTTGGTTCCTGAAAAATTCTCCACAACATGTGGAAGGTCAAACACTATGCACTTCAATTTGGGAAACATGTCACTAATAATCTTAGATACGGTTCCATTTCCACTACCAACATCTACAATGGATTCCAATCCTTCAAAAACAGCATTATGATCTTTCAATGCCAACTTCACCATTTGAGAGTCACTAGCCATTGACTCATTAAAGGAAGTCAAAATTGAAGGGTTTTTGCTAAGAAAGTTCCAAAGATTTGTTCCAAGGGAAATTTCAGATAAAGTAAGATTTTCTTCTAAAGTCCATTTTCCTAGTAAGTTATAAGAACTTGACACAGATGGATCAAGAGAACACTTAGCCATTGGAGTTAAACAATATTCAGTGCCTTTAACAAGAAGCTCAGAAGCAATAGTGAGAGCATATGCTTCCTTTTCTTCTTTGTTTTCATCATCATCATCATGGATTGTTACAATATCAAAGAATCCATTGTGACTTAGGTGGCGCATAAGACGCTCCACACCACTAATTTTGGATGGAGGAACTTGTAAAATTGAGATCAATTCATGAAGGGTGATGGGTTTTTCATGGTTGTAAATTATGGTTGGTATTTCTAACTCAATGCACCATTTAAGGCACATAGAATTTAAGTAAACATACATGTGTTTGTACACATGAACTTGCCCTTCAAAAATCTCATTTGCTTTGCGACCACTTAATAAATCCATTTTTTCCACCATGTTTTTCATGTATGTGTTTGCATTGAAACAATAGTTTCATGCATTATATATGCACAATAGGGGAAACGATAAGGTTGAATCACATTCAATTATTGTTGACCATTAATAATCATTCCTTGACCAATATCAGAGATTCAATGATTCTAGACCAATATCATATTCAATGATTCTTGACCAATAATCCAAGTTAAGTAATGTAAAAGTATAGTTTTTTTTTTTAATTTATCTAACCAATTAATATTATTGACCAATAATAATAATTTTTTTTTCTTGGTCATGGGTAAAAAGGGTTATATATACATTCAATAATACCCTTTTTTGTGTTACCTTATAAATTATCATCAGCAATACTATTTCTATTTTTTTCACTCTTTACTTAGCCAACTGTGGCCAAGTCTATTGTATACATTTTGAATGGTTATTCATTGATATTATTCATTTTTTTAAATACTATATATACAATTTTTAAGCATTATTGTACTAATTTTTTTAAATTTTTTATTCCAACCAATTGTGATTAAGATCTTTATCCATCCTATAATTAGGAATTTTTTTAAGGACACCAGCTTGATCTTTCACATTTTTGATGTCAATAATAGTGTTTGTTCTATTGTTAAGAGAAGAGAATGAGAAAAAAAGCAAATTTCAACTATAACATAGGTTGAAATTAAATAAAAAAAATTATTAAATATAATTTGTTAATATTATAGTTTAAAAATTGAATTAAAGAAAATTACTCGACCTCTTATCCAAATTTTCGATAATTTTATCACCATGATTTTAACATAAGAAAAATTATATAATAATCACCATAATTTTAAAATTTTTTAGTATAACACTAATAAAAAAATTATATATAATTTATTATTTATTCTTAAACACTTCTTATTAAGTAAAGAATATTATATTTTTTATTAATTAAACACATTTTGTAACATCCTAATTTTTTGAACGAGGTTCATTATTCAATAACTAATTAATTAATTAAAATGGTAATAATTTAAGATTTAAATTCAAAATAAAAAATTAGAAAATAATGCATTTGATGAAAAGTGTAACAGTCCAAACTATCCGCTAGCACGATATTGTCCGTTTTGGCACACAAGGCCTCACGATTTTGCCTTTGATGATAGGGATGATAGCTGAAGCCCCCCATACTCACTCGTCACAATGCGTCATGCTAGGGAGAGGTATCCACACCCTTATAAGGCATGTTTCGTTCCCCTCCCCAACCGATGTGGGACCTTACAATCCACCCCCTAAGGGAGCCCAGCGCCCTCGCTGGCACATCGATCCGGATTCCGGCTCTGATATCATCTGCAACAGCCCAGACCATCCGCTAGCACGATATTGTCCGCTTTTGCACATAAGGCCTCACGGCTTTGTCTTTGACGATAGGGATGATAGCTGAAACCTTCCACACTCACTCATCAAAAAGCGTCATGCTAGGGAGAGATATCCACACCCTTATAAGGCATGCTTCATTCTCCTCCCCAACCGATGTGGGACCTTACAATCCACCCCCTTAAGGAGCCCAGCGCCCTCGCTAGCACATCGATCCGGGCTCCGGCTCTGATACCATCTGTCATTTTTAAAAAACATTAAAAAAAATTGAAATGGACTTTTTTGAAACATTGAAAAAAGTTATCTATTGATAATTTTTGGGCATTTCTAATAATATCCAGTCTTATTCCTATTTTGGCATTTCTAATTTCTGGAATTTTAGCCCCGATTAGCAAAGGGCCCGAAAAACTTTCTAGTTATGAATCGGGAATAGAACCAATGGGTGATGCTTGGTTACAATTTCGAATCCGTTATTATATTTTTGCTCTAGTTTTTGTTGTTTTTGATGTTGAGACGGTTTTTTATAGGATATTGTCCGCTTTGGCACACAAGGCCTCACGGATTTGCCTTTGACGATAGGGATGATAATCGAAACCCCCCCACACTCACTCGTCAAAACGCGTCATGTTAGAGAGAGGTATCCACACCCTTATAAGGCATGCTTCGTTTCGCTCCCCAACCGATGTGGGACCTTACAATCCACCCCCCTAAGGGAGTCCAGCGCCATCGCTGGCACATCGATTCGGGATCCGGCTCTGATACCATCTGTAACGGACCAGACCATCCGTTAGCACGATATTGTTCGCTTTGGCACACAAGACCTCACAGTTTTGCCTTTCGTTCTCCTCTCCAACCGATATGGGACCTTATAATCCACCCCATAAGGGAGCCCAGCGCTCTCGCTGGCACATTGATCCGGGCTCCGACTCTGATACCATCTGTAACAGTCCAGACCACCCGCTAGCACGATATTATCCACTTTGGCATACAAGGCCTCACGGTTTTGCCTTTGACGATAGGGATGATAGCCGAAACCTCCCACACTCACTCATCAAATTGCGTCATGCTAGGAAGAGGTATCCACACCCTTATAAGGCATGTTTCATTCCCCTCCCCAATCGATGAGGGACCTTACAAACAGCCCCTCTAAGGGAGTCCAACGCCTTTGCTGGCACATCGATCCGGACTCCGGCTCTGATACCATCTGTAACAGCCTAGACCACCAGCTAGCACGATATTGTCCGCATTGCTACATAAGGCCTCACGATTTTGCCTTTGACGATAGAGATGATAGCGGAAGCCCCCACACTCACTCGTCAAAATGGGTCATGCTAGGGAGAGGTATCTACACCCTTATAAGGCATGCTTCGTTCCCCTCCCCAACCGATGTGGGACCTTACAATCCACCCCCTTAAGGGAGTCCGGCGCCATCGCTGGCACATCGATCTGGGCTCCGGCTCTGATACCATCTGTAACGGCCCAGACCACCCGCTAGCACGATATTATCCGCTTTGGCACACAAGGTCTCACGGTTTTGTCTTTGACGATAGGGATGATAGCCGAAGCCCTCCACACTCACTCGTCAAAACGTGTCATGCTAGGGAGAGGTATCCACACCCTTATAAGGCATGCTTCGTTCCCCTCTCCAACCGATGTGGGACCTTACAAAAAGCCAATGAGTTATAGTTCAAATGGCATAGTCTCCCCATACTCAATTAAGAGGTCGCGGGTTTGAGTTTATCTATCTTTGGTAAAAAAAATAATGCATTTAAAAAACTAAAATATCTAATTTTAAATTTAAATATATCAAAACACTAGCTGATTTCATACTTAAGGAATTTGAATGAGCTTTAGTTACTAACAGTATTTCGAGAATATATCAAGATGTGGTTATCCGATTGACTTCATTTAAGATTAATTTTAAACTAACTCAATTCTCTATAAATTTATGTCTAATAGCTATTTCCAAATTCCAAACATAGAAAACTTCATAGGGCTTGCAAAGTGACGATTCAGATTGGAAATTATACCTAAACGCGAATTAGATTCTCCTAACATAATCTGTACATACCTAAGAGCTATTTGAGTAATTCCTTTCTCATTTTATTCTATTTTTTTCTATACAAAATATTCTAGGTAACCTATCCTCTCCAAATTCTATTATCTCTATAAATTGTCATTCATATACTTTTTTCATTATAATAAAAATCATTATCTCTTTTCACTTCCGATCCTTACTTTCACTCTAAATCTTTTGCCAAAATATTCACAAAGTCCACTCATATATTGTTCAAGAAGATATTCTTTTTGAATTATAGAAAGTCTAGCCATGGAACAAGTCTTTCTTCGCTAACAAATCACGTCTATTTGCATCAGAATACATATGGTAGTGTTTGGTTAGTAGGTGTGTCTACACAAGACAGAGACACGCTGACACACATCCTCTATTTGATTGTTGAGACACACAATTTTAAAGGACACGTTCGCACACAAATTGACACAAATTACATGTATTCGGTGTACCTCTAATAAGTTGAGACATAAAATTAATATTGAGACACTGATTATTTTGACAATTTTACCCTCCCTTCTCCTCTCCATTTCAACTTCCGTCTTTTTTTTTTCATGGCCAACAAAGTAAAATCTCTTCTCCCCTCCCTTCTTCTCCCCATTTGAACTTCTGTTTCTTCTCTCTTCATGACCAACCAACCTCCTCTTACTGAAGTGTCTCTACCACTGCCATTGTTACTGCCTCACTTCCTCCTCATATTCTTCATATTAGGTCTCTGTCTTCTTCCTTCTTCCAAATCTCCAGATCTGCGACTAGTGTCTCTGCCATGTCGCAGGTGAGCCTCTATTATCGACCCATCGTGCCTCCATCTTCATCTCTGTTCATCCTTCTATTTGCCCCTTTTTGGATGTTTTTCCTAAAATAAAGTTTTATTTTTTTCTTTATTTTTTTATTATTAATCTGTGCTATTTTTAGAAAAAAATATAGTTTGAATGCTATGAACAACTTTTTTTCGTTGGTTTCTATGCCGTTGAAATATCTCACCTTCCAATTAATTTTTTAATTTGATATTCCATTTATTCATAGTCGCTTCAACAACTTAAAATTGACACAAGGGACTCAAAATGGATATCATGTCAATTAATTACTTGCTGTTTAATTAGGAAGATATGTATTAAATTTGTTGTTGAAATTACTAGAATTTTTGTTATCTGATTTTTTTATGAATAGAGATGGAAGAAAAGAATCAATGTAGTTAAAAAAAATATAGATAGTGGTGATGGTGGTAATGATAAATGATGAGGGTATTATTGACTTTTTAAAATTTGATGTGTTTTATGTATGTTTTTTACCAAACATAAATCATGTATATATGTATTTTGTGTCTATGTCTATATAGTTCATGTCTATATGTCCATGTCTCATACTATGCACTAAACAAACGGAGTCTATAGGAACTTCACTCGAGGTAAGAATTTTATACTACTTTTTATATGTCATATCTCAAATGTTTTATTTTTATATAGATGTTATCAACATTGCATATCATGATATAACGTTTCTTTATTTCATACATATTATGTATTATAATAACCATCTTATGTGCATTAAAGAATTGAGGATATGATCCTTTGATAAGGGAAAGTGACCCCAAAAATAAGATAATCAAAATAATCCTTTGGTAAGGAAAGGTGATCGAATGGAGATGATCTTTCATTAAGAAAATGTGATTGGCAAACTTTTGGGATAAGAACATTCGGTAAGGGAAGTAGACTCCCATCAATTTTATATAATAATATCTCTTTGTTGACATAACTCCCTTTTTGTGTATGTCTAAATAACCTTGATTGTAAATTGAATTGAGAGAATGATCCTTTGGTAAGGAAAGGTGATCGCCAAAACGTTTGGAATAAGAACCTTACAGGGAACTCCCACTTTTTATACCGGTTTAACTTAATACCTTCCATAAAAGTTACGAGAGAAAGTAATGAAAAGTACAAAGAAAAGTGTGATTATGATTGTTCTTCTTTTATTCTTTTTGTTTAATTTATGACTTTGTTTATCATGGTCGTTTTATCCTAAGATTCTTCTTTTACCCAAAGATCCTTTCTATTTGATTTATGATTATGTTTATTTTTCTTATTTCACTCAAAGATTTTTTTTATTCAAAGATCTATTCTATTTGATTTATATATGATTATGTTTATTATTCTTATTTTATCTAAATATCTCTTCTCTTTGATTTATCTATGCCAATGTTATTATTATTCTCTTATTTATTTTGCCTTGCTTTATGGCCTACGAAAATATTAAATCAAGGTTTGTGAATTTTCATTCTATATATTTTAACATTTTAGGCATTTTGTTACGAGTCACATGTGTCATGACATAAGTAAATGAGAAGCATTTGAAAGTCAAACCACTTCGACTAACAAAGACTTTTGAAAATAATAATTGAAAAACATTACATCATTACTATTTTTATTTTTAAAACTCGGAATGGCTGGGATGATACGATGATACCATATAGATAAACTATTGAGAAACTTTTATTTCTCACCGCTCTTTCTATACCATCTTCAAGAATGACGCAGTACAAAATAATACACTGTTCGGTGATTGTTTTAGTCATAGTTATACAAATTCATATTAACAAGGAAGAATATGTGATTGTTTTAGTCATAGTTATACAAATTAAGAGAATTAAGATTTTCTATATGTCTTGTTTATCTTTATTGAATGATTGTAATTATGATTATGATGTTTCTTTTTTATGATTATTTAGTATGAGTAAAGCTTGTCATTGTTTGTGCCTTCATAGTTTAGCACGCCCGTTTTTTATGTTAGTACCTTCATATCCACTCAAATTTTTCAACTAGTAACCATTCTAATAGAAATTAGTTATTCACTATTTTTACATATATAAATTATTTTATATAAAAATTTTATATTATTTTAAAAATTTCGCAAGGTTTTGAATATCAATGACCAATATAATCCAAATAAGGCTTAAACCCAGTTTAAAAATATTAGGGTGTTACATTTTTTGTATCAGAGCAATTTGATCCATGTGACTATATTCTATACTTACAAGATTAATTTATTATCATTTAGTTATAATTACTGTTATATAATAAAATATTTTCTATGTACTCAAATTAGATTAGAAATATGTGATCATATAATAGTAAAAATTATTGTGCTCCTAAATATTTTGTTTGAGGCTTATTGCCGTAATTATTTGGTCAAAATGTGCATGTGTTAACGAGAATACCTACACATCTTTGCATTTTTGGATTGATACTATTATTATAATTTCTACCACTACCTTACAAGCCATTTAAGTTAAGAGTACATATACTTTTATAAATTCCATTCCATTATTTAATATGTCCTATCATCATTATATTCCTTAAAAATGTAATATTACACGATCTTTTTATTTATATCATTTATGTTACTATTACTATCTCTTTAATCAGAGGGGAGGAGAAAATGTGAAGCAATTGTCTTATATGTTAAGAAAAATTACTTGCTTTTAACTTCTCTAAACTCTGCTTGTCATGCTTTTGCTTAATTTGATTTGACATTAACTTTATTGATTAGCTTTTTTTTCTTCCTCTTTTTGGTGTTTGAATAAAAAAGAAAATTCTTCTCTCTTGTATAATCAACACCTGGAGTAAACTTAGCAGAATTTTAGGGTCATTTTTCTTTTAGATTGATTTACATTGGACTTGGTTTGATTCTATTCCCATTTAGCAATTTTTGATCATTTTGTCTCGTAGAATTGGACTGCAACAAAATAATTTGGGCTTGCATACCAAACTAATATCATCAAATTCACTTGGGTTATCAACCCAAATCAACATATTTGTCATCATTAATTTGTTATATATCTACTAAATTTAACAACTTGTCTAATTGCTCTTAAGTGAATGTATATGAATGGCGATATGTAATCAATTATGTCCTTGCATGTGATTTATATGATTTGAATATTTGAATTTAATGTGTTAGAATATTGTTTGATGAATGATGATCTTTATTGCTTGCTAGATATTAGGCTATAAATTCGGATTCTCATTTAGGGTAATATAGAAAGTAGAAATAGTAAGTTGCGTATAGTCAACTTTTCATTCTATACATTACCTTTTTAAGTAGGGTAAAATTTGGGCCTAAACTTAATAAGTCTAATTTATTGTTTTCAGAGTTTAGGACTATCAAAATCTTTAGATCAAAGAGATTTATAATTTTTAAAGAAAAATTGTCTAAAAATTTTTAAGATAAGAAGAATTCAAAATCTCAAACCAAATAACTTATCCAACAAAATTCAAATCAGTATAGAACTAAAATTATTTATATTTTTTATATATAAAAAGTTAATAAAATTTTTTATTATTATTTAATTGTTATTAACTCTATTTTCATTAACAAATGGATTAAGGATTACAACTTACAAAGTGATTTTGGTATATATATAAAAACGAAAACTGTGTAACTTTATTAATATTTAGCTATAAATTTTCATTAAACTCTAAAAATAACTAAAGTAAAATATCATTTAGTTTTATCCTCATTAAATTCAAACTATAAATAATCTTGAACGATTATTATGAACGAGAAAATATCGGTAATATTAAAAAAATAAAAAATCAAAATTTATCTTATTTAACATATTAATTATTATAATAATAAATAAATACTAAATAAAACAAATTGTGATTATTTTTTAATTTTTTATTTGTTATCAAACATTTTCGATATATTATTTATCTTAACTCTCTTAGTATTTTTTGTTTTGTGACACTTATTAATGATAATCTCAATGTTAATTATTCTTAAGGATAAATTAAGGATAAACCACAATAAGAGAATACATTCCGGTTAAAGGAAATATTTTATAATCTTGAAAGCCTGCTTCCAAAAAAAGCTTATTGAATTCCTCTTCACTTCTCTCCTTTCCATTCATACTTGTCATGGCAATATCCATTCTAAGCTTCATTTGAGTTAGTCCAAATTCATCTTGTTTTTCATTTATCACAAAATCTATGATAATTGCTTTTCCTTCTTTAGTGTTCTTTGAAATTGCATCTTTGCATTTCTTCAATATCTTTACACAATGTTCATCATCCCAATCATGTAGAATCCACTAAATCCAAAACAAAACAAAAAGGTTAGGAATTGTATCATACCATTTTCTTCACCTTTAATGTCTCTTGTCCATAAATAATTCTACCAACAAAAAATATAAATCCTAAATTTTTCCTCTTTAATATTAGCCAATTTTTTTTTAAATTTTAAATTCTAAATCCTAAATAATTCAAAAAATGAAAATTAAAAAAAATATGACAAAAAGTTAATTAATATTAATTAATTAAAAATTAATTTTATATAGTATTCTATTTAAAAACAAATAAGTACTACTTTAAAAAAATGAATATATATATATATAAGAAAAATTTGTTTTGTTGTCTAATCTAAAAACATTGACTTTTAATGTATAATGTTGTCCAAATTAATATCTATTTTAAAATTGAAACAGAATGAAACATCTATGAAAAGAAGTATAATAGATTGATGAAATAATATAATTTAGGAGAAAGTATTATTTAGGTTTCTAATATTTGGAGTGAATCTTAATTTAATCCTTAGAGTTTCAAACGTTTTATTTTTGTCATAAAAAAATTTTTAATGTCCTATTTCAATTTCAAAACATTTTCAAACGGATTTAAGGTTGTCTTGCCATTAAATTTGACATAAGTAACTTGCATATTGAAGAGCCAATATAGTATTTGATTTCAATATGTAAATAAATAGATCCACCAACAATTATTAATATAAAAAAATTTTCTTTACTTTTGAAGCGTTGATAATTGATTGTTATGATGATTTGGAGTTTTGCACCAAAAGAAAATTGAGGAGAAGAAGTATTACAAAATAGTTTTAGTTATGTTTTTCTAACACATGGAAGAAGATATTATTTAGCTAGTAATGTTATTAATATCTACGTCATTCATTCGGTTAATTATTAATGTCAAATTTAACGATAGGACAACATTGAATCTATTTAAATTTTTTTGACACAAAAATAAGATGTTTAAAATTATAAACTAAATTAGAATTTAGCTGGAACAAAAATAATACTTTATGCTGTAATTTACTTATACATACCTTAAGTAGAACAACATCAGCCTCAGGTATATAATTGAACATATCTCCACCAACAAAGCTCAAATTGTTGCTGGTGGTTCCTGAAAAATTCTCCACAACATGTGGAAGGTCAAACACTATGCACTTCAATTTGGGAAACATGTCACTAATAATCTTAGATATGGTTCCATTTCCACCACCAACATCTACAATGGATTCCAACCCTTCAAAAACAGCACTATGATCTTTCAATGCCAACTTCACCATTTGAGAGTCACTAGCCATTGACTCATTAAAGGAAGTCAAAATTGAAGGGTTTTTGCTAAGAAAGTCCCAAAGATTTGTTCCAAGGGAAATTTCAGATAAAGTAAGATTTTTTTCTAAAGTCCATTTTCCTAATAAGTTAAAAGAACTTGACATAAGGGGATTAAGACCACACTTAGCCATTGGAGTTAAACAATATTCAGTGCCTTTAACAAGAAGCTCAGAAGCAATAGTGAGAGCATATGCTTCTTTTTTTTCTTTGTTTTCATCACCACCATCATCATCATGGATTGTTACAATATCAAAGAATCCATTGTGACTTAGGTGGCGCATAAGACGCTCCACACCACTAATTTTGGATGGTGGAACTTGTAAAATTGAGATCAATTCATGAAGGGTGATGGGTTTTTCATGGTTGTAGATTATGGTTGGTATTTCTAACTCAATGCACCATTTAAGGCACATAGAATCTAAGTAAGCATACATGTGTTTGTACACATGAACTTGCCCTTCAAAAATCTCATTTGCTTTGCGACCACTTAGTAAATCCATTTTTTCCACCATGTGTGTTTGCATTGAAACAATAGTTTCATGCATTATACATGCACATTAGGGGAAACTATAAGGTTGAATCACATTCAATTATTGTTGATCATTAATAATCATTCCTTGACCAATACCATATTCAATGATTCTTGACCAATAATCCAAGTAAAGTAATGTAAAAGTATAGCTTTTTTTTTTAAAAAAAAATAATCTAACCAATTAATATTATTGACCAATAATAATATTTTTTTTTCTTGCGGTCATAGGTAAAAAAGGATATGCATTCACTACAAAATTAATATTTAATTTTGGGAGTATTTTAGTGTAAAAACTTCTACAATACATTTTATTTATGATAATTTAAAAAATTTTCACTAATAATTAATATAGAATTAAAATACAAAATTCTCCCTCCCCCAAAACATTTCTTATTTTCGCAGAAACGAGAGTGGTTAGCGGAGGAGATAACGTCCATAAAACCCTAAATTCTGTACCGCCATTTTCGCCGCCGTTCCCTCTGCCGTTTTCGCCGCCGGCGCAATTACAACTGCCGCGTCCGTTGCAGTAGAGAGCTTCTGGATTGAGCCACCTATTTTATCAACCCGTTTTCAAATCTGTCTCTCTATATTGTCGTAGCTGTCACGGTTGCCACCGCAGTTTCCGCCGCCGTTGCCGCCACAGTTTCAGCCGTCAATGCCACCGTAGTTGCCGTGGTACAACACGTTTTCAGATTTGTTCACTCCGGAGCTTCTTCTTCAACGCCGCTTCCTCTCACTCCAATTTCTCCTTTGAACTGTCGCTGGTACTTCTTTTTCTTCTTCTTTCCTATTAATTTGCTGATATTTTTTCTTTGTTAACAATAAATTTCTTCTCTGTCTCTCCTCCTCTTTGTTGCAACTTTTTCACCGGTATACCTCTTGTTCTGTATTTTTTTTTATTGTTTTTCATTTGTGTTGATAAGGACTATTGGAAACGAGGCAGGGAAGACATGATAATTGATCATTGAAGTTGTTTTGTTTCACGCCAGTAGATTTTTAAGTGTTGGCAGAATAATTCTCTCTCTCTCTCTCTCTCTCTCTCTCTCTCTCTCTAATTCGATGGAAACAGCTTGGGTTTCTCTTACTTGCATCTCGATTTAGCAGCATCGGCATCCAATAATCTTGCTTGAAATTCGTTATGGAGGTAAGACCATATTAGATTTTACCGATTTTCCTGATTATTCGGTTGCAAACAAAAAGGAGAACATTTGTTACTTGTCTTAACAACTTTACTGTTTAGAATTCAGCTCCGATCCTCAATTTGATTCGATTACTTCTGAGGATTATTTGATTCGTTTGAATTTGAGATTGCTATGTTGTGTGCTGGTGCGGTTGCTTATTCGTAGTTCTTATCTGATGTTTAATTTGTTTTGAGGAAGGGGGAGCTTTATGTGTTTCATACATTTTTTTGTTAGTTGTGTTCTGATTTTGGGGATTTTTTGGATGTCGTTGTTTTTGTAGGGATCTCTGGGATTGAAGATAGTGGCAAGTCTGAGGCGCATTTGACTTCAGCTGCTGCTTTTGTGGAGGGTGGAATTCAGGATGCTTGTGACGGTGCTTGCAGCATCTGTCTTGAAGCCTTCTGTGACCGTGATCCTTCCACCATATGACCCTGATTTTTATCACGTGTTCATTTCTTTGGATGACTAAAGTGAGATAGAATCAAAACTATACAATAATAAATTGATGGATTTGAACCCACTGCAGATTTGCTAGCAGAGGTGTGTAAAAGAGAGATAAAAGCAAACATTAAACCTGATCCAGATATCGATGTTTATATGATCATAAGGTATTAACATCACTCTATTCAACCTCAGATTCAACTTGACTAGCATATTTTCGTGATTTGATCATCATGATTCATGATCTAATGGTGAATTGCAGCTTTGTCCAATTTGTCTTACTAATGGGAAGGATATGGCCTTTGGTTGTGGGCATCAGGTAAGCAATTATATAATATGGTGATATATATATATATATATATATATAAGTCAACTTGATTATAAGACTTTATGAAATGTTCTAATTCACATATCACCTTTTCCTCACATGACATACTTGTTGTAACTCTGGAGAGAATCTTGAATTTTGCCCCATTTGCAGGAGCACAATCGGTACTAGAATAAAGCTTTACTAGTTAACTTGGCTCAAACCCTTGTTTCTGTGGCACATGCATACATTGCTAGAACAAGGTTAGCTCATATATCATTCATAAACTTAGCTTTCTATTGATGGCATTGAATAAGTCAAAAAAAGTTAACTAACGTGACAGAGCATATGCAGGGGACCTTGATGGATATGTAGTTAGCCTTGTACACAAAACTACGTTCACGATTTTGAACTAATGTTCCAACTTAAGCATACTTGTTTATAGAGAGAGTGGGTTGCCTTCTTGTATATATGAAGTTTTAGCTTTCTTTTCTTGTGTCTAATTTTGGTTGATGTAGCCCGTAGAAAATCAGAAACTAGATCTGTATTATTTGATTTAATTTTATTTGATTAGTTGCATTTCATGAATTTTTAGCATGATATATCCACCTCAGATTACATTCTCAACCTAATAAAAGAAAAGAGTATATATAGTTGCACTTTAATAACCATGAAAGACAACGGCCACATGAATAAGTATACTCCTGTACTCGATGATTGTGAATAAAGAAGTTAATTTAAAGCATAAGCCCCTGTAGGAAACAAAATAAAAATAAAAATAAAAATAATTAATTCACGATGCATCTATTCCTCCTCAAGCACACTTTTCTATTGAAAAGGTAATTTCTAGTCTTGATTACATTATTGTTGCTATGTTTTATTGTGTCTTTGTGTTTATCTTCATATGCATTAATCAAAACAAAACCGGACTATACTTTTAAATAAACAAAATAAAACAATATCAAGACATTAATTTTTACTTTCTTAGAGGAAAACTTTATATATTCTTTAATCAAGACATTTTTCTAGCAATATCAAGTTGATCTAGCAATGTAAGATTCCATTAGATCATTTTCTTGTCTATTGATTAGTTCTATAGATAAGATATTTGAATGCCCTCAACTGTGATCATGTTAATAAAAGTAATCAATAAACATTTTGATGGGTTTTGGGAGTTAATTGAAGTTAAGTTATTATCTCAAAAATCTAGTATTGATTCTTTTGTTGAGAGTCTCTCGTAATATTTTTCATTTTTTATAAACTGTTAAAAACTAACCATAAAAAGGGTTGGTGGACTTCCTAACTATTGTGTTTAGAAATTATGTATAAACTAATCATGAAAGAGAGGAAGAAGGTAGCGCATTTTTAAGTAAACTAGCTATCAAAGTTGATATATGAAATAATTAATCAAAGCAAGAAGTAAGAATGTCACACTTCAAAGACCATAGAGAAATTCTCAATATTATTTGTGTGCAAGTGAAGAAGCTTTTGTATGCTTTGGGGCAATGAGTTGCTTTATCTATAATCCATGGACTTTGTAGCTTCTTTAGTTTCACTTTGGACCCTTCTTTTGTTGCTTACAATTTCATGAAATACTCCTACAGTAAACACTTGCTTATTTCTGCTAGTTACAATCACTCTACTCCCTGGCCCGAAGTGAATTGGTTCAAGAAAATCTCTTAGAAGTTTTGGAGTATTCACATTATCTAGCACAAGGAGAACCTTCTTCTTACTTAGCCTTCACACTAAAAATGTTTACCTTCACCAGAAGTATATTTCTGATGCCTACTATATTAGATTATTAGGTCAGGTGGAATACATTTCAACTATGCCATAGTTTTTTCAGCTCATATTTTCTTGTCTTTATATGTATTGTTGCTAGGATTATCTGTGTATAGTTGTACCTCAATTATTTGTACTTGCTGTTGTTTTATCATAGAGGCCACAATTGGTGAAGGGAAACATGCAACTTCACTCGGTGGATCAGCAGCGTAGTCAGGCTCTTGAAGCTCATGCTGCATCCTTTGCTCAATTTAAGGTGAGATTTGATATGATTATGCGCTCCTGCACTTATTTATTGATCACCTTAATGATTACATACTTTGATTGCTATGTGTTGGATGAAATTTAATTTTTCTTTTGGACAGGTTCCTGGAAATGATAATCCTTCTGTTTTGATATCTTTTGCCTCAAAGACACTTAATGCTGGTCAAATTATATTGAAGCTACATGTTATTGAACTCGATGCACCGTCAGGTCTGCATATTTTTGCCTCTCACACCTGCCCCTCATGTTTTTATTCTATGGCAACATGGGTGTTACACAAACGTCTCTTGTAGTACTAAGTTACTTGTCCTCTCCTGATTTCTCATATAATTAGATGATATTGAAATATTTTTATTTTGAGACTTTTATGTAATTAGATGATATTGAAATATTGAAGTTGTTTTATTTTACTTTTTAAAGAAAAACAATAATAATTATGTAGAACAATACTATATATAATTATGTTTAGAACTATTAACATTGAGAATTTTTTTATATAGAGTTGTCTTATATTGAGGAATTGTGTTATAAAATATTTAATTTTTAATGAGATGAGAATATGTAAATGAGATGAGATTAATGAATGATTTAAAATTAAAAATAAATAAATAATTATACGGTTTGTGGAAGTTTGAAAATGTCACAAAATAGTTAATTTTTGTTAAATTAAAAAATTAATTTGTGGGGAGTTTTAAATTGTCACAAGAGTGATTTAAAACCGTCATAAAAGTCTAATGTAAAATCCCCACTAAACATATACAACCCCCCCTTTCCCACTGAATAGATTGTAAAGATTTTTAAAAATCTCCGCAAAAAATCTCGTGGCATTGCGGGAAAACTCCCACAGACTATTTGATGGGGGTTATAAACCTTCACAAATAAAAAAAAACTGCCACAAATCATAATAAAACCTTGTAGTGATTTAATAATACCCTTTGTATGTGATACCTTATAAATTATCATTAGCAATAATGTTTCTATTTTTTTCCTCTTTACCCAGCCAACTGTGGCCAAGTCTGTTATATACATTTTGAATGGCCTTTCAGTGATATTTCTTTTTTTAAATACTATATATACAATTTTTAAGCATTATTGTACTAATTTTTTCAAATTTTTTATTCCAATCAATTGTGATTAAGATCTTTATCCATCCTATAATTAGGAATAAATTTGAGTAATTGATATTTTAATTTAAAAATAGAGTTTAGTTAATAATATTATTATCGAGTTCGATATTCGCCGATATGAGTAAATATCGGTACTTTTTGGTGAGCTTAGCTTTGCTAATACTTCACCAAATATCTTTCATCCTTATATCATTTATATTAGTAACTCATATACATTCAACCTTATGTATATTATTGCTATAATTATATAAGCATTATTATTATTATTATTATTCATTGCTAGTTCTACTAAGGAAACCTTATAATATTATAAGTTACACAATTAGATATTGTAAATTATAAGTTATGTTAATATTTATAAAGAAAGAGTAAAGGTATATATATATATATATTATAAGTTTTGTAATATAATATTATGTTATTATAAGAGTTAAGTACGATTTTGGTCCCTAAAGTTTAGCGTCAGAATCGATTTCGTCCCTCTTCTAATTTTGGATTTAAAATCGTCTTTAACGTTTTTTTTCGTATTAAAATCGTCCTTTTAATTCTTTTTGGACAAAAATATCCTCACCACTACCAACATAATTACCTGCTCCACCACCACCGCCACCAACACCAACACTAACACCAACACCAATACCAACACCACCGCCACAACCAGCTCCAGCACCACCAACACCAACAGCAACACCAACACCAACACTAACACCACCACCACCACCACCCCCACCCACTGTCACTCCATCACCATCTGCATCACACCAACTAAAACTCAGAAAATCAACATCATCATCGTTATCCTCCACCAACTGCCACTCCACCATCATCATCAACATCATCATCACCATCATCATCATCATCATCATCAACACCCACTGCCACTCCACCACCACCAACACCACCACCAACGCCGCCGCCGTCCCCCTCCCCCTCCCCATCTCCCCATTTCCCAAATCAACAAATCAGAAACAGAAAGCAACAATAATATTTCACAAATCAGCAACAAATCAGCAACAACAACAACAACAACAACAACAACAACAACAACAACAACAACAACAACAACAACAACAACAACAACAACAACAACAACAACAACAACAACAACAACAACAACAACAACAATAATAATAATAATAAGGGGGAAGAAGAAGAAGAAGAAGCGGCAGGCGGCGGTGCGGCGGTGGGGTCGGCGA
>NC_029775.3:118209998-118236683 GCF_000817695.3 Arachis duranensis
AATGTGTTTTTTTTTTAATTATATATTTTTTATTAAAGTCAGGGTAAATTTGGAATAAATTAAAAAATTTTATTAAAAAGGACGATTTTAAAATGAAATGCAACATTAAGGACGATTTTAAGTCGAAAATTACATCAGGGACAGTTTCGATTCTGACCCTCAACGTTAGGAACCAAAATAGTACTTACCCCTTATTATAATTCATTCTTTCTTCTAGCATAAGTCTTGTTTATATATATGCATATCTAACTTACGAAGAAAGGAAAACGGTGAAGAAAGAATAGCGTAACCGAGAGCGAGAAGCGTGGGAATGTAAATCCTTCCAAATTTTTGGCTTTGATCTTTTGCAATCCATAACCCCAATAAAAAATCTAATCTGATAAAAGTATTCGTATCATCTTCTTCTATACGTTGGCACCACTTTTGATTGGTGGAAGTTGACGGTGACGTAACTCCTCTACCGTTTGAGTTTGGCTTGTAACATTCTGCCACACAAAACTTTACGCTTAAGTCGTAAAACAGAAATGGTGTGATATTACGACCTATAAAATAAAATATATACATATGATAGCAGAAAGATTGTATATGCTAGAAGTTTTGAAGAATTGGGGAAATAAAAATCGCGAAATAAAAGCGCAACACTCAAGGAACAAGTCAGTTTGCGTGCTAAGAAAACTATAACTAATAAACATAGGAAAATAAAAGTAGGAATAGAGTGTCAAAGATACAAAATAGCAAGCTCCTGACTCAGCCCGCGAAGTCAAGACTGGCCGGAGAATATTTACACATATATACATACATATCCAAAATCCAAATGTACATAAACAGAATCCTGCCTCTCCATAAACCTCTAAAAGGACCAAAAAGAATAAGTTATGCGGAGAGAAAGAGCTAAGTACATATATATACAACCTTGTACAACAAAATGACTCAGTAACCACTTCATTTTAGGTATCCAGACGTCTAATGAGATGCCTCTCGACCTGCATCTGAAAAATAACAACATAGTATGGAATGAGAACCAGAGGTTCTCAGTATGGTAAAGGTGGCACACACATAATATATAAGGTCCTGGGAATGCCAGAGGCAATTCTAGAACACCGACACTCAGATTATAGAGTTTAAAGTATTAAATAGAAGTCATAAAAGGTGGTTTTCTAAAAGTATCTAAACCTAACTTAGCATAATCTTAAAGCTGAGTCCTATACTGTCATTCCTCCATACCTCTAACTTCATCATACATTTCACAGACAAATAAGCAGATAAAGGCAAGTACAAGAAAGTTACAAATACTGCAGGTAACAAATATATACATTTAACATGGCAAGTACATTTAGACACACCCAATTAAAGCACAAGCAAATAATTCAAGTAATATGCATATGATGCATGCATGTCCTATGGCTGATGAGGCTCATCTGTCGGTTATCCAGCTAACCCGACAAGTTCGAAAACCTTAGACTGTCCCTCGACGTGCATCCCCAAGAGTCTATGCATAGCTTTTTTCTCAAATAATCAATATTGCTTAATGGGGGTTACATTCCCGGTAATTTATAGTGCCCGGTCACCCATACGTCGTAGGGTCAACAGAGTATCGAGTTTTCAACTTGGTACTCGTGGTGGCAAGCCATGACACTTTATCCAGGGAATCTCGTGTCTCAGATCATTAAATCATTCAAGCCAAATTTCATACATAATTTTTCATTCAAATATCCAATCAAGTATCATATATGACTTATCCGT
Organism: Arachis duranensis; assembly: GCF_000817695.3. Classification (NCBI taxonomy): domain Eukaryota; kingdom Viridiplantae; phylum Streptophyta; class Magnoliopsida; order Fabales; family Fabaceae; genus Arachis; species Arachis duranensis. The sequence goes on from NC_029775.3 coordinate 118,211,742, forward strand.
AACATCTCATAATCAATTCATCACTTTTCAACTTTACTTCACCTTCAAGTTATCCTCATTTCCTAACTTCATCTAATTACCATGTTTAACGCTATTATTTATGACCAATAGAATGAAAATAGAAGTTTAGTAGTTTGAAATAAGTTTTAAAAACCTTAAAAATTATGTTTGCTGAAACAGGTGCCATGCATACGCGTGGCTCACGCGTATGCGTGGAATTGTAAAAACGCAGCTCATGCACGTGTCCCTCGTCTTGCGTACGCGTAGGTGAAATCTTCATGTCACGCGTACGCGTGAACATGCTTGTTTACCCCTTACGCGCATGCATGGACTCGTCGCATATGCATCGCCAAAAATCCATTCCACGCGTACGCGTGGGCGTACATTCTTAAAAAAAATAAGGCAGATGCAGTAACGAGTTGCAGTAGCAGATTTGAGAAAGCAAAGCTACAGAATTGGTTTTAAACACAGTTTATAAACTTGATCTTTCAAAGGGCATAACTCAGTCATTTTAAATCGTTTTTCTTCTGTTCTTTGAACGGCATAAACTTCACGAGTCCAATTTTCATTTAAAACAAGTTGAAATCAATTTGGGGCTCCATAAGCCAAGTTATGGCCCACCAAAATTCAACCCAAAACCAAAAATTTCAAACTCTTTAAACCTCATTCTCATCCACAATTTTCATTCCATTCACTTTCAACATATCCATTCCAACACAATTCCCAGCAACAACACTCAACCAAATATATTCATCAACAACAACATTCAACACATTCAATCATGGTTCTTTCGAAATCAACATAACAACCACCATCCATAATCAATTACTAATTATCCACGAACACCAACCAAATATATTCATCAACAAATTACTAAACATTAAACATACACCTGCATTCCAACTTATCCTATGGCACGTGAAAACTTAGGCTAGAAGACCTTAAGATAGGAATGAACTGAATGTATAATTGATGGATTGTGTATATGGAATAAAATGTGTGGTTAGCTGTTGTTAATAATTTTCTGTTGAAGTTGGTTGGTTTTAGAAAAGATTTAATATTGGTATTTGTTTGATTTGAAATAATTTGTTATTGGAAATGATTTGAATAATTGAGAGGTGTTTGGTTTGATAGTTGGGACCCTTGAAGGGTGACAGAAATTCAAATTTTAGAGGAAATACTGCCAAAATTTCTATAAGAATTGGAGTTTTGATTTGAAGTGTTATTTTAGAAAGGAAAGAGATTATTATGAGGCGTTTTTTGTATTTTGGAATATTTGGATATATATATATATATGTATGTATATGAATATTGAATATTATGTTTGAGCTTGGAGTTTGACTCCATGGAATACTATATTATTGAGCTTGGAATGTGACTCCATGGAATATTATATTTGAGCTTGGAATTTGACTCCATGAAATATTATTGAGTTGGGGATGCGCGCGTGCACAGAGGGACTGTCCAATGGTTAACTACCAAGACATGTCGGGTTGGCTATATAACCGACAGATGAGACTCATCAGCTATAGGACAGGCGTACATCATATTCATTTGTTTGTTTGCTTGAGTGTGCATTGTTTTGGTTTGCTTAACTGTTTAATTCTACTTATTCACTACTTGTTCTACTTGCTGTAAATACTTCTCTATCTCTGTTTTTCTTGCTTGAATTGTATGTGTATGTTTTCTGAGAAATCCCTCTTGACGGAGGTGTGAGGGGAGGGGGTTGTTCCACTAGTGTCTCGGAGGATTGGAGGAGTTAGAAAGTGAAGTGTTAAGTTAAAGTTAGATTCAGAACTAGAATACCTTAGATAACTTACCTAACTTTTGGTTTAGGTTATTTTCCTTAAGTTTGATTCTGAGTGTCGGAGTTCTAGGAATGCCTCTGGCTTTCCTGGGACCTTTTATATTAACTATGCGGGCACTTTTACCATGCTGAGAATCTCCGGTTCTCATTCCATATATATTTTGTTGTTTTTCAGATGCAGGTCGAGAAACACCTCGTTGAGCGTCTGGAGACCCTCCTTACAAGCGAAGAACTACCTTTTGAACTGTCATATTTTGATTTTGGGCCATGTATATATGTTTATAGAATCTCCGCATGTACATTTTGTGTTTGTCCCTCCTTAGTCGACCTTAGCTTCGCAGGCCGAGTCTGGAGCTTGCTATCTGAGTTTTGGAACTCCGGTATGTATATATGCTTTCAGCTTTCTTTTGATCTTACCTATCCATTTTACAAATATCCATGCGAGTGTGACACGATTTTCTGTTTATCGTTTTAATTTTGTTTAGCTAATTCTTTAACGCTCCTAGATATGATTTCATCCAACTATATTTATGTACATATCCTTTTCTTTTAGATGTCGTAATACCTTGCCACCTCTGCTTAAGCATAAGGCTCTGTGTGATAGGGTGTTACATTAAGGACACCAACTTGATCTTTCACAATTTTGATGTCAATAATAGTGTTTGTTCTATGGTTAAGAGAAGAGAATGAGAAAAAAAGAAAAGAAAATAAAGTAATATATATACTCACACTGATATTAAAGTGTTCTATCCACCACTTGATTATTGTCAAAGCTTGAATTCGAATGTAGCATATTAAAAGATACTATATATTATCACTTAACCAAATTTCAACTAAAAGATAAGTTGAAATTGAATAAAAAAGATTTACTACATATAATTTATTGATACTATAGTTTAAAAATTGAATTAAAGAAAATTATTCAACCTTGTATCCAATTTTTTGATAGTTTTATCACCATGGTTTTAACATAAGAAAAATTATATAATAATCACCATGATTTGAAAATTTTTTAGCATAACACTAATAAAAAAAATTATATATAATTTACTATTCATTCTTAAACACTTCTTATTAGGTAAAGAGTATTATATTTTTTATTAATTAAACACATTTTGTAACATCCCAACTTTTTGAATCAGGTTCATTATTCAATAACTAATTAATTAATTAAAATAGTAATAATTTAAGATTTAAATTTAAAATAAAAAATTAGAAAATAATGTATTTAAAAAGCCAATGAGTTATATTTCAAATGGCATAATCTCCCCATACTCAATTAAGAGGTCGCGGGTTCGAGTCTCCCTATCTTTGGTAAAAAAAAATAATGTATTTGAAAAACCAACATATCTAATTTAAAATTTAAATATGTGAAAACACTAGCTGTAGTCAATTCCTAACCGACAATAAACCACCTTTCAAGATATAGTCATAACTAATTTCATACTTATGGGATTTGAATGATCTTTAGTTACATGAAAGGATAAGAAAACTAGCTTTATTCTTTAAGTTCGGTACAAAATCAAATTCAAATTAAATTAGGTAGATAAATATGTTACAAGTCCATAGTAGAAAACCGCGCTCTTATCAGCCAGCCTAATATACTAACATTATTTCAAGAATATATCAAGCTGTGGTTATTCGATTGACTTTATTTAAGATTCATTTTAAAGCTAACTCAATTCGCTATAAATTTATGTCTAATAGCTATTTCCAAATTTCAAACGTAGAAAACTTTATAGGGCTTGCAAAGTGACGATTTAGATTGGAAATTTCACCTAAATGCGAATTAGATTCTCCTAACACAATTTGTACATACCTAGGAGCTATTTGAGTTCTTCCTTTCTCATTCCATTCTATTTTTTCTATACAAAAAATTCTAGGTAACCTATCTTCTCCACCTTTTGTTATTTTTATAAATTGTCATTCATATACTTTTTCTATTATAATAAAAATCATTATCTCTTCTCACTTCCGATCCTTACTTTCACTCTAAATCTTCTGCCAAAGTATTCACAAAGTCCACTCATATATTTTTCAAAAAGATATTCTTTTTGAAATATGCAAATTAAAGAATATGAAGATTTTCTTTCTATCCAATCAAGGATTCATACCTACATAACAATATACACAAAGTCTAGCCATGGAACAAGTCTTTCTTTGCTAACAAATTGCGTCTATTTGCATCAGAATACATATGGTAGTGTTTGGTTAGTGGGTGTGTCTACACAAGACAGAGACACGCTGACACACGTCCTCTGTTTGATTGTTGAGACACACAATTTTAAAGGACAAGTTGGTACATAAATTGACACAAATTACATGCATTCAATGAACCTCTAATAAGTTGAGACACAAACTTAATATTGAGACACTGATTATTTGAGAATTTTATCCTCCCTTCTCCTCTCCATTTCAACTTCCGTCTCTTCTTTTTTCATGGCCAACCAAGCAAAATCTCTTCTCCTCATTTAAACTTCTGTTTCTTCTTTCTTCATGGCCAACTAACCTCCTCTTTCTGAAGTGTCTCTACCACTGCCATTGCTACTACCTCACTTTCTCCTCATACTCTCTATATTGGGTCTCTGTCTTCTTCCTTCTTCCAAATCTCCAGATCTGTGACTTGTGTCTCTATCATATCGCAGGCGAGCCTTTATCATCGACCCATCGTGCCTCCATCTTCATCTATGTTCATCCTTCTATTTGCCTCTTTTTGGATTTTTTTCCTAAAATAAAGTTTTATTTTTTCTTTATTTTTTTATTATTAATCTGTGCGATTTTTAGAAAAAAAGTTATAGTCTGAATGCTATGAACAATTTTTTTTCGTTGGCTTCTATGCTGTTGAAATATCTCACCTTCCAATTAATTTTTTAATTTGATATTCAATTGGTTCATAGTCGCTTCAACAACTTAAAATTGACACAAGGGATTTAAATTGGGTATCATGCCAATTAATTACTTACTGTTTAATTAGGAAGATATGTATTAAATTTGTTGTTGAAATTACTAGAATTTTTGTTATTTGAATATTTTTTTATGAATAGAGATGGAAGAAAAGAATCAGTGTAGCTGTTGAAAAAATATAGATAGTGGTGATGGTGTTAAAGATAGATGATGAGAGTATTATTAACTTCTTAAAGTTTGATGTGTTTTATGTATGTTCTTTGCCAAACATAAAACATGTATACATGTATTTTGTGTCTATGTCTATATAGTTAACGTCTATATAGTTCATGTCTCTATGTCCATGTCTCATGCTATACACTAAACAAACGGAGCCTACAGAAACTTCACTCGAGGTAGGGATTTTATACTATTTTTTATATGTCATATCTTAAATGTTTTATTTTTATATAGATGTTATTAGCATTGCATGTCATGATATAACGTCTCTTTATTTCATACATATTATGCATTATAATAACCATCTTATGTGCATTAAAGAACTGAGGATATGATCATTTGATAAGATAATCAAAATGATCATTTGGTAAGGGAAGGTGATCGAATCGAGATGATCTTTCAGTAAGGAAATGTGATTGGCAAACTTTTGGGATAAGAACATTCGGTAAGGGAAGTATACTCCTATCAATTTTATATAATAATATCTCTTTGTTGACATAACTCCTTTCCTGTGTATGTCTAAATAACCTTGATTGTAAATTGAACTGAGAGAATGATCCTTCGGTAAGGGAAGGTGATCGTCAAAACGTTTGGAATAAGAACTTTCGGTAAGGGAAGGAGACGCCCACTTTTTATGCCAGTTTGGCTTAATACCTTCCATAAAAGCTACCAGAGAAAGTAATAAAAAGTACAAAGAAAAGTGTGATTATGATTGTTCTTTCTTCATTCTTTCTGTTTAATTTATGACTTTGTTTATCATGTTCGTTTTATTCTAAGATCCTTCTTTTACTCAAATATCATTTCTATTTGATTTATGATTATGTTTATGTTTCTTATTTCACTAAAAAATCCTTTCTTTTTTTAACCAAAGATCCATTCTATTTGATTTATATATGATTATGTTTATTATCCTTATTTTATTTAAAGATCCATCCTCTTTGATTTATCTATGCTAATGTTACTATTATTCTCTTATTTATTTTGCCTTGCTTTATGGCCTATGAGAATATTAAATCAAGGTTTTTGAATTTGCATTTTATATGTTTTAACATTTTAGGCATTTTGTTACGAGTCACATGTTATGACATAAGTAAATGAGAAGCATTTAAAAGTCAAACCACTTCGACTAACGAAGATTTTTTAAAATAATAATTATTGAACAACATTACATCATCACTATTTTTATTGTTAAAATTTGGAGTGGCTGGGATGGATACGATGATACCATATAGATAAACTATTGAGAAACTTGTATTCCTCACCCCTCTTTCCGTACCATATTCAAAAATGACGCAGTACAAAGTAATACACTGTTCGATTGAGGAGAAAAGACAAGTGCACTATTAGGAGCGAGATATCAAGAACGTAGATATGAAACGTTAAGTACTTACCCAAATTTATATTAAGAAGGAAAAATAGGCAATTGTTTAGTCATAGTTATACAAATTAAGAGAATTAAGATTTTCTATGTGCTTTGTTTATCTTTATTGAATGATTGTAACTGTGACTATGATGTTTCTTTTTTATGATTATTTGGTATGAGTAAAGCTTGTCATTGTTTATACTTTCATAGTTTAGCACGACTGTTTTTAATATTAGTACCTTCATATCCACTTATATTTTTCAATTAGTAACCATTCTAATAGAAATTAGTTATTCGCTATTTTTACATATATAAATTATTTTATATAAAAATTTCATATTGTTTTAAAAATTTCGCAAGGTTTTGAATATCAATGACCAATATAATCCAAATAAGGCTTAAATCCAGTTTAAAAATATTAGGATGTTACATTTTTTGTATCAGAGCAATTTGATCCCATGCAATTATATTCTATGCTTACAAGATTAATTTATTACTATTTATTAGTTATAATTACTGTCATATAATGAAATATTTTCTATGTGATCAAATTAGATTAGAAATATGTGATCATCTAATAGTAAAAGTTATTGTGCTCCTAAATATTTTGTTTGAGACTTATCGCCGTAATTGTTTGGTCAAAATGTACATGTGTTAACGAGAATACCTGCATATCTTTGCGTTTTTTGGATTGATACTATTCCTATAATTGTTACCACTACCTTATAAGCCATTTAAGCTAATAGTACATGTACTTTTATAAAATTTATTCCATTATTTAATATACCCTATCATCATTATATTCCTTAAAAATGTGATATTACACGATCTTTTTATTTATGTCATTTATGTTACTATTACTATCTCTTTAATGAGATGGAAGGAGAAAATGTGAAGCAATTGTCTTATATGTTAAGAAAAACTACTCACTTTTAACTTCTCTAAACTCTGCTTGTCATGCTTTTGCTTAGCTTAATTTGATATTAACTTTATTGATTAGCTTTTCTTTTCTTCTTCTTTGGTGTTTGAATAAAAAAGTAAATTCTTCTCTCTTATCTAACCAACACCTGAAGTAAACTTAGCAGCAGTTTAAGGTCGTTTTTTCTTTAGATTAATTTACTTTGGACTTAGTTTGATTCCATTCCCATTTAGCAGCTTTGGATCATTTTATCTCGTAGAATTGGACTGCAACAAAACAATTTGGACCTGCACATCAAACTAACATCATCAAACTCAATTGGGTTATCAACCCAAATCAACATGTTTATCATCATTAATTTGTTATATATCTACTAAATTTAACAACTTGTCTAATTGCTCTTAAGTGAATGCATATGAATGGCGATATGTAACCAATTATGCCCTTGCATGTGATTTATATGATTTAAATATTTGAATTTGATGTGTTAGAATATTGCTTGAAGATTGATGATCTTTATTGCTTGTTAGAGATTAGGCTATAAATTTGATTCTCAATTAGGGTAATATAAAAAGTAAAAATAGTAAGTTGCATAATTAATTTTTCATTCTATACATTACCTTTTTAAGTAGGGTAAAATTTGAGCGTAAACTTGATAAGTCTAATTTGTTGTCTTCAAAGTTTAGGACTATCAAGATCTTTAGATAAGAGAGATTTATAATTTTTGAAATAAAATTGTCTAAAAACTTTTAAGATAAGAGGAATTCAAAATCTCAAACCAAATAACTTATCCAACAAAATTCAAATCAGTATAGCACTAAAATTATTTATATTTTTTATATATAAAAAATTAATATATATATATATATTTTTTTACAAAAGAAGGATATCTTATCTAAAATTCTATTTTCATATTATTCTTTTTTTTCTTTAAATTATAATCTTTATACATTTTTAACTTATTATTATTATTATTATTATCTTTTTTCATCTAATAATTTTTTTAGTATCATCTCCTAATTAATAATAAATTTAATATTATTATCAAACTCTTAAGAGAAATTTTTTTATTATTTAATTGTTTATTAACTCTATTTTCATTAACAAATGGATTAAGGATTACAAATTACAAAGTGATTTTGGTATATATATAAAAACGAAAACTGTGTAACTTTATTAATATTTAGCAATAAATTTTCATTAAACTCTAAAAATAACTAAAGTAAAATATCATTTAGTTTTATCCCCATTAATGTTCAACCTATAAATAATCTTGAACGATTATTATAAACGAGAAAATATCAGTAATATTAGAAAAATAAAAAAATCAAAACTTATCTTATTTAACATATTAATTATTATAATTATAAATAAAAACTAAATAAAATAAATTGTGACTATTTTTGACTTTTTTTTTTGTTATCAAATATTTTCGATATATTATTTATCTAACTCTCTTAGCATTTTATGTTTTGTGACACTTATTAATGATCATCTCAACGTTAATTATTCTTAAGGATAAACTAAGGATAAACCACAATAAGAGAATACATTCCGGTTAAAGGAAATATTTTATAATCTTGAAAGCCTGCTTCCAAAAAAAGCTTCTTGAATTCCTCTTCACTTCTTTCCTTTCCATTCACACTTGTCATGGCAATATCCATTCTGAGCTTTATTTGAGTAAGTCCAAATTCATCTTGTTTTTCATTTATCACAAAATCTATGATAATTGCTTTTCCTCCTTTAGTATTCTTTGAAATTGCATCTTTGCATTTCTTCAATATCATTACACAATCTTCATCATCCCAATCATGTAGAATCCACTAAATCAAAAACAAAACAAAAAGGTTAGGAATTGTATCATACCATTTTCTTCACCTTTAATGTCTCTTGCCCATAAATAATTCTACCAACAAATAATATAAATCCTAAATTCTTCCTCTTTAATATTAGCCAATTTTTTTAAATTTTAAATTCTAAATCCTAAATAATTCAAAAAATGAAAATTGAANCAAATATATATATATATATATATATATATTTACAATTTGTTGTCTAATCTAAAAACATTGACTTTTAATGTATAATTTTGTCCAAATTAACATTTATTTTAAAATAATTGAAACAGAATGAAACGTCTATGAAAACAAGTATAATAGATTGATTTTTTTTTTTTTGGTGACAGTATAATAGATTGATGAAATAGTATAATTTAGGAGAAAGTATTATTTAGATTTCTAATATTTGGAGTGAATCTTAATTTAATCTTTAAAGTTTCAAAACGTTTTGTTTTAGTCATAAAAATTTTCTAATATCCTATTTCAATCCTAAAAATTTTTTAAGTGGGTTTAACGTGGTCTTGCCATTAAATTTTGGCATTTGATTTCAGTATGTAAGTAAAATTGATCCATCAACGATCATTAATATAAAAGTTTTTCCTTTACTTTTGAAACGTTGATGATTAATTGTTATGATTTGGAGTTTTGCACCAAAAAAAAATTGAGAAGAAGAAGTATTACAAAATAGTTTTAGTTATGTTTTTCTAACACATGGAAGAAGATATTATTTAACTAGTAATATTATTAATATCTACGTCATTCATTCGGTTAGTTATTAGTGTCAAATTTAATGATAGAAAAACATTAAATTTGTTTAAAACTTTTTAAGACAGAAATAAAATATCTAAAATTAGAAACTAAATTAGAATTTAGCTGAAACAAAAATAATATTTTACGTTGTAATTTACTTATACACACCTTAAGTAGAACAGCATCAGTCTCAGGTATAAAATTGAACATGTCTCCACCAATAAAGCTCAAATTGTTGCTGTTGTTTCCTGAAAATTTCTCCACAACATGTGGAAGGTCAAACACTATGCACTTCAATTTGGGAAACATGTCACTAATAATCTTAGATATGGTTCCATTTCCACCACCAACATCTACAATGGATTCCAACCCTTCAAAAACAGCACTATGATCTTTCAATGCCAACTTCACCATTTGAGAGTCACTAGCCATTGACTCATTAAAGGATGTCAAAATTGAAGGGTTTTTGCTAAGAAAGTCCCAATGATTTGTTCCAAGGGAAATTTCACATAAAGTAAGATTTTCTTCTAAAGTCCATTTTCCTAGTAAGTTATAAGAACTTGACACAGATGGATCAAGAAAAAACTTAGCCATTGGAATTAAACAATATTCAGTGCCTTTAACAAGAAGCTCAGAAGAAATTGTGAGAGCATATGCTTCTTTTTCTTCTTTGTTTTCATCATCATCATCATGGATTGTTACAATATCAAAGAATCCATTGTGACTTAGGTGGCGCATAAGACGCTCCACACCACTAATTTTGGATGGTGGAACTTGTAAAATTGAGATCAATTCATAAAGGGTGATGGGTTTTTCATGGTTGTAGATTATGGTTGGTATTTCTAACTCAATGCACCATTTAAGGCACATAGAATCTAAGTAAGCATACATGTGTTTGTACACATGAACTTGCCCTTCAAAAATCTCATCTGCTTTGCGACCACTTAGTAAATCCATTTTTTCCACCATGTGTGTTTGCATTGAAACAATAGTTTCATGCATTATATATGCACAATAGGGGAAACGATAAGGTTGAATCACATTCAATTATTATTGACCATTAATAATCATTCCTTGACCAATATCAGAGATTCAATGATTCTAGACCAATATCATATTCAATTATTCTTGACCAATAATCCAAGTTAAGTAATATAAAAGTATAGTTTTTTTTTAATTTATCTAACCAATTAATATTATTGACCAATAATAATAATTTTTTTTCTTGGTCATGGGTAAAAAGGGATATACATTCAATAATACCATTTTCTGTGTTACCTTATAGATTAGGAAAAATATAGGAAAAAAAATCCTCTCTAAATCAACATAAGTCAATTCTATTATAATTTAAATTTTATAAATAAATAAAAATTTAAAAATCAAAATTTTAAAATTCAAAAAAATTCTTTTTACATTTATCCTAATCACATTTATAATACACAATAAAAACAATCCATAAAAAACTTAATTCCTTTTTATTTATTTAAAAATAGTCAAATCTCTCGCTCCATAATTCCGTCGTCTCCACACATTTTTTTCTCCGTTGTCCACCAACCACCATCGCGTCTTTCAACACGTTGCATGTCCTCTTCCACGCGTCCCGTCGCCGTCCTTCTTTTGTCGATGCCGTCGCCCACCGTCCCAACGCATCTGCACCGCCGCGGCCCCATTCGTTGCGACACAGCCACCGCCGGTCCCCCATTCGCGTTGCACGATCAACTACTCCGATCCATGATGACTCCTCCACTCGCGATGCGTGGCTTCTGTGGCTTCTTCCTCGTAACGCGCCACCACAATTCTCCCACCGTCCACGTAATACCGTCCACGTAATACCGTCCAAGATGTCGTCGCCGGTCACCCTGCGGCTCTTCTTCTCCTTTTCTATTTGGTTTAATTGATTCTTTTAATTAATTTTTTATGTTTTTTTTTCTAAATTTCACATGATTCTTTTTATTAGTTTTAGATGATTTTTTTCTTATGTTTTGTATGGTTTTTTTCGTAAGATTTGGATAATTCTTTTTTCTATGTTTTGTATATTTTTTTCTTAGAATTTGAATGATTTTTATCTTATATTTTGGTATTTTTTTTTTGAGTTTGGACGTTTTTTTAAATAGAAAGTAGGATTTGCATAATAAATAGTAAAAGATAAATAATAAATTAGAGTAAAAAGAAGCAATTAATAATCATTAATTTTATATTTTTTTAAAAAAAAAATTTAAATAATTATTAATTAATGACAATTAATTAGTATAGAATCTAGTTTAAATATGTTTGTTGGCTTATTATTGGCTATACCCATCTTAATTTCCTAACAAAATTGGATAAATTATCATGAGCAATACTATTTCTATTTTTTCCCCTCTTTATCCAGCCAACTATGACCAAGTCTGTTGTATACATTTTGAATGGCCATTCAGTGATATTCCCTTTTCTAAATACTATATATACAATTTTTAAGCATCATTGTACTAATTTTCTCAAATTTTTTATTCCAACCAATTGTGATTAAGATCTTTATCCATCCTATAATTAGGAATATTTTTCATGGACACCAGCTTGATCTTTCACAATTTTGATGTCAATAATAGTGTTTGTTCTATGGTTAAGAGAAGAGAATAAAAAAAGGAAAAAATAAAGTAATATATATACTCACACAGATATTAAAGTGTTTTATCTACCACTTGATTATTGTCAAAGTTTGAATTCGAATGCAACATATTAAAAGATATTATATATTGTCATTTAACCAAATTTCAACTATAAAATAAGTTGAAATTGAATAAAAAAGATTTACCAAGTATAATTTATTGATACTATAGTTTAAAAATTGAATTAAAAAAACCACTCAATTTTCTATCTAATTTTTTGATATTTTTATCGTCATGGTTTTAACATAAGAAAAAATATATATAATCACCATGATTTTAAAAATTTTTAGCATAACACTAATAAAAAAATTATATATAATTTATTATTCATTCTTAAACATTTCTTATTAAGTAAAGAGTATTATATTTTTTATTAATTAAACACATTTTGTAACATCCTAATTTTTTGAATCAGATTTATTATTCAATAACTAATTAATTAATTAAAATAGTAATAATTTAAGATTTAAATTCAAAATAAAAAATTAAAAAATAATGAATTTGATAGAAAGTCAATGAGTTATAGTTCAAATGGCATAGTCTCTCCATACTCAATTAAGAGGTCGCAGGTTCGAGTCTCCCTGTCTTTGGTAAAAAAATAATGCATTTGAAAAATCAACATATCTAATTTAAAATCTAAATATATGAAAATACTAGCTGTAGTGAATTCCTAACCAACAATAAACCATCTTTCAAGATATAGTCATAACTAATCAAATTCAAATTAAATTAGGTAGATAAATTTATTACAAGTCCATAGTAGAAAATCGCGCTCTTATCAGCCAGCCTTATATACTAACAGTATTTTGAGAATATATCAAGTTGTGGTTATCCAATTGACTTCATTTAAGATTCATTTTAAAGCTAACTCAATTATCTATAAATTTATGTCTAATAGCTAATTTCCAAATTCCAAACGTAGAAAATTTTATAGGACTTGCAAAGTGACGATTCAGATTGGAGATTTCATCTAAAGGCGAATTAGATTCTCCTAACACAATCTATACATACCTAAGAGCTATTTGAGTCCTTACTTTCTCATTCTAAGTAACCTATCCTCTCCACCTCCTGTTATCTCTATAAATTGTCATTCATATACTTTTTCTATTATAATAAAAATAATGATCTCTTCTCACTTCCAATCCTTACTTTCACTCTAAATCTTCTGCCAAAGTATTCACAAAGTTCACTCGTATATTGTTCAAGAAGATATTCTTTTTGAATTATGCAAATTACAGAATATGAAGATTTTCTTTCTATCCAGTCAAGGATTCATACCTACATCAAAATATACACAAAGTTTAGCCATGGAACAAGTCTCTCTTCGCTAACAAATCGCGTCTATTTGCATCAAAATACATATGGTAGTGTTTGGTTAGTGGGTGTGTCTACACAAGACAGAGACACGCTAACACACGTCTTCTGTTTGATTGTTGAGACACACAATTTTAAAGGATACGTTGCTACACAAATTGACACAAATTACATGTATTCAGTGTACCTCTAATAAGTTTAGACACAAAATTAATATTGAGACACTGATTATTTTGACAATTTTGCCCTCCCTTCTCTTCTCCATTTTAACTTCCACCTCTTCTCTTTTCATGGCCAACCAAGCAGAATCTCTTCTCCTCTCTATTCTTTTACCCATTTAAACTTCTATTTCTTCTCTTCATGGCCAACCAACCTCCTCTTGCTGCAGTGTCTTTACCACTGCCATTGCTTCTGCCTCACTTCCTCCTCATACTCTCCATATTGGGTCTCTGTCTTCTTCCTTCTTCTAAATCTCCAGATCTGTGACTTGTGTCTCTGCCATGTCACGGACGAGCCTCTATCATCGATCCATCGTGCCTCCATCTTCATCTCTGTTCATCCTTCTATTTGCCCCTTTTTGGATTTTTTTTCCTAAAATAAAGTTTTATTTTTCTTTGTTTTTTTTATTATTAATTTGTGCTATTTTTAGAAAAAAATTATAGTCTGAATGCTATGAACAATTTTTTTTCGTTGGCTTCTATACTGTTGAAACATCTCACCTTTCAATTAATTTTTTAATTTGATATTCTATTCGTTCATAGTCACTTCAACAACTTAAAATTGACACAAGGGATTCAAAATGGAAATCATGTCAATTAATTACTTGCTGTTTAATTAGGAAGATATGTATTAAATTTGTTGTTGAAATTAATAGAACTTTTGTTATCTGGCTTATTTTTTTTATGAATAGAGATGGAAAAAAAGAATCAGTGTAGCTGTTGAAAAAATATAAATAGTGGTGATGGTGGTAAAGATAGATGATGAGGGTATTATTGACTTTTTAAAGTTTGATGTGTTTTATGTATGTTCTTTGCCAAACATAAAACATGTATACATGTATTTTGTGTCTATGTCTATGTAGTTCATGTCTCTATGTCCATGTCTCATATAGGGGGTGTAAGTTACCGAACTGGACCGAAATTTACGTAAAATCGAACCAAAATTTATAACAACCGAATAAAAAATCGAAAAATCGATTTTTTTCGAATTAAACCGATCGGTTCGATTTAGTTTTCGGTTGGTTCAGTAAAAACCGAACCGAACAAAACCAAACCAAAATATTGGTTCAGAAATGCTTGTTTTTACACATTTGCCCTTTAACCTAATATGCAAACCTCTAACCTCCCAATCCCTACTCAGCGCAGCCACAAGTCACAACCCCACAAGTCACAACCTCCATCTTTCTCCTCTATGCCTGATTGCCTGAGACCCTGAGGAATGAGAGCTTGAGAGAGCCAGAGAGCCAAAGAGCTGAGAGCGCCGTCGTTGAGTCGCCATGAAGGACGTCGTCGATCTCCATCACGGGTGTTGCAGAGAGCTGTCTTCACGCCATCGTCTCACCGTCGTCGATCTCCGTCTGAGCCGTTCTTACCCGTCGCTGAACAGCAGTCTTCGTTGCCGTCCAACAGTCTCTGTCGCTGAGCAGTTCCTCTTTGTTGGTGAGAAAACCCTTGGTCCGAGCGGCAACTCACAATGTCGTCTTATGAGGTTGGTAACTCAATTTTTTCACAATTTGTTGCAAGTTATTAATTTTTAGATGTTCTTGTTGCTGGGCTGATTGAAAGTTTGTTATTGTTGCTGTTTGTTGAATTGAAGAAGTTCTTTGTATATATATACTTCTTATCACAATTTTAATTATAAATCCACATGATTTAATTTTTTAAATTTTTACTTCTTTATATCATATCAATTAAGATTCCAATTCTGAATATTAACTCATATAACCAAAATAAAAAAATTTGGTGCTTACAGAGATATTTTATCTACTTTAGTCACTGCCCGGCCACTTGAATTCTAATTGAATTTTCTCTTTGATTAATCTTCAGGACTGATTTTGTCTCCTTGATCTTTGGTTTTTTCAAAATTTATTGCAAGTTATTAGATATTCTTACTGCTGGATTAATTTAGTGTTAGATTAATTTATGTTGCTATAAATGTATAAAAGGCCAGAACCTTGCTACAAGAGCATAAAAGGTTGTGTAATACTTAATAAATCAAGTTTAGAGGCAAAAATAAATGTGAATAGTAGTACTCTTTAGTCTTTTCTAGACCAAAAGACCAATAATTATTTTGATGTAGGTTTGATAACACTAACACAGAAAGATTAAATAAAGTGTACTTAATTTAGAAAATAAAGAGTACTTAATCTAGAAATAGGTACATAGCACATGGGTTTATATTTGATCTGATAGTACATTACAATTTCTTCATGCAATAATTTAGGCAAGTAGCACAAAGGCAATAATGCAGATTACTGCAGGAGGGTCCAATTATGAGATCAACATGGCTTCAAGATTTGTTGTTGTGGCTTAAATTGGCTTAAATTGGCTTAAAGACAGTTGAGGCATTGATATGCACACAAAATTGGCTTCGTGCTTTTCCAATGACAACTGATTTTGAGGAGCTTAATGAAGAGTTTAAGAAACTTGATTAGGTATGCAAAAAAGAAATTTGTAGTTCCTTTCATGATTTATGTTTATAATTTATAATCTATATTATGTTTATAATCTATATTGATTTTTTTGTTTTATTTTTGTAGAAATTGCACTAACCGGAGAAGATGACGATGAGTCTGGTGTGGATTCAGATTAAGTATGGTGGCGGTTTGGTTTTTATTTGTTTTAAAGTGACTGTTTCGGTTTAAAGTGTGTTTATTTTTGTTGTTTTGCTAGACATTTTTAGTTGTCTTTGTTTTATATTTAATTAAGTTGAATTTGTATTGAATTTGGATGTGATATACTCTTGTTATTCTAGTTTATTGAAGGTTTTAAACTTCATTTTATGATAATTTAAATTCTGATCATTAGGTGTAAAAAAACCGAAAAACCAACCGAAACAAATCATTGTTGGTTCAGTTGTTCAAACAGCAGCCAACCGAATGGTTGGTATCATTGTAGAACCGATTAGGTCGGTTCGGTTGGTTTTCGGTCCAAAACCAAATCAAACCGAACCGATTACACCCCTAGTCTCATACTATACACTAAACAAACAGAGCCTACAGGAACTTCACTCGAGGTAGGGATTTTATACTATTTTTTTATATGTCATATCTTAAATGTTTTATTTTTATATAGATGTTATTAGCATTGCATGTCATGATATAACATCTCTTTATTTCATACATATTATGCATTATAATAACCATCTTATGTGTATTAAAGAACTAAGGGTATGCTCCTTCAACAAGGAAAAGTGACCCCAAAGATAAGATAATCAAAATGATCCTTCAGTAAGGGAGGGTAATCGAATCGAGATGATCCTTTAGTAAGGGAAGGTGATTGGCAAACTTTTGGGATAAGAACATTGGGTAAGGGAAGTAGACTCCCATCAATTTTATATAATAATATCTCTTTGTTGACCTAACTCCCTTCTTGTGTATGTCTAAATAACCTTGATTGTAAATTAAACTCAGAGAATGATCATTTGGTAAAGGAAGATGACCTCCAAAGACATGATATTGATATGATCCTTCGGTAAGGGGAGATAAGCGATTGAGATGATCCTTCGATAAGAGAAGGTGATCGCCAAAACGTTTGGAATAAGAACTTTTGGTAAGGGAAGGTGACTCCCACTTTTTATATCGGTTTGGCTTAATACCTTCCATAAACGCTACGAGAGAAAGTAATGAAAAGTACAAAGAAAAGTGTGATTATGATTGTTCTTCCTTTATTCTTTCTGTTTAATTTATGACTTTGTTTATCATGTTCGTTTTATTCTAAGATCCTTCTTTTACTCAAGGATCTTTTCTATTTGATTTATGATTATGTTTATTTTTCTTATTTCACTCAAAGATCTTTTTTTTATTCAAAGATCCTTTCTATTTGATTTATATATGATTATGTTTATTATCCTTATTTTATTTAAAGATCCTTCTCTTTGATTTATCTATGCCAATGTTACTATTATTCTCTTATTTATTTTGCCTTGCTTTATGCCCTACGAGAATATTAAATCAAGGTTTGTGAATTTGCATTCTATATGTTTCAACATTTTAGGCATTTTGTTACGAGTCACATGTGATATGACATAAGTAAATGAGAAGCATTTAAAAGTCAAACTACTTCGACTAACAAAGACTTTTGAAAATAATAATTGAACAACATTACATCATCACTATTTTATTTTATAACTCGAAGTGGTTGAGATAGATACGATGATACCATATAGATAAACTACTAAGAAATTTTTATTTCTCACCCCTCTTTCCGTACCATCTTCAGAAACGACGCAGTACAAAGTAATACACTACTCGGTTGAGGAGAAAAGACAAATGCACTATTAGGAGTAAGATATCAAGGACGTAGATATGAAACGTTAAGCACTTACCCAAATTCATATTAAGAAGGAAGAATAAGCGATTATTTTAGTCATAGTTATACAAATTAAGAGAATTAAGATTTTCTATGTGTCTTGCTTATGATTTTAATTGTGACTATGATGTTTCTTTTTTATGATTGTTTGGTATGAGTAAACTTGTCATTGTCTGTACTTTCATAGTTTAGCACGCCCGTTTTTCATATTAGTACCTTCATATCTACTTATATTTTTCAACTAATAACCATTCTAATAGAAATTAGTTATTCACTATTTTTACATATATAAATTATTTTATATAAAAATTTCATATTGTTTTAAAAATTTCGCAAGGTTTTGAATATCAATGACCAATATAATCTAAATAAGGCTTAAACCCAGTTTAAAAATATTAGGGTGTTACATTTTTGGCATCAGAGCAATTTAATCCTATGCGACTATATTCTATGCTTACAAGATTAATTTATTATCATTTAGTTATAATTACTATCATTTAATGAAATATTTTCTATGTGATCAAATTAGATTAGAAATATGTGATCATCTAATAGTAAAAGTTCTTGTGCTCCTAAATATTTTGTTTGAGGCTCATCGCCGTAATTATTTGGTTAAAATGTGCATGTGTTAATGTCAAACATAGTTCTGAGAACCGGACCAGACTAGCTGGTTCGATCGGATTAACCAGAAATCGGTCCTCTTACCAGTTCGGTTGATGGCAAAAATCGACCTGCAAAAAATCGGTCAAAAAATCGGTCAAACCGGTGAACCGGGTGAACCAGTTCAGTTTTCTGAAGTGCCGGTTTGCTATTTTTAAATCAAAACTACACCGTTTTGATTAAAAGAAATTGGGGAAAATTGAAAAGAAAGCCCAAACGGGCAGAGAGACAGACACCCCCCTTTTCCCTTCTCTCTCTCTCACCAAAATCCAACCCTAAAACCGAAACCTTGCTAACACACACCAAAGCCGCGCTGAAGGAGAAGGCGACGAGAGGCAGAAGACGACGATAGAGCTCACGTAGTGGAGGACAGAGGAACTCGCAGCTTCAATCTCTAGGAGAGGAAGGGCATGCACCGTCGGAGATGAGGGAGATGATCACGACGGAGCATAAATGACGGCGGAGTCAGGAGAAGAACTGGACGCTGGTGACTTCTGCAGAACGGGACAGTGTTGGCTCTTCTAGGAGTGTGGGGGACTGGAGGTGGCGACTAGACAGTGAAGAAGAAAGGGTATTGATCGAACTGAACTAGGTTATAGGCAAGACGAAAAGTTCGAATTGGTGAAGCTCAGTCGCGGAAAAAAATCCGATAAACGGCGGTGAACGATCGTCTCAATCACTGTCGAGTGACCAAATAGATTTAGGGATTAGGGTTTCTCTGTCCATCATTGCCTCTCCGTTTTTCGTTGCTCACTTCTTCAACGTCGTCAACGTTAAGCTCCTCCAGTGCTTCTTCAGTTTGATTTCTGGGAGTTGGCTGTTATTTTTCTGGATATGTTGATCACGAATCGTTGTTTTTCTGGGTTATATGCTTGTTATGTGAGTTAATTCTTTTCATTGTTCATTGTTGTGAAGAGAGCTAGATTGTTGGTATTTGTTCTAACTTTTGGACTATTATTGTTTATTATATATAATATTTTGAGTTATTTTTGTGTTATTGTTCTGACTTTTGGACTATTATTGTTCTAACTTCTGGTATTTATTCTGATTCTGAGTTAATTTATTAGTTATTGATTTGTTGCTGAGTAAAATTATTTAGGAATTTTTTATTTTGAAGATGGAATAATGAGATAGTGATCACTTTAGTGAAAAATAATAACCGGTTCAACCAAGATTTAACCACGGTTAACCATTAAACTTTTGAACTAGTACCTCTACCGGTTTATTAACCGATCCGGTTCTCAGATCCTTAATGTCAAAACATAAATCATCTAAAAACACCCTACTCATACTTAAAAACATAGTTAATGCACATGAGACATTCTAAATAAAAAGTAAGGAATTATATTTTTGTTAATTTATATGTTTGGCATGAGTTATGTTTATTTTATCATTACCATTTATGTTGTTGCTGTATATATGATGTCCTTGTTATGTTATCGTGATCATTTGTTTTATGGCATTATTCCTTTCTTCCTTTCTTTAACACGCATACATTATATTCATCATTCAAGTTCTCTCATGTGTAAATTCATTATTGTTGAAGGCTTCTTAATCGAGAATTCCTACATATCTTTGCGTTTTTTGGATTGATACTATTCCTATAATTGCTACTACTATCTTACAAGCCATTTAAACTAAGAGGACATATATTTTTATAAACTCCATTCGATTATTTAATATGCCCTATTATCATTATATTCCTTAAAAATGTGATACTACACAATCTTTTTATTTATGTCATTTATGTTACTATTACTATCTCTTTAATCAGAGAGGAAGAGAAAATGTGAAGCAATTGTCTTATATGTTAAAAAAATTACTTACCTTTAATTTCTTTTAACTCTTCTTGTCATACTTTTGCTTAGCTTGATTTGACATTAGCTTCATTGATTAGCTTTTCTTTTCTTCCTCTTTGGTGTTTGAATAAAAAAGTGAACTCTTCTCTCTTGTCTAACCAACACCCGAGGAGATCGTTTTTTCTTTGGATTGATTTGCTTTGGACTTGGTTTGATTCCATTCTCATTTAGCAGTTTTGGATCATTTTATCTCATAGAATTGGACCGCAACAAAACAATTTGGGCATGCACACCAAACTAATATCATTAAACTCACTTGGATTATCAATCCAAATCAACATGTTTGTCATCATCAATTTGTTATATATGCTAAATTCAACAACTTGTCTAATTGCTCTTAAGTGAATGCATATGAATGGCGATATGTAACCAATTATGCTCTTGCATGTGATTTATATGATTTGAATATTTGAATTTAATGCGTTCGAATGTTGATTGATGATTGATGATCTATATTGCTTGCTAGAGATTAGGTAATAAATTTGGATTCTCAGTTAGGGTAATATAAAAAGTAGAAAAAGTAAGTTATATAGCCAATTTCTCATTCTATATATTACCTTTTTAAGTAGCTTAAGATTTAGGCCTAAATTTGATAAGTCTAGTTTGTTGTCTTCAGAATTTAGAATTATCAAGATCTTTAAAGAGATTTATAATTTTTGAAATAAAATTGTCTCAAAACTTTAAAATTTTGAAGTCCGTCCTAAACCAAATAACTTATCTAACAATTTTTATTATTTAATTGTTATTAACTCTATTTTCATTAACAAATGGATTAAGGATTACAACTTACAAAGTGATTTTGGTATATATAAAAACGAAAACTGTGTAACTTTATTAATATTTAGCTATAAGTTTTCATTAAACTCTAAAAATAACTAACGTAAAATATCATTTAGTTTTATCCCCATTAATGTTCAAACTATAAATAATCTTGAACGATTATTATGAACGAGAAAATATCAATAATATTAGGAAAATAAAAAAAAGTCAAAACTTATCTTATTTAACATATTAATTATTGTAATAATGAATAAATACTAAATAAAACAAATTGTAATTATTTTTTGTAACACCCTAACTATTAAAATGTCACGTTTTCGACTGCGTCACTCTGATAGCTCGGGTATTACGATGTCTTTTAAAATATTTAATACTAAAATATGAACCTGTTTAAAACTTAAAACCGAATATTCATAAACAAATTTCACATATCAAAACTCCTATCCATCTTGCAAAAATTGCTAGAAATAAAGGCAAGAAAAAAATAAAAACTAAGATAATACAAAATAATGTCAAATAAACAGAAAATGAATATAACTCTTCTGAAACTCCGTCGCCCAGATCCTGAAAAGGAAAAAACCTGTAGGGGAGTGAGAACATCGTCCTCGAAAGGGTTCTCATGATAGGGTTACATAATTGCTATAATAAGATACGAGAATACAACCGTTTTTAAAGTTCAGTGATTAATAACCGTCTTATGCTTCTTTTCATAACCAAAGATTTAATATTCAAAATCCGAAATCCTTTATAAAAGGGAAAGCTGTTAATTTCTCAAAAATCTAAAAGCCTTTTTAAAAGTTTTTCCTAGACAGCATGAATGACCAAACTGTTCCAAGCATAAGTTCATTAAGTCTATGCTGAACTAGTTTAGTTTTTCATACTTTTCTAAACCAAAAGTACAAACCAAACACAGCCTTTAGCCCATCTCAAAATCAACCACGATCCTAGGCCCAAGCAACTCAATCAACAACCAATTCATCACAATCCAACCAATTTTCAGTCACAAACACAAATAAGAAGATTCAAACACAGTCAAGTAGTTATATCAAGTAGAGCAATTAGCAATTAAACATAACTATTCACATAGGCAAACCAATTACAATATGCATACCCAAACAATGTCATATAAATGCATATAATGCATGCCTGTCCTACTAGCCATGAGCTCACGCGTCGATTATGTTGCCAGACCCGACTTGGATAAGCGGGATTAAACCACCATCCTTATCCGTAAGTTCCACAAGCAAATGGAACTAAACCACCATCCTTGCCCGGAACACGTAAGCGGGATTAAACCACCGTCCTTGCCAAATAATTTATCAATATGTGAGAGAAATAAAACCACCATCCTCACTGCAGGCAGGATAAAATCACCATCCATGCACAACGATTTACGCACTGAGCAAGCAGAACTATACCACTATCCTTGCCAGGCCAGAAATCCTCATCATATTTTCAATAATATCCATATTCAATCAGGCTTAAAGTCTTATTTCAAAAAAAAAAATCATTTTTGACCCATTTACTTTCAATAACAAACATATTCAAGGACCACTTTTCCTCAATTCAATTTTCTTTCAAAACAAAGCCACATTTAAATTTTCTTCTGAAAACTCAAAATCATTCACTTTAAGTCAGAATTTGGTCATAAAATTCCTCGATAAAGTCTTAAGACTTTAGAAAAAAAACAACCGACCCCATTTTCATAAATTCAGTAAAGATTCTTAAAAATCATTATTTCCTTAAATTGAGTTATTCAAAGAAAGTTTCTAAACCAAATCATGTAATTCCAAACCAAGTTTAAAATCTAAAACCAATCTCAATTTCATTCTTAGAAACCAATTCTTTTAACCTTTCCCAAAAACATCACAAAACGACGTCATTCCATCAAAGTCCTTTTTTCTTGTAAAGTCATTAAAGCTCCTCTAAACGAATTCCTTAAACCCAATTTAAAACATAAACTCTTTTTATAGATAAAATCGACCTTAGGACAATCTTTTTCTTAAATGATTTAAAAATGTAAAGAAACTCTTTTTCTGAGTAAATTGAACTCAAGTCATATGTTTTTCTCAATTAAATTAAATTCGAAACATACTATTTTCTTAATAAATCTAATATTACGATTTCTCAAATTTAGACTTTTTAAATAACTTCACCAACACCTCCCCTAAAAACTTGGACTTTGCCCCTCTTTTTGAGTCCCAACCAAACCATTCCAAAATCCCTTTCCAATGGGTTCAAGACCAAATCAGTTTCCAATGAAACCAAATTGAAACTTTTAAATAAAGATTATTTCAAATCAAAACAATAAGAAACCTCCATTTAACAAAATCAGATATTATTTCAATTCAACAGACAACCATATTCATCCAAAACAAATCAGATAATGCATAAGATTTACATAATCACCAGAAATACATTCAGCAAGTCATATCTATTTATAACAATTCCAATTTAAAATAGATTAGTTTATATAAAAAGCCCCCCACCTCGACAAGTCAAAACCTTAACCCAAAATGTGTCAACGAAACCTTTTCTCTCAACCCGCCGAAACCAACAGCAATCGTAGATCAAGTCCCTGATCACTTCGCAACACTCACAACAATTTAAAAACGACATGCAAAGCTCAGAACACGACCCTACATTACCAGAACAGGCTTACATAATCACCAAAAATATATTTCGCACATCATATCTATTTATAACAATCCCAATTTAAATAAATTAAGTTTTGATAAAAAGTCCCTACCTCGATTGTCAAAATCATAAACCAAACGCGTCGACGGAACACTTTTCTCTCAGCCCAAAACCAACAGCAACCGAAACCTCAGCCCCTGATCACTTTTGCGGCATACACAGCAACTTAAAAGCGACATGCAATTGTCAGAACACGACCCTACCTTACCGGAATTTCAAAGTTTATAACCAGACATAACAAAATACTAACACAAGGTTTTTTCGAAACATAAACACTTACTTTAATAAGAACAAAACAGTGGCGGTCGCTAAATCGGTTTTGCAGCAACACCGGCAGCCATCCCAAGCAACAGCGGCAACCAGAACTCCGGCGACGGCGACTGTAACAAACATGCAGCGATGAAAAGCTTCCGAAAACTCAAAAGGGACGAAAACCAACTAAAAATCCTTACCGGCGGTATTTCCCGGCGACAGCAGGAAGGTTTCGAGCGGCAAAGGCAGCGTGGGGCTCCCTGGCGGCGGCTGGACGCGGCGACGGTGGCATAACTGGCTTCTCCCTTCCCGCGCGCACGCTCTCCCATCGGTCTCTTTCTCTTCGCGCACTCTTTTCTGCTTCACCCATGGCTGAGGCGGCGCAGTGAGGACGATGACTGCA
>NC_029775.3:118236833-118239125 GCF_000817695.3 Arachis duranensis
TAGACGACGATGCAGCAAGGCAGCAAGAAACTGGCGCAGTGGCACGACGTGGACAACTTCTCCTTCTCTTCCTCTCCTCCTCAGCAGTCCACTTCCTCTCTTCCCTTCTTTCTTTCCTTCTCTCTGATGGGTGTGTGTGCCGGGACGGATTTACATTTAACTGTGTGGGGGCAAGTGCCCCCATTGAATTTCACAAAATTTCACGTAGAACACAGAAAAAAATATTTGCCCCCATTCAACAAATAAATTTGACCCCACTAATTTTTTTTTTTGGTTCACACTCTCCCGTATATAAGAAAGAAATAAAAGGACCCAAAACATAAACATTAATCAATAATAATGAATATATAAAAGCACGAATATAAAGCACATCAATTAAATTTTAGTAGATGAATCCATTATCATTAGAAGTGGATATACTATAGATAATATTAAAATAAAATTATTTTTTATTTGCTAACTCAATGCTTAACAAATTAAAAAATTAAATAAATATAATGAAGAGTTAAAATTTGACTCCATTAAATATCTTTTTATTATAAAAAATTGAAAATTTATCCATAAAAAATATATTTAGCTTAATATTAATAAAAAATTAATATCTAAATTATTTGAATATTTATAAATAATTTTAGACTTTTGGTATGTTTATGTAATTAAATATTATGAAAGAACTTTTTTTATAAATTGTCTATATCAAAATTTGTAGCAAAATTTTAAAATCTAATCAATTGTTGAAGAAAGACCAAAAAAGAATAGATTAAAAATAAAACAAAAGAAAATGTTGTCCGAAATCAAATGACTTAGTTTTTAAAATAAAAAAAATATTTTTATAGAAATGAATTGAGACTCAAAAAAATATTATTTTTTATTGGTTTTTTTTTTAAATTAGCTTTAGGTTTGCCAATAACAACAACATTAGTTAAAAAAACCTTTTTTGCTATAAATATTATAAAGAGTCGATTTTGTAATCATATAGGAGATGAATTTTTAAATGATTGTTTAATAACATATATAAAAAGATAAATATTTAATTATATTGACAATAGAAAGAAAATATAAAACCTATTTAAATTCAATAAAATTGGGACATAAAATATTAATTTGAACTCTAATTAAAATCCTTAAAAATTAATTTAAAATATCATTTGTTGTACTAAAATACTATTTAATTTAAAATCAAATTCTTTAATTGAAATTATAAGATAATAAGATTAATTTCCTTTATTTCTAAAACTTAAAGTATTAAATTATAAAAATATTAACTATTTAAATTAAATCATATATAAAATTCTTATTATTTGACAACTACTAACTTTATAATTTAAATATAGAGAATAACTTAATAATTATAAAATTAGATAAAGTTCTAATTTAAATAGTCAAATCTCATTATTTTTAAATTTTTAAAATTTTAAATTGTAAATAAAAAAATAATTTATAATTATAGAATTGGGATAAAAATTCTTAATTTATTTCAAATCCAATAAATCAAAACTACCTTTAATTATTTTTAATAAAATAATTTCTAAAATTAAAACTGTAAATAAATATATGATTTGAGTTTAATTTAAAATTGGACTTTTCAAAAGTCTTGAGTCTTATATTTTCTATTTTTTTTTTGTTACCAAACATTTTTATATATTATTATCTAACTCCCTTAGATTTTTTGTTTTGTGACACTTATTAATGATCATCTCAACGTTAATTATTCTTAAGGATAAACTAAGGATAAACCACAATAAGAGAATACATTCCGGTTAAAGGAAATATTTTATAATCTTAAAAGCCTGCTTCCAAAAAAAGCTTCTTGAATTCCTCTTCACTTCTCTCCTTTCCATTCAAAGTTGTCATGGCAATATCCATTCTGAGCTTCATTTGAGTAAGTCCAAATTCATCTTGTTTTTCATTTATCACAAGATCTATGACAATTGCTTTTCCTCCTTTAGTATTATTTGAAATTGCATCTTTGCATTTCTTCAGTATCTTTACACAATGTTCTTCATCCCAATCATGTAGAATCCACTAAATAAAAAACAAAACAAAAAGGTTAGGAATTGTATCATACCATTTTCTTCACCTTTAATGTCTCTTGGCCATAAAGAATTCTACCAACAAATAATATAAATCCTAAATTCTTCCTCTTTAATATTAGCCATTTTTTAAAATTTTAAATTATAAATTTTAAATAATTCAAAAAATGAAAATTAAAAAAATATGACAAAAAATTAATTTATATTAATTAATTAAAAAATAATTTTAAATATTCTATTTAAAAACAAATAAGTACTA
>NC_029775.3:118239254-118246770 GCF_000817695.3 Arachis duranensis
AACAAATATATATATATATATATATATATATTTACAATTTGTTGTCTAATCTAAAAACATTGACTTTTAATGTATAATTTTGTCCAAATTAACATTTATTTTAAAATTGAAACAGAATGAAACATCTATGAAAACAAGTATAATAAATTGATGAAATAATATAATTTAGGAGAAAGTATTATTTATGTTTCTAATATTTGGAGTAAATTTTAATTTAATACTTAAAGTTTCAAACCTTTTATTTTAGTCAAAAAAAAATTTAATGTCCTATTTCAATCCCAAAAATTTTTTAAGTGGGTTTAACGTTATCTCGCTATTAAATTTGACACAAATAATTTGCATATTGAAGAGCCAATATAGCATTTGATTTCAGTATTTAATAAAATCGATCCATCAACGATTATTAATATAAAAGATTTTTCTTTACTTTTAAAGCGTTGACGATTGATTGTTATGATTTAGAGTTTTACACCAAAAAAAATTTGAGAAGAAGAAGTATTACAAAATAGTTTTAGTTATGTTTTTTTAATACATGGAAGAAGATATTATTTAACTAGTTAGTAATGTTATTAATATCTACATCATTCATTCGGTTAATTATTAGTGTCAAATTTAACGATAGGACAATGTTAAATCTATTTAAAATTTTTTGAAACAAAAATAAGATGTTTAAAATTAGAAACTAAATTAGAATTTAGCTGAAACAAAAATAATACTTTACCCTGTAATTTACATATACATATATAATTGAACATGTCTCCACCAACAAAGCTCAAATTGTTGCTGCTGGTTCCTGAAAAATTCTCCACAACATGTGGAAGGTCAAACACTATGCACTTCAATTTGGGAAACATGTCACTAATAATCTTAGATATGGTTCCATTTCCACCACCAACATCTACAATGGATTCCAACCCTTCAAAAACAGCACTATGATCTTTCAATGCCAACTTCACCATTTGAGAGTCACTAGCCATTGACTCATTAAAGGAAGTCAAAATTGAAGGGTTTTTGCTAAGAAAGTCCCAAAGATTTGTTCCAAGGGAAATTTCAGATAAAGTAAGATTTTTTTCTAAAGTCCATTTTCCTAATAAGTTAAAAGAACTTGACATAAGGGGATTAAGACCACACTTAGCCATTGGAGTTAAACAATATTCAGTGCCTTTAACAAGAAGCTCAGAAGCAATAGTGAGAGCATATGCTTCCTTTTCTTCTTTGTTTTCATCATCATCATCATGGATTGTTACAATATCAAAGAATCCATTGTGACTTAGGTGGCGCATAAGACGCTCCACACCACTAATTTTGGATGGTGGAACTTGTAAAATTGAGATCAATTCATGAAGGGTGATGGGTTTTTCATGGTTGTAGATTATGGTTGGTATTTCTAACTCAATGCACCATTTAAGGCACATAGAATCTAAGTAAGCATACATGTGTTTGTACACATGAACTTGCCCTTCAAAAATCTCATTTGATTTGCGACCACTTAGTAAATCCATTTTTTCCACCATGTTTTTCATGTATGTGTTTGCATTGAAACAATAGTTTCATGCATTATATATGCACATTAGGGGAAACTATAAGGTTGAATCACATTCAATTATTGTTGACCTTAATATAAAACAAATAAGAATTCCAAATACAAAGCAAATAAGGATTTCAAACAGTCACGAACACCTCCAACCGGTCTCCCTCTCCTTCTCTCTCCCTCACCATCCTCTCTCATCTGCTACGCCGCCACAAACACTCGCCGCCGTAGCCCTCAACATCCACTGTCGCGGCGCCGCGTAACCTGAAGCCTTCATCAGCGTTGATCAGAACTGCAGCCCCCAACCTCCTTCGCGCGTGTGTTCCCCTTGCTTGCAGCAGCTGCTTCAGTAGCCCCGGTCTTGCACCGCTCACCCATTGTGTGCGCTCGTCTTTTGGCGCCGGCCTGTCTCCGTGCCAGTAACCTGTACGGTGTGCGCGCCCTGCGTCCACCTGACTCCTGCCTCCTTCATCAGCCAGTTGAAGGCGTGACGGTTGGACGGGTCACGGTCGCATTGGTGTTATGGTCCCCTCACACCTATCATAGTCGTCCTCTCCTCATCTGTTCAAGCTTTAATTTTTTCCTTTTTTTATTTTTTTATTTTATGGTTACATCAAATCATAAGACTCATGTGTCAAATTATACATATTTTTTTAATAAAAATAAAATTGTTGGATGATCATAGTTGCTTCTTCTTCTATTTTAATGGTCAATTTAGGATGATTATTTTAGTAGGTATGCGGATGGTTATTTTAAATTTTATGTAGATGATTATTTTGACTGGATTGGGTTTAGTTATATATAATTAAAATATGTTGGATATTCAATTTATTAGGTAAGCAGATGATTATTTTTATTCTTAGGTGGATGATTATTTTTACTAAGAGTGAGTGGCGTGTGGCAAGCCAAGCAGTGAAGGTGAAGTGGAATGATTATTGATGAAGGTGGGAGTGGCAGCCGGTTGAAAAAGAAGAGGGTATTGGAGTGAAATGTTTTGGTAAATTAGAATTTTGGATGGTTATTTTTTTGGAATAATTAATTGAATTTTTTTAAAATTGGAAATTTAAAATTAGAAAATTTAAAATTTAAAATTTAAAATTTGATATGAAATAACTGAATGAGAGCTTTTGAATTTAGGATAATATGTGAAGGGAATTTTATTATTTATTTCTATTGAGCTAAATAACTAACCCATTATACACATTGTCAAGATTTCTCATTATCTTCCTAGTGGATTCTATTTTAATACTATATATACAATTTATAAGCTTCATTGTACTAATTTTTTCAAACTTTTGATTCCAACCAATTGTGATTAAGATCTTTATCCATCCATTAATTAGGAATATTTTAAGGACGCCATCTTGATTTTTCACAATTTTAATGTCAATAATAGTGTTTGTTTTTTTGTTAAGAGAAGAGAATGAAAAAAAAAAGAAAAATAAAGTAAACAAAGGCTTTTTTATTTAATTAAAATATTTAGTTTCCTATATTACTTGATTCCCCTAAATGGTTTTCGTGAACGTGAATACTCTAAACCATATAATATATAAATCGTTCTAGATTCGTGTGTTTTAATCAATATATAAATCACTGTACCTTGGGACGATTTATGCATGAATTGCATAGCTGAAGAAGGTATAAATCGTCCTAGCCCACTGTGTATTAAAACTAACACGTAAATCGTCCTAGGCTAAGATAATTAATGCATTTTAACCTAAAACACTCTATCCTGGCACGATTTACGTGTTGCTTCTTAACCCTCAACCCCTAGCACGATTTACGTACAAATCCAAGCCCCACAATATTCTAACACGATTTACGTGCAACCCTAACCCCTACCAACCCAGCACGATTTACATGCATATATACACCCCTCAATAGCCTAGGACGATTCATGCATTACCCCCTAACCCTACTTACCTTCCCACAAGTAATGTCTCTTTCGTGAGACTCCATTAGCGGCGAGGAGTTTAGTGGAGGGGAGGAGAGCCACGGCCGAAAGTTGAAGGAAGGGTGTAGTGGTGGAAAGTCGGCGGCGGTGGAGGGTTGGTTATGCGGCAGAAGGGTTGTCCTCCGGTGCACGGCGTTGAAGGTGGCCCATGGCGGAGGATTGAGGTGATAATTGCGGCGGTGGAAGATTGGGTTGGCGGCGGTTGAAGGCTGGTTTGGTGGCATTGAGGGGCGATGCAAGATGGCGAGGAACGAAGGTAACATGTACCGATTGAACGGCATCACACACGTGGCAGGTTTTATCGACGAAGAGGTTAGTGATTAATTTGTTTTACAGCTCATATAGTCAATGACGTTGATGTGTTTAGTTATAATAATGTGATTATTTTGAAAAAAAAAGCTTGTTGTGTTAGAAATTTGTAAAACATTAAGCTTAATATGCTTAGGATTGGTATGGTTCTTGTTCGGTTTAGGGATGAGGTTGATTTCTGATGCATGTTTTTGGTTGTTGTGTGATGTTGAGTTGTGACTGTTGTTGTTATTCTATTATCAGCCAACC
Organism: Arachis duranensis; assembly: GCF_000817695.3. Lineage (NCBI taxonomy): Eukaryota > Viridiplantae > Streptophyta > Magnoliopsida > Fabales > Fabaceae > Arachis > Arachis duranensis. Next base: position 118,243,298 of record NC_029775.3, read on the forward strand.
CGGTGTGTACGGATCATCCGTAGGCAACAAAAGATGATATTGCATGACCGTATTATGTCTTACCTAGATAGTACCGGATTGCTGCATGTTGCTAGGCTGAATGATTATTGGTTTAAGTTGAATGAGTCACTGATTAGTGCCTTTGTTGAGCGTTAGCATCCAGAGACTCACACTTTTCACATGCCATTTGGGGAATGCAATATTACTTTACAGGATGTGGCATATCAGTTCGGTCTCCCTGTTGATGGATTTCCAGTTAGTGGTTGTCTCAGTGACTTTGAGCAGCTAATGGAGGGTGGAAAGCCTGCGTGGCAGTGGTTTCAAGAATTGTTTGGTGAACTTCTTCCTGAGGACTGTATCGATGAGTTCACTGTGTCGTATGGCTGGTTTCAAAACAGGTTCAGAGTCATGCTGACTGATGCTACAGAGCCGACGGTACATGTCTATGCGCATTGTTACATCATGATGTTGTTGTTCACGATGCTTTTTGGCAACAAGTCTGGTGCTAGAGTTCACTTACGGTGGCTCCCATATGTTGCGGATCTCGACGGACTCGGGAAGTATAGCTGGGGTTTGACTACGTTGTCTTGGTTATATAGGTGTCTCTGCAAAGTTGCCAATTAGAATATAAAAAACTTAGCTGGGCCACTAGCATTGCTGCAGTCCTGGATATTCTAGAAGTTCCCTACATTCAGGCCGAGAGGGTTTGATGTCATTCTCTAGCCGCTTGCATCAAGGTGAGAATAATGCTTATTATTTAGCTTCATATACTTTAACTACCAACGTAATTTTTTTATTGTTAATGCCTGAATCACTGTTACCGTATGTATAATGACGTCGTTTTTTATTCTTGCAGGTGGGGTAGATACATGCCATCATCAGATGAGAAGGGTCCTCAGGTCGTTGCTACCCGACACGGATTGGACAGGTTGAGGGTGGATGATGTAAGTATAACCTCCCATGACTTTTGTTCATGTTTCATGTTTTCTTTGTTTAGGTGTATTCATTACATACGAACTTTTGACATTACAATCTTACATGTTGCAGTTTATTTAGATGCCATACTCGGCACTAGAGGTTATTCAAATTGTCCATCCTGATATCCTCAAACCTGAGCACACGCATTTATGGAAGTCGACAACTGCATTGATTTACTTTTCCTCCATCGAGTGGCACCAGGTTGACCGAGTCCTATCCTATTTTGGAGGAGTTCAGCATGTACCTGAACCAGCCATCAACATTGATTTTCTGTTATCGAAGGATGGCCGAGGACCTACCTGCTGGTTTTCTGAGGTCTACTTTTCCACATGGCATGAGTATTGGGATCAGAGGCATCAGAGCGTGCTTACGTTTCAGCTGGTACCAGATCCACGACCTTCGGTTGAGTATCTTGATTGCTGGTACCAGACTAACGTGCCTTGTTCTAGTAACACATAACTCGTTCTCGGGTATTGAGGGATAAAAAGTTCCATGTAAATCGTGCTAGGGCATTGTGGGGCTTGGATTTGCATGTAAATTGTGTTAGGGAGTTGAGGGTTAGGAAGCAGCACGTAAATCGTACCAGGATAGAGTGTTTTAGGTTAAAATGCATTAAACATCTTAGCCTAGGACGATTTATGTGATAGTTTTAATACACAGTGGGATGGGATAATTTATGTCTTTTTTAGTTATGCAATTCATGTATAAATCGTTCCAGAGTACAATGATTTATATATTGATTAAAACACACGAGTTTACAACGATTTATATATTATATAGTTTAAGGTATTCACGTTCACGAAAACTATTTAGGAGAATCAGATAATATAGGAAGCCAAATATTTTATTTAAATAAAAAAGCCTTAAAAAAATGCTATGAAAGTATATATATATACTCACATAAAGTGTTCTATCTACCACTTTGATTATTGTCAAGGTTTGAACTTGAATACAGTAGCATATTAAAAGACATCATATATTGTCACTTAACCAAACCTCCAACTATAAGATAGGTTGAAATTAAATAAAAAAATTACTTTTTTTATCTAATTTATTAATGTAACAAAAAAGAGATTTATTAAACATAATTTGTTTTTATCATAATTTAAAAATTGAATTAAAAAAAATTAATCAACCTTCTATTCAATTTTCTGATAATTTTATCATCATGGTTTTAGCATAAGAAAAATTATATATAATCACCATCGTTTTAAAAGATTTTAGCATTACACTAATAAAAAAATTATATATAATTTACTATTATTTTTAAACACTTCTTATTAAATAAGGAGTATTATATTTTTTATTAATTAATTATTATATTCAAATTTAAGGTATAGAATTTAAAGTTTGAGGTTTAGGATTTAAGCTTAAGAATTTCGATATTTATGATTTATGGTTTAGAATTTTAAATGTAGGGTATAAAATTTAAGTTTTGCCATATATAATTTAGACTTTATTATTAAAATTCAAGGAATGCTACAATTTCTACTTTTTTTTCGGAGCACATTAATATTCGTTATAATATAATTTACATATACTCTAAAAATAATTTTGTGTGAGGGAGAAAAGTTAATTATATAATTATTATGTATTTATATTTTTTAACTTAAAATTTTTGGATAAATGATTTTGTAAGTTGATCCTTAAATTTTTAGAATAAATAATTTTATGACGCTCTTGTTCCTTTTTTGAAAATTTTTTGTCCTACTTGCTTAGCTTGAACGTTTTCCCTCATTCTCATTTTAATAAAATACCTCATTTTTTTTAGGGGAAAAAAAAACAAGAGATAATTGTAGAGCTAATTTGAAGAATTGGGTTATGGGACTTTTTTAACTGATTTGCATTGATAGTTCGACTTTGATCATCATAGAAATTCCGGAACAAATAGAATTATATATTAATGAATAGTTATTAGTAAAGTATTGTGTTGAAAAGGGACCAACAGAAATTCCTACGAACCAACCAGATACTAAATTTTTTTTTTTTTATCAAATGCATAGTATAGACTATATAGAGGGTACTTCAAATGTAATTATTGCATTGTGGGTTTTCAACATACCAACCCCAGAAGAATTTTCTTGAATTCATAAAAAATGTATGGTTATTATCAATATTCTTGCATTGTGATATGTTTTTTTTTTCAGTATAATCATATATAGTTTTTATTTTCATGAATTCATTTTACTTTACATGGAATCAATATTTCAGTTATTACTACAAAATAAATCGAAAAAGATAAAACTAATTATCTAGCTATAATTTAATAAATAATTGATAACTCCAGTAAAAAAAGTTAAAAATGCATTCATTTTTTTTATTTGTCGTAAATACTATTCATTGTGACTGATATGTGAGCTATCAGAGAGACAAAGAACTGTTACACGGTTATACACCCACACAGACCCATTAAAATCACAAACTAATAATGTGTGTACATATGTAAAGGTTCCTAACCGTACCGTAAATACATTATATATGTAATCTTTAAAAGT
>NC_029775.3:118247288-118248766 GCF_000817695.3 Arachis duranensis
TTACACTTACTATATTTAAAATATTATATATTAAAATGTATTTATGTATGCATGCACTTATATATTCTATATTTATAAAGTCTATTAATATTCTCTTTTTATAATATTCTTTAATTTTGAATAAATCAGCATTTTAATTGTTTAGCTGTCAATATTAACCAATTGACCTATTTTGATTTTTGTTTCGAAATTGTTCTTATAAAAATCATTCTAACTTAATCAGATTTAGTATGTATTCATAATAAATCGTTTGTTAAAATTGTTTTATCCTTACCATATAAATCGTTTTAACTTAAATTAATTTAGTAAAAAATAATATTTTATTATAACAAATTTATGTAAAATTGATTTACTCCGACTTCATATTAATGTAATTCAATTTTACTTAAACCGATTTATTAGAAGTCTCCACATCTATTATAACACTTGTAAAGTACGTATACAATTTTCATTATGCAAATAAAATAACACGATTTATTGTATAGATAAGATAACATGGTTTTTAATATATATTATTAATGTCTCTCACCATTTTATAAAAAAAATGAGCCTATATAAAAATCATATTGTATTTTTATGAAGTTTAAAATTTTTAGGGATAAGTATTGTTTTGGTCCCTTACGTTGAGAGTCGGAATCGAACCCGTCCCTGGTGTATATTTTGATTTAAAATCATCTTTAAAGTCGTGTTTGAATTTAAAATCGTCCTTTTTAATAAAATTTTTTAATTATTCCTAAATTACCCCTATAATAAAAAAATTATAAAATTAAAAAAAATAAAAGAAAACGTATTCAGTGGNGGGAAGGGGAGAGGGGGAGGAGGAGGGGGAAGGGGAAAGGGGGAGGGGGAGGGGGACGGCGAGCTACTGCCGTTGGAGTCCGCCTCGCCGTCTCGTTTCTTGTTTTTTGTTTCTGTTTGGTATTGTTTCTGTTTCTGTTTGGTGTTGTTTTCTGCTTTCTTGGTGGTGGTCTTGGTAGTGGTGGTTGTGGTTGTGGTTATGGTTGGTGTTGGTGTTGGTGTTGGTGCTGGTACTGGTGCTGGTGCTGGTGCTGGTGGTGGTTGTGGTGGTGGTGCTGGTGTTTGTGGTGGTAGTGGTAGAGGAGGTAATTGTGTTGGTAGTGGTGAGGGTATTTTTGTCAAAAAAAATTAAAAGGACGATTTTAAATTCAAATACGACTTTAAGGATGATTTTAAATCAAAATATACATTAGGGACGGGTTCGATTCCGACCTTCAACGTGAGGGAGCAAAACAATACTTATCCCAAATTTTTATTACGTAACGAGTATATTACAATTTTTTATAGTACTTATAACATCTTGTAACAAATTTTTAAATGTTATAAAAGTGCTTACAAAAAATACATATAATAAAAATTAATATTTTAAAACTTTATAAAAATATTTAATTAATTAAACATTTTTATAAATTTTAAATATAATTTTAAATTTTATTTGTATATGTATATATACACACACA
>NC_029775.3:118248894-118330613 GCF_000817695.3 Arachis duranensis
TTGTGCTCCTTTCTTTTCTTTCATTAAAAAAAAAAAAAAAATCATTGAAGATTTCTCCATAAGATCATAACACTTTTACACTTCATACATATGACTTCGATGTTGACTAAATCTTAGTATTAATACGACTTTTTATAAGAAAACTTTGATTACTTTAGACTAAAGTCAGTCATCATAGAAGAAAGCAGCCTTTGTCCTATATGCCATACCTAAATAATTATGGGAAAATATAAGTGTTAATTTGACACTTTTTTTTTTCAAAGAAAAAACTTTCTTTTTCTAGTCTTTCTTCTCTCTTTACTGTTTTTTTTTTATTTGTTTCCCCTCCTTTTTTAATAAAGATAAATAAAATCTAATTTAGTTTGACGAATCCAATTAGTTATTAATAACAATTAACCACCACATAATAGTAGTCCAATATTTTTTATGTCGCAAAATTTAAATAGTTGGACTATTAATTATAAAATGTGTTCTCAATTTCTTTTTAACAGTCTTATTAATCAGGACACGTTAATATATAAATTCAATAAAAAATCATACATTATATAATTCACATTCATATAGAATTACCTACCAAATAAATAAAATAAATAAAAAAATATAAATAAATAAAAGATGAAAAACTCGTTCTAGTATCCTCCAACAACCTTGGCTGGGTAGGTTTCAAAATTAATAAAAACAGTGATGTATTGTGTGGAGAATTTCCAAGTCCTTTAAATAAGAATTTTTTGTTCTATTCAATTCATCAATATGGGTTATTTTTATTAATTAAAATTAAATTTTAAAAAGAATTACGTTCTTTAAACTAACTAATTAATGTATCATAATGCGAATGAAAACAAAAAAAAAAACAAAAATTCTCATATACTTTTGAAGGAGTTTAGAAACTCTCATTCATGTATGGTTGGTGTAGGTTTAGACTTGAGTAATGTTAAAGGGTTAATTTTTTTTCAACTGATATTAATATTTGTTTAAAATTAATTTATTTATCTTAAAATTACAGATTTTAAATTTTTAATTTTAAATAATAAATGTTTTAAAAGATGAATATTTTTTAAATTAAAAAATTAATTAATATTAACTAGTTAAAAATTAATTTTTTATATTTTATTATAAAATATATATTAAAATAAATTAAATATTATATATATTTATACACAAATATATAATAGCTAGTTTGACGATCAATTTCTCTTTGTGTACATAGCATTATTCTAAAAGTAAGATATATTGGTAGAATATTAGTTGTCATGTTACGCCATTTACTACTTATAAGAGCATCTCTAATGCTAATTCTAATTTCATTTTATTTTAAGTCTTCCAAAAATATTTATGGGATCATATGAATATTTAATATTAGTTTAATTAAAATTTTATATTATTTTAAATTATTTTATCAATATAATTATACAAGTGGTAAAATTTTATTAGTTTTTTTTATCAAACTGATACTATATTTTTAAAGTGATACCGTATTTTTAAGGTGATTACGATTTCATTTTATAAATCAATTTCAATACAGATTTTAATTCTAAATCAATTCACTTTTTAAAAGTATCAAATTAAAAATAATACTCTAAAAATACTTAATTAAAAATGTTTTAAAGTGCTAAATAAAACAGTATATAATAACTAATAAGCTAAGTGTCCCTACAAAAGTCAAAGTAAAATTCTAAAATACAGATCATCATATATGGAGAATTTTTCCACTAATAAATAAGTGTCCCTAGCTATAAATTTTTTAGCGTTATTTTATAGTATAGTTGGATTATTAGTTGGAGTTCTTGACAAATGAATTTGGTTTCATTATTATACTATATGTTTCACTCTCAAAAGAAGAACTATTAATTAAGGTGTACACACACATATATATATCATGTTCTAGAACTTTTAATATATATATACTTCGGGAGAGACTTAAATTTGAAATCTCTGAAAAAAGAGGACAAATTGTCGTATGATCTACGGTTCATCGGCAGAACTTTTAATATTAAACTTTACGAAATTTCACTCAATAGTTAATAATGAACATTTAAAAACAAAAAAATGCTTAAGACTGAATCACCATAACTAGACCATTCTTTTGCACAAGGAAGGAACGTTGAACCTTCTCACTGATTGACATCATATTGAAAGAAATTGGGGATTTTAATTTTTCGTATCTTATTTGTGCTTTCCAATTAAGGTAATAATCATTTTCAGGAGTAAAGAATAAATTAACCATTTTCAATAATGATAATTGTTATCTTTTTTTCCCCTACTTTTACAAGTCCTTCATCTAATAGAAAATTTGCCACTAATAATACTTTTATAAGTTATAGTCTATAGAAGACACATTTAATTTTAATGAAAATCAACAATTATATGGCTTTGTCAATTTCAAAATGAATACCTTATTTCATGTAAAATAATAAAAAAAAACGTATTTGTTAGAGATATAATTATTTTTTTTATTAACTTAAATTTTTAGAATAAATAATTTTTATATATAACATAGAGTCAGAATTTCTATAACCTAAAAATCTAAAGTTTGATTCTTAGTAACTAAAAAAAATCAGTATAAAATAAATAAAAAAATCTTACACAAAAAATTTACATAAACCCAAAAAAAAAAGAAAAAAAAGAGTATATACTCTTATAATTAGTCATACATATGTACTTGAATACTAGGGCTCCATCATCTTCTAGAAGGTGCTGAAACTCTATATATATAGAAAGCAAAGCAAATGTTGTTGCACATCTAAAACAATAACTCCTTGTTGCAAATCAAATACACTAAAAATATGGGTTCATCAATCCTTGGCCCCAAAGAAATTGAGATGTTTGAAGGGCAAGCTCTATTGTATAGACAGTGTTGTGCCTACATAGATTCCATGTGTATTAAGTGGTGTGTTGAGCTCAACATAGCAGACATAATCCACAACCATGGCCAACCCATTACCCTTCATCACTTGGTCTCAACATTGCAACTTATTATTATTATTATTATTATTATGTAACAATACCAGAAATATGTGTTACATTGATTTTTTTTATATTTTTCTTAATAATAACTTAGAGAAATTTTTATTTGAAATTAAAATATTAACTTTTATTGTGTACATTCTATAAGAGGAATGAACTATTTTAGCGTCGTTTAAAACAGTGGCTAAAATCCACAAAAATCATGACTACAACGCTTTTGCTATGAATAAGAAATTTTGGTTAGGAGGCAATTATTTTTTCATTTAGTCGCGATTTTTGGTTTATTAGTCACGGTTTTGAGAACTGTAATAACTTTTAATTAGTGATAATCAATACTTTTTAAGTCTTGATTATAACCGTGACAAAGTGAAATATTCTACTCCAAAAGAAATAGTTACTATTTCAACCGTAGCTAATGATATTAATTTTTTTTTAAATTGCGATTATAAATTAGTGGCAAAGGCCATTTCTGTAATTAATAGTGAAATTGTCGTATTAATTTGTATCTTAATTTCCTTTATAAAATTATGGTATATCTAATATATGTAACCCTAATTAAAGATACGGTCCAACGTAGGTAAGAATCCATGACGAAAACAAACAAGAGAAGGAAGCATATGCCCTCACCATTGCATCAAAGCTCCTTGTTAGTAGCAATGATTATTGTTTATCTCCAATGGTTAAGTATGCTACTGATCCAGTTACAATGGGTCCACTCAATCAATTGAAGGCATGGATTTATGGGGAAGATAATCTCTCACTCTTTGGCATGGCCAAAGGAATTGAATTTTGGGAGTTTCTCAACATAAACCCTAAATATCAGAAGTCCTTCAATGAGGCAATGGCTTGTGACTCTAAAATGATAAACTTGGCATTAAGAAGTTGTGGTTTGGTCTTTGAGGGGCTTGAATCCATTGTGGATGTTGGTGGTGGAATTGGAACAACTGCTAAGATTATTAGTGAGGCATTTCCTAAGTTGAAATGCATAGTATTTGATCTTCCCCAGGTTGTGGAAAATTTGTTAGCAACCAATAATTTGAGCTTTGTTGGTGGTGACATGTTCAAATCTATTCCTAAAGCACATGCAGTTCTACTCAAGGTACATGTATATATTTAAATTAAGGTGAAAATTAGCATGCATTTGATTTCATGTGAAGTTGCTAATTGAGAACCGGTAGATAATAGTTTAATCAAACATATTAAATCATCTAATAATTTTTAACTAACAACTTCACATGAAGACAATTGCACGTGGGACTTCACAAGTATCATAAGTGTCACTTTTATTTTTTGGTATATATTGAGAAGCTATTTAAAAAAAATATTGTAAAAGTATAAAAAATACTATTTATTTTAGAATATATAATATTTTAAATTAGTTTTCAAAAGAAATGTTTATTAGACATTTTAGTCTGGAATGAATTTGAATTACTAGATTGGTCTTTAAAATTTTATTTTGTAAACAAATCAGTCTACACATTATTTACAAGAAAAACTAATATGAGAATTTCAAATATTTTAAAGACTTTTATATCTTGATTTAAAAACATCTGATAAAAAATTATCTATCTAAAATTTTTAATATATTTTCATGGTATCATATTTTACCAAATATATTAAGGACTAAAGTATTCGATTAAATTAATTTTTTTAAATAATTTAGATATTTCTCTTTATTTTAAATGGTCAGACTAGTTAATATCTATTTAACTCGTTTAACTACTATACATAATAAATGTTCAATATTAAAATAATTATATATAATTCTTTTGTTTTCAGAATATTATACATGATTGGGATGAGGAAAATTGTGTGAAGATACTGAGAAATTGTAAAGATGCTATTTCCAGCAATGGGAAAAGAGGAAAAGTGATTATTATAGAGTCTGTGATCAATGAAAAGCAGGACAAGCATGACATCACTGACATGAAGCTCAAATTTGATATATACATGACATGTAACAATGGAGCACAGAAAACTGAAGAAGAATTGAAGAAAATCTTTATAGAAGCAGGCTTTCAAGGGTACAAACTATTCCCTATAGCTGGAATTGTGTCACTTGTTGAGGTCTATCCTTAAATAATTAAATAGAATTTTATAGTGAATGCTATTATATAAGCTAATTAAATAAATTTGTATCATCATCATGGTCATGAAATAGAAGTTATATGTACTAATGAATAAGATGAACGCTAAGCCACGGTAGCTAGGGGTCTTATTTTGTCCTTTAATTTGTGGTAAGACAATATATGATCCAATAATGTATTAATGACGAAAAATGCTACATACTAAAATCAATTTTTAAATTTAATTATTATGTATTTGTGTATAAATATACATATAATTTAATTTATTTTTAATAAATATTTTATATTTTAATATATATTTTATTTTAGTAGCTAATTTTATTGTTCATCTAACATAATTAATTATTAATATATTTTATTAGGCCCATAATTGTCTTTGACAAGTTCACAGTTGCTGATTTTATTCAACAACTACTTGATATATTTAGTCAAAAATAATTTTTTTTTATTAAAGATAGAGAGATTTAAATTTTTGACTACTAATAAATATGAAAAGATTATAATATTTAAATTGATAACTCTGACCATACAATGTATATAATGATTTTATTTATCAAATTCAAATTTGTGACAGATATAAAAAACTAATTGAACTGCTTGAATAATAAGATTTAATTAAATAAAAATATAAAAATATATTTATTGTAAATAAAAATAGCAGTGTTCATAACTTCATATAATGCTTTATATAACCAACTTGGGTTGGTCGAGTGGTCAGCTCACTCATCCGCTTAAGCAAGTGTCGGGAGTTCGAACTCTGCCTTGTGCATGCAACAATCCATTGGCCAGTGACAGACCCTTAAATGAAGCTCAGATCCACGACAGATTACTCTTTAACCTGTTAGGTTGGAGGATACCCTTTGGGTAAACAAAAAAATATATATATAATGTTTTATATATAAGGCTTTTAATTTAACTGCCACACATTGCAGAACATATAAAAAAGAGACAGCTTATCCCCAAATTCTTTGGGCTAAAAGATTTGGGTTTTTTTCAATCGCCTCCACTAACAAAAGTTTTCCGTCTAACAAATTAAATGTTCTTATATTTATCAAGAAAAAATATATATAGACAATAAAAATATTAAATAAGATGAATAATAAATATATTGGATATTTAATTTATTAGATATACAGATAGTTATTCTAATATTAAAATTTATGTGAATAATTTGAGAGTTTAATGTATTTTACTTGAATTAAACTAATTTTAAAACCTATTATTTATGTTGTTCAAAAAAGTTATTAATTACCTAATATAACCCATTTATCAATCACATAATCAAAACCTTTGTTTTTTTTTGTTTTTTTTTTTTTATCATACAATACACTTACACACTAATGTAACTACTGCTGCTAAGATTCAAATTTGGTGTGGCTTAATACGAGACAAATACTTTTGTCACTGCATCACATACTCAGCCACATCAGAACCATTTCTAAGTATATACATCCATGCCTGTCTTTCATATTAAATTTTTTCTTTTTGCTTTTGGTAATACATCAAGGCCTAGGCCCAAAAGAAAGAAAATCTAGTCTCTACCAGAAATTATAATTCTATCACTTACAATCAAAGAGTTCAGTTCTTGAGTTCTTATGAGGGAGTGTATACAAACTGGAACCCATATTGTTGTGTTATGTTTTTTTTTTTTGGCAATCACTACAAGAAAAAAAATTGTTGAAAATAGTCAGAATTATCGACAAAATTGTTAAAAAAATCCGATAGCAATATTATTATCATCAAATTTATTGTAAAACAAATTCTAATAACGGTATATACAGTAAATTGCTACTAGCAAACTTTTGAATTGTTGAAAATTTTTTACAGCAACTATTTGCAGAACAATTATTTTTTGTGTAAATTTATCGTCGAAAAAAATCTATTAGTAATGTTGACGTCCCATTTATTTTTTCCTGCCCTAATTATCCTCATAAAATTTTCTCAGATATTCCAATAGTTATAGTATTTAATAAAATTATATTTAAAAAAATAAAATATATCGTGGATAATATCTGACAGTAATATTTTTTAATAAAAAAATTATATTCAATATTTTTAATTATGATTATCATAATTATAATATGATTAAAAATAAATAAAAATAAATAAAAATTAAATGTTTCACTGAAATAAAAAAATTATAATATAATAAAATACCAGATAATAATGTAAAATTATTAAAAAGTAAAACAATAGACCTATTCAGATAGTAACAGCCTCCACATTTACTCTAATTTAGATTTTTTTTCTTCGTCACCGTCAACTCCTTGTTGATTATCCTTTTCGGATGTTATTTTTTTTTCGTCGTCCTCTTTTTTTGGTGAATGAATGTCTTCATCAATTCTAATGTCAATAATTTCATCATCTATAAGAGGCGATCAAAGAGTGATAGAATTGCCAATGTCAACCACTAACTTAAAAGGAGTTGGGTTATCAACTTGGTAAGGTTATTGGTCCTCCGTCTCATCAAACTCGATGTGACCTCTTGATTTAGTTTTAATTACAAGCATCCAACAATTAGACTTACATTTTTTCGAATAAGACAAATATTATAGTTATCTTGAATTTTGGGATAAAATAAAAGGGTTATAATGTCTATATTTCTTGGACACATTCACTTCAGTGATATTGTAATCTTTCTATTTTCATGTTTTGTGTTGCGAACTTAGATCAAACCACTCACATTTAAATACAAATACTGCGCGCTACGCCAGATGCAGGGGTTTGCGGCGGTAAATATCAGCGGTTTAAAAAGACAGCTACTAAATAGCAAGGTTGCGGCGGTTGCCCATTTGGATGGCGGTGTGCGGCGAAATTACTAGAATTCACGGTTAAACAAAACACCTTTATCAATTGAAACCCACCCCTAGGTGTTTTCTCCAAGTGTTTTCTCTGAATTGAAAATCTATTGGCGCGGCTCTCTTCTCTGAATCCCTATTGCACTGCAAGTTCATCCGCCGCAGTCTCATTGCGCCCTTCTTGATCCTCTATCACCCTTCATTCCTCCCACCCACACCCCTGCCATCGTATCCTACTTCATCTCTGCCTTTTCATTCTCTTGCAGTCAGTTCCTCCTTCCCTCTGCCTTATTGTGCACTGTGAGCTCTTCAGCCCCCTGCACCCTCTGCCCTCCTTTCCTCTCTCTTGCCCTTTCTTGCAGACATTAATCCATTGTCGTCTTGTGTGCTGCAGATCTCACTTCGCGTAGTCATGGCCTTCCGCGCAGTCACAGTCGCAATCGCCCTCGACACAGTTTGCAGCTGCCATCATCCTCCGCGCAGTTTCCACTCGCTCATGGTACCATCCTTGACTCTGTTTTCTATTCCCAGAATCTTTGATATAGTATTAACTTATTGTCTTGTGCATTTTAGTGTTTTTATGGAATATGTACACAAACTGTTTGCTAGTTTTCCTCAGTGAAAGTTTCATGATTTAATAAGCAGTTGTGTGATTCTTTCTCTTTCAAAGTTTTAGTTTGATTGTTCTGTTTTTTTTTTATTAGTATATGTTGAATGTACCATTGATGGTGTGGTTATGAGTTTATCAAAAGATTAATTATGCTTGGTTCATCCACTATTATGCTTAATGCGATAGTTTTTCCTAACTTTGTTAATGTTGAAGTGATGCATTCCAGTGTTACCAGTTACTACTGTGTTTTTGTAATAGTTTCTTCTTTTTTATAGGTGTTGTAATGGATATAAAGTGATACCCTGCTGAAATTAGCATGAATAATATTTATTGTAACTTTCCTACAATAGTCAATAGGAATCTCTTAGTTGAATTATCAAGAGAAGCATTAAACACTTGTAAATTGTATTTTTTATTTTTGGTTCTGATGAGACTATAAAATATCATGGTGTATAAATCAGACAACTCAATTACACTTTAAAAGGGCAAAAGTTTTTGCTGCTGTCATGTAAGATTTACTTACAAAAGGAATGAAAAATGCTCGAAATGTAAGAGACATCGGTGATTTGCGACTACTTTTTTTCTTCCTCTATTAATTTTATTACTTAGTCACTGAAACTTATCACTATAACTGCAGGCTATCATATATGGATGTGAGGATTGACTTTAATATTGCATTGTGATTGCTTCTGAGCTCTATTCTCTGCAGGAGCTAAAGTTAAATGCCTTTCAGATATATTGGTATATTTTTGTTCACACTCATTATATTTAATAAAAAAAAATGTACTTGACGATCTTATTATCCCTAACAATAACATCATAATAAAAAGGGAATCAATAGTAAAAATCACAAGCTAACAGCTCCTAATATATACTAGACTAGACTATATATATAATTATGAAGGTAAAGTGCTTATCCATAAGGCAGCATAAGTGTGAGATCTCACATTCAATTCCAACATTAAAATTTATTACCATTTAATCATTTAATAATTGTCATGCAATGAACATGCGTGGCCAATTCTTCTTTGAGGAGGCAATATCTATGTGGCCATTATATGAACAAGCAAGCATATTTCCTGCACAATCAGATAAGGGTACACTATATATTGTCTAGTAATTAAGTAGAAATAATGCTAATTAAGGTATTCTCAACTTAAATTAAATAATCCATTTCACCTTGTTCGCCCTCACTGACTCAAATATCTATGATTAAGAATCACACTCTTTAATAATTAGTCTGTTGTCAACCAGAAGAAAAATCAACAAAAAATGCAATAAAAAAGTTTTAAGGGAAAATTAAATTATAGGGCCAATGAAAATTGAATAAATTAACTTTTGTTTTTGATATTTGTATTAATTCTAATATTTTATTTTTTTGTCTTGCCTTGGTACAACAGGCTGTGTTTTTTAATGTTGTTGGTGGATGGACACTTGCAAAGACCGCTAGAAATCTTGCAATAACAACTGCAATTTATAGCAGGTTCATTTTCTATATTGTTTTGAAATGATGTTAAATTTGTTGGACTAACAATGCTTATGAAAAATGAGGTTCAAAGATGCTGCTATGAACCATTTCATGTTCCTTGTTTGGATAAATAATTCTTAAAGCTCATGTTGAATAAGTGAACTGGACTGTTTTAGCTGTTCTTTCTTTCCCACTCACTACTCATTATCCATCTCCAACCCTTTTTTTCCTTTTTTCCCTCTCTAGTTTCATGGAGTTCCCTATCCCAAAAGGTGTTGCATTCATAGGTGAAGTTGGCCTCGGTGGAGAGCTGCACATGGTGAGCAAATTCTTTTCATTAAAATTTTGCCACTTAAATATTTGAAAGCTTAACTTAGAGTCTTTAATAGCAATTTTGTGCTGGCCATTAACTTAGAGTCTTCAATAGCAGTGTTGTGCTGGCCATTCTACTGAAATATACCAATGTTGCATTAATAGTTATCAAAACTTTCTTTTTAATATTTTCTCACCAGTTCTTGTTGGATCTCCTGTATGATTTTCTGTTGGCATCTTCTAAAAATGATACAAAAATTATATTATTTGCCCATGTTTTAGACCTGATCATTTGATTGGTATGCTTTTGACAAACAATACATGATCCGTAGCTAAATAATTTTTACTACTTCTTCACTAAACTATTTACTAGAGTTTCATTGAATTTAACTAGAACCATGCATTCTACAATAAAATTGAGGACATCATATCTATTTGTTCCATCAGATCTTTAGCTTTCATAATTTTTATTTCCTTTAAAGATGTTTGAAACAATACCCTTTTTTGAAGCTTTCAAGAACTGCAGGTTGCTTTTATATATTAAGTCAAATTTTAACAAATTAGTTGTCTGGTTTATTTATTTATATATTAAGTCAGCTTGGTAATCTATCGGTCTAATTATTTGACGATGCAGGTTCCAAAAATAGAGAAAAAGGTAAACACTGTGGTAAAGCTAGGCTACAGAACTTATGTTGTACCAAACTAAGCTGAAAAGGTTTTAGAAACTGAAGGTCTAGGAAATATGACAGTTATAAGTTGCAACAATCTGAAAGGTTGCTATATTCATCACAGAATGAAAGGTTGCTAGTGTTGTGAATAATTTGTAATTTTTCATCCACTGTTATTACTTGGTGTTATAGTAATATAGTCATCGTACTCTGCCCTTTATTGTTCGACATGTTTATTAATCATAGTCTTTTGTGGATGTGTTTAAATTATAACTATTATGCAGATAAGTACTTAAGTGGTTAAAAAAAGAAGCAATGAGCAAAATAATTATGAATCAGCTTTTTTTAAGCCTATGTATGAAATTGCGGCGGTTCAAAATCGACACATTTTTAAAAAAAATCCTACATAGATTTGCGGCGATTTTAAAACCGCTGCAATTTTTTTAAAATCCTCTTACCAACTAGCGGTGGTTTTAAAACCGCTTAAAACCGCTGCAAAATCAATTATCTGATTTGTTGCATTTGTACCCGCGATTTATTAGAACCGCCGCAAAATCAAATCTCCACCCCCTAACTTGCACATTTGTGGAACCGCTGATATACTGTTTTGCGGTGGTTGTGACAAAAATATTGTAATTAAATTATGTTGTGCAATACACAACCAATCCGAATGACTACTACCTGTATTTCTACGGATCCAAATCTCAATGTTATCTATTCTTTTACCCAATAACATTAAAAAGAATGTAATTGATAGCGGTTGATATTAGAGTAAACACCCAATCCGGTTCCTGTCATTTTCCTCGATGGATATCACGGCCCTTGTCCAAAAAAAAGGGACATATCGGTCCCTGTCCCATACTTTTGTGAGACTTTCCGGTCCTTCCGTCACATCTCCTGACCAAAACAGACGAAACTTGCCTACATGTCAGTTAACGTTGCTGAATTGGAGGTTAATAGTCTGTTAAGTTCCACGTGGCCATTAGAAAATGGACAGGGGTCGATTTGTCCCCCTTATATGTTATGCTACTTACTACTACTATTGGTTTTAGGCATAGGGCTTTTGGTTGAGATCCTTATATTTTGGTTATCTGACTCAGGGCCATGTTGCTGTCCATATTTTGAATGGCATATTATGTGTTAAGTTGTTTCAACAACTGTACTGTTCTTTAATTATCAATATATTAACATAGATCTTTCTTTGACTATAGATACTTAGTGCTACTTAGCTAGCATGCATATTTGTTAAATTTATGTCATGACATATATGCCATTATCTATCAATATAGAGATGAGATTTAACATATTCATCACAGGCCATGGTTCAAATTTTATAAATTCAACACAATAATTCCTGCTTCATTCATCATCAAAAATGTTGTTCACAACTCAACTCAGTGAAATAAAAAATTCAGCTATCAAATTCCTACACACTTGCTCTAAACAAGCTTGCAATTACAACCCCATCCAGAAATGCTAACAAATTAAATCCATACCTAATACATCTATTTTCACCCATTTTCAGTCTGCAGTAATCTAAATGATCCTCCAAACCAATTAATCTTTTCTCTAACTCATTAACTTTGTTATCCACTACATAACCATGGCCTTCCAATCGATTCTGCTTCTGCTTTGATACCCAAATGAGACAGCCTTGTTAGCATCCTCACCACATGAAGATACATAATCATCTAGCCATGCAAAGAAGTTGCAATGCCATTTTTCAGTCTACAAAAATGTTTAACATTTTTTATCATCAGTGTAATAGAAATTGAAAACAAAAAATTAGCTAAATCCTCAAAAACTACCTTGAATTTTGGGCAGCAAAAGAATAATCTATCTGGATTCTTCACCATCCCAACAATATTGCATGAGAACCACAATAACAAATTGGGGCAACCCATTTCTTCTTCCTCGGAGCTCCAGCATTCCCACCAGAATTTAGGCCCCAGCCTGAATCGTCTCTGCTTCGTGGGTTTGATGATGAACAACGCTCTCCATTACCAATCATGGTCTCCTAGGGTTTGTATTTGGGTTGGGAGAAGAGTGAGAGATTAGCAGCATCGAATCACTTTCAAACCATTGTATTTCAGTGAAGACTAAAAACGAGGTCGTTTTTGGTTTCTAGAGCGAGACAAAACGACTCCTTACCATTCCCTAATAGCACGTGGCGAGAACCAATAAAACGACGTTGTTTTAGGTCACCAAAAGGGGATAAATCGACCCCTGTCCATTTTCTAATGGCCACGTGGAACTTAACAGACTATTAACCTCCAACTCAGCAACGTTAACTGACACGTAGGCAAGTTCCATCTGTTTTGGTCAGGAGATGTGATGGAAGGACCGGAAAGTCTCACAAAAGTATGGGATAGGGACCGATATGTCCCTTTTTTTTTTTGGGCAAGAACCGTGATGTCCATAGAAAAAAAGGACAGGAATCGAGTTGGGTGTTCACTCTTGATATTATAAATTAGATAGATCCTCCTTTTATTCATTAGACTCCAAATTGGTACAACAAATTTGACATATGATGTGTCCCGCTTTGGTCATAGTTATATCCTTCCCATTAATGACAAACAGTTTGCCTTCCATCCCTTTAACTTGTCTTGTATTCTCTCTATTACATTCTTGAATCTTTCTTCTCCTTCCTTCTGGTTTGTGATGAACATATACAAGAAGGTATCTTCTTAGATTCGGTTTCAACCATCAGCAACTTGTGTCCATGATTTGGGTTGAGTTAGCTAGTTTTGAAGGCCCATTACTCTATACATATATGTATTACTTGTTAATTTGGACAAGACGCAATACCAACAAAATATGTTAATTTGGACAAGACGAAAAAAAAATAAAGAGAACTGTTAATTCGGGAAGTGTAGTAGTTGAATGGTAACTAATTAGTAATTATCGAATTAATGAGTATGCTGAAAAGATTACACGCCCATCAAAAAAGACTTGTGCATGCATATATACACAGTTTTGACAAAGTACGTGTTTCTGTTCTTTCAAAAATTTAATTTACTGATTAGAAATTAATTAGAAGTTTAGAACCTTCAACCGCAAATTAAATTAACAATGGTAGCTATCTTTATCTAATAAGTGTAGTTTTATAAACTACATTCCAAATATACCTAGTTTAATTTAACATGTTTCATGCGTGATACGACCTCGTCGTTTCTTTATGAAAATTCGTTTTAATGCAATTGGCTCAACCCAATTCAATTCTAATAACTTCTGTACATATAATGAGACTAAATAAGTTATTCACAGAATTTAGGTGTTTTAAATCAACATAAATTTTTGTGGGTGAGGCTTTAATTAAAAGCACTACTGCAGTATATTCCGGTAATAAGGGCCATATTCTGGTGGGACTCTTAATAATCAAGGCACATGTTATGATAAAAAATTATTGTCTATACCCAAGTTTAATATTTTTTTAAATATTATATACACATTAAAAATTAGCCACCAAATTAATTATCATATAATTTTATATAAATACATATTTTATTTAATTATTTTGAGTACAAATTTTATATTAATTTATATATATATATAGATGATTAAATTTTAGTGTATACTGTATATAATTTGATTTTTTTAATGTATTTATGAAATTTAAATTGATTTAATTTCAAAATTAAATTATATGTTTATAATGGATAAAAAATAGGAATTGAATTGTAAATTTCATAAATTAACATTATAACTAATAAACTCAAACTTTTTTTTATAGAATTTAGTGTGTTAAAAATATATAAAATTAGTTTTACCTCTAAATATTAATATAAAATAGAAGGATTCAAAGAGGTGGTAGAGGTCCGACAATGGTCGACAGAAGTCAGGAGGTGGTTGACAGTGATCTGGTGGCGATCAGAGGTAGTCTAATAGCAATGGTGGTCCAACAGTGATTACTGATGATAATAAAATATTGTGTACTAATCATTAATAAAAGATAAAATGTAATTAAAATAAAAAATTTATATATTAATTTTAAATTAAACTAATTTCTGTTTTACTTAGTTAATTCAAAATATAATAATGACACAACAGTAGGTAAGAAGGATATAGCAAAATAGTTGTGAACATTATATTATTAAATCTCTCTATATAATGCGAGATTATGAAAATTGGTTCAAACCGACCCGTTTGAACCGATCAAATTGTCAACCGAAACAAAAAACGAATTGGTTAAATATTAAAATTAGAAAAATTAAAAATCGTTTTTGAACCGTTGAATCGGTTAAAAATTGGTCGGCCGAATCGAACTAAAATTCGGTCGGTGTTTTGAAAATTTATCTAGACGACGTTGTTTGGTTTGTGTTTAGGCTCAGACTGAAATCCACGAACCCTAAGTCCCTAATGCGCAACAGCTAAAGCCATTCTTCAGTCTTTACCCTCGTCACTCAACCTTAGCCACTCTCCTTGTCCTTCTCCGTCCAGCCACCGCCTTGCTACCGCTGCCGTCGCAACTTTGAAGCCGTTGTCGCAACCTCAAAGCCACCGTCACAACTTCCTTCTCCTCCATTGCGCAGCCACCATTCAAACTTTGAAGCCACTATCCTAAACTTCATCGCAACCTCCTGCCTTCGTTGCGCAGCCACTGTCCCGTCGGCACTAGCTCCCTGAACTCCGTCGCAACCTCTTCCGCGGCTGTTATGAGATTCTGCTGCCTCTATATCATCGCCTTGTTTCTGTCGCAGTGTTCCCTCTTCGTCGCTTATTCAAGCTTGCTTCAAGTCCTCGTTTCTGCTCTAGCCTGCTGTTATCGTCACGCTTCAACCTCTGTTTTGGTTGAGCTTTCGCTGCTGTTCAACCTTTCATCTGAGCTCCCTCTCCCTCATTTGAAATCCTATATCTCTGTTTTGTTCATTGTTTTTTTTTTCTAACTAATTTCTTGCTTATATCTGTTTTGAGTTTTTTTAGGTTTCTTGAATCAATATAATTTAGTTTGTTCATTCATGATTAATGATTTAATTGCATACTAATTTTTATTACTGATGATGAGTAATGAATATTATTGAACATTATTGAGTTGTTCTTGTTATGAGTAATGATTTTCTTAAGTTTTTCTGTTATCAGTAATTTAAATTATTTTATTTTAAAACAATTATGGAACTATTCTTGTTGTTCAGATGTATTTTTTTATTTAATTGTTCAGTATTGTGTTTATTGTTGTTGCTGATTATTACTGTTTGTTCTTGATGGTTTTAATTGTTGATGTTTGTTCACTGGTATGTTTGTTCTTATTGTTCTTAATTGTTGATATTTTTTATAGTGCTGTTTGTTTGTTGTGTTACTATTTTTCATATTGTTTTTGTATTTTTATGTTGTGTACAGCTTAATTTTTTACATTTTTTGTGTTGTGCTTTGATGATTTAATTAGAGAATTATTCCTAACAAAATTAAAAGAAATGTTTAAGAGTAATGAAGAAATTACTATTTAGGAATGTGTGATCCAACGAAGTAGTTGAAGGTTCTTGACTATGGCTTTTATCTTTTGATTTTGATGATTAATAACAAATTTTAATATTTGTCTTTTAATATTTGAATATTTGATATTTAGATATTTATTTAGTTTATTCTTGGATAAGATTATAATACTTTGAATAATGTAATACTTTTAATTTGAATAATATATTTTAAAGTTTGTGTTAAAATATAATTATGTTTTAGTATATTTATTTATATTTTATTTATTATTTTATTATAAAATAGTTATTTTAGTTAAACTACTATTAGAGTGACTAAACCTATAAACTAACAAACAGTAACTAAAATAATTTAATGATCGATTTAATTTTCAGTTCTTTAATAAGATCGCAAAGTATATATATATATATATAATTTAGAAACTAACGAAAATTGTAAAAAAGTCAAACACCAAGTTAAATCATAGTTACATTCTAAAGCATGAATTACACGTTTACTAAACGGGACAACAAACTCAATCTGAGAAATAAGAATAGAGTGTACTAAGCTGGAAAATTGGACCATATTTTGAAGCAATTCTGGCAAGTAATTAGGCAGCCATGTATGTAATTGTAACCATTGCAGTGTAGTGGGGGCAAAGTATATCATTAAAGCAATTTATTGGGGATGTTCAAAGTTTAAACTCATCAGATGGACCACAATAATTGATTAGGCTGGCCTAAAATAATTGCTTTTGTTGAGAAAAGATTAAGTAATGTGGTATCAACTATCCAGAGTGTTTTTTTTTTTTTTTAATGTAAAGTTTGGATCCCAAAAAGGTCCTACAAAAGTACTGGTTAACAATATTAAATTAGAGTTCAGTAAATTTCAAAGTGGGAAGCTTCGTTTTCTTTGTTTTATGCATTTTTTTAACTTTAGTGTTTTATAATTCGAAAAATTAAAAATTAATTCGTTACGAATCTAAATTTTAACATACTAAAGATGTGTTTTATTAAATTTTTACATATATAAAATAAAATTTAAATTTTTAATATTTATTTAAATAAACAAATAAACTAATAATAACTCGTGCAGTCTAATCCAAGTTGCATTTTGTTTGATGCATTTGGAGGAGATAATAACTATGCAGATTTCACGTGACAAATAAAATAATTGGGAAGCATGTTCACTTAATTGTGTGTCATGTCGGCTTAGAAGGGAATTGCTAACAAAACTGTACAAAGAAATAATATGAGAAATATTAGTATAATAGTATATGTGTATATTAAATACTGAAATATAAGCGTTCTAGATATACTTATTTATACAGGGAAATATTAAAGCAAATATTTTTAATGAAAAATAGAAAATTGGTTCAATAGAATTTAAAAAGTTTATATATATTTTGGTAATTATCATTGGTTGATTTTATAAAATACTGATAAGACAAACTAAATACTAACATAACAAATTAAAATATTTATGTAGCAAAATATATCACATCAACCTCTATAACTCTTTTAAGTAGTTTCATTATCAAGTATGGCTAACCCTAAACCTAAAGTGAGGTAAGCAAAACTTTCTTCTTGCTGAAACTTTTGATTAGAAAAAAATAGTTTGGTTAGAAAAGTGATTTTTTTCTAACAAATGATCAATTAATTAAATAGTAGATCAACAAAAATAAAAAAATTGGCTAGAGTAAGAGTAAGATAAAAGATAGCGAATTATTGGTTTTTTCCAAAAAAAAAATCTCATAAAAACAATATTAGCATTTAGTGAATAAATATTTATTAGATTGAGCTAAATATTTTCATAAAAACATTATTTAATAAGAGTATAAAAGAGAAAAACTTGAGGTTAAAATTTTAATTTTTTTAATATATTAAATGTGTAAACAATTTAAGAATATAATATTTATTTTGTATTTTTTAATCTTTTTAAATAAAAAATATATATTTATTTTTTTTGAATCCACAAATTTTTAAATGAATATAAAAAGATTATATTATTTGAGTAATAAAGGTATCAAATTATGAATAGAATGATGGATGTTGATGAAATTGACTAATCCACGACATTGAAATTTGAGATGAGCAAAAGAAAAAGGTCCAAAACAACCCCTATAGGGACACGTGTCAACCAGTAAGCAAGGTAAGTATCTTCCAAAAACTCTCACTTGAGAGCCATGATCACCACCACTCTCTCTCTCTCTCTCTCTCTCTCTCTCACACACGTGCTGCCTCCTTTTCCACGCCGCTCCTAACTCTCTTCACAGTTGGCCCCAACACACACTCACACCAAACCTCAGATATCCAAATTTCAAATACTATCAAATTCCCAAATTCGCCAAACCCTAACAAATCTAACATAACATAACATCACATCACAATCATCACGCACCAAAGCGCTTCACTGTAATTAGCTACCTACTTTCGTAAATGGGGGCGGTCACGTCATCGATGGCGGCCAAGTTCGCGTTCTTTCCGCCGAATCCGCCGTCGTATGAGGTGGTGGTGGAGGAGTCGACGGGCAAGGCGACGATGAGCGGGGTGTCGGCCAGGGAAAACGTCGATGTTTTGAAGCTCATGACGCGGAGAGGGAACAGCATCGTCGCCGTTTACATAAGGAACCCTTCCGCCGCACTTACGCTCCTTTACTCTCACGGCAACGCCGCCGATCTCGGCCAGATGTACGACCTCTTTTGCGAGCTCAGCCTCCACCTCCGGGTTAACCTCTTGGGGTATGTGTATGCTCTTCTCTTCTCTTCCTCCCACGTGCCCTTCACGTGATCCTCCAATTATTATGCATCGTGAATTCGTGATGTGATAGGAATTTGAATTATTGTTGTTGTTATTGTTGTGGTTGTTTATGAAATTGTTTTGGATTTTTGTTTGATTTTTTAAAAAAAGTTTCATTTTTATGTTTCTGCTTGCCATGTGAAGTTGTTTGATGTAGTGTGCTTATTTGATGTGATGTGATGCGAATTGAATGCTTGTTGCTTGAATTGGAATTATTATTATTATTATGGCCAATTCATGATTTGTTTTTTCTTTTCCTTTTTGTGGTTGTAGTTATGATTATTCTGGATATGGCCAGTCATCTGGGAAGGTATGCTGTTATTGTTGCTGTCGTTGTTGTTGATGTTGTTGTTATTATAATATTAATAATATTATTATTATTATTTATGTTGTTGTTTTTTTGTTGGATTAGCTCCTTGTTTATATCTTAGCTGGATGTATTTTTTCTATTTTTGGGATTGACTTGGTTTTAATTAACCATTCTATTTAATGACGTGAGGTTATTGTGTATTTGGAAGTTTTGACCCTTGAGGCTCGAAGTACTTCCTCTTAGTTGACTGGAATTTCAAATATGTTAGCTAAATTGGATGGAGAAATTATTTACTTTATTTAGAAACCAAAATTATTAAATTATAAAAGAAAGAAAAAGAGGATTCCTTCTTACAATCCTAACTTGATGGATTATTGGACATTATGTATATATATATATTTCCGAAGTTGAAAGTAATAACAATGGAAAAAAGAAACAGGTGGATTAATCAGTGATCATTATGTGTAGTATAATAGCTTGATATTTGTTTTATGTGAATGGGAGAGTCAGTTCAACAATGTGCTATTTTCTGGACAGCCCAGTGAGCAGAACACTTATGCAGATATAGAAGCTGCTTATAAGTGCCTGATTGAGAACTATGGAGCAAAAGAGGAAGATATTATCCTGTATGGGCAATCTGTTGGTAGCGGACCTACCACCGATTTGGCTACCCGTCTACCAAACCTTAGGGCTGTTATTCTCCACAGTCCAATATTATCTGGCCTTCGAGTCATGTATCCTGTGAAGCGGACATACTGGTTTGACATTTATAAGGTTTTATCTCTATCAATGCTGAATTGATTATTCACAATGTTCAATCAAGTTTGCAACTTAGTTTTAATGATGTTTGGATGTTTGGTGCAGAACATTGACAAAATTCCCTTGGTAAATTGTCCAGTTTTGGTCATTCATGTGAGTATACTTGTTTTCCTAATTAAAAATTTAGTTGTGTTGTTGTGTTGCATTGTTATATTGTACACATGAACTTACTATTATGTAGTAATTTTTCAAATGGTAATATTGATCTTTACGTTTAACCTTCTTTTGGTGACTCGTGCTTTATGAGAATCTTTCCTTCTGCTATCTAAGTTGTAGGCCCTCCCCTTTTCGACTAACAAACTTTATGAGATTCTTTTCTTTTGCAATATGAGTTGTGGGCCCTCTCTGATTAAAACTAATATAAATTGTGTAACTTTTTTGTACATACTTTCATCTTTTTTGATAATCAATTGCTTGAACCAAATCCAGCTGTATGGCTTTGTTCGTTAATATATTCCTGGTAGCCATGCTGATTACAAAGTTCATTTACCATGTTGTGGATGTCCATTACTCCATTTGAGCTTTGTATTAATATTTCTCAATCATTATTAATGTAGTTACGGCAGTTGTGCTATATTTCTTTGATAGGACTTGAAAGTGGAACACTATTATAATTTAAGAAATCTAAGAGTTATTTCTGCTGCTGAATAGTGCTCATATCAATGTGTTATCTGTATCAGTCCATCGGTTTAGTACTTAGTACAAAATACTAATGACTGATAGTTGTAACATAAATGGAAAATGACAAAATCACTGCAGTATTGCATAATCAATCTCCAGGGGAAAATCTGCTTTCATCGCTTTCCTCCGTTCCTAATCCTCACCTAAAACCTTCTTATTTTTCCTTCCTAATTCTCCTTCTTATCTCATCACCAACAGAATCAGATTCCTGCTCGCCTGCCATATTCTTTGTTTCAAAATATACTACCCTAATTGATTCCTACCCTATTAATGTCCCATCAACATGGTAATATGCTTAGTTGAGGTTCTATTACACATTGGCACGTAGATGCACATTTTGGAATGTACTTGTAGCCAACCTGAGCAAGTTTGGTACCAGTAAAACATGTTTTTCCTTCCATTCCTTATTAATAAGTCATGAAAAATTTCTTAATGTATCTGAAGTGAAAATGACTTTGTCAATATAGAATTAATGTAGTAATGAATTAGAACACTCGTGTCATTGGTCAGCTGTTTTTAAATGTCTCTACTACTTGGATAACGCTATCAGTGTTTCAAGAATGTATATATATTAAGATGTACTGTTTATCTTTCAGGGAACTGCTGATGATGTAGTGGATTGCTCCCATGGGAAGCAACTTTGGGAACATTGTAAACAAAAATATGAACCCTTGTGGGTTAAGGGAGGAAACCATTGTGACCTGGAACTTTACCCTCAATACATAAAGCATCTCAAGAAATTCATTGCAGCTATTGAGAAGTCATCGCGACAAAACTCTGGATTGGGATCTATATCGGATCAACTAGATAAACCTCGGACCAGCACAGATTTTAGGGAGAAACCTAGATCCAGCATGGATCAAAGGGAGAATTCTAGACGCAGTGGTCCTGATAGGCCGTGTAATGGAGCCGAGTTGCCTGAGAAAGCTAGGAATAGCATTGACCGGTGAGTTTTGAATTATATTTATATTCAATGTTGCGAAGTCATTTTCTTTGCCCTTATTCTGTTTTTGACACTGTTTTCTCTGAGTTATGGTTTGCAGTTTCGGAGAGATGGTGAGATCAGTTGGATTGTGCAATATTGATTGTTTCAGGCCCACGGCAACTCATGCATAAAAGATGGTGATAAAGCTTACACATTGAGGTTGTAATTTTCTCATTAATTATTTTATTGGTTGAAGGGTATGTATTGGTGATGGGAAAATGTTCCATAATGTCCAATTTATTTTTCTAATGAAATAGATCAGAAAAGAAAAGGAAAAAAAAAAGGTAACTTAGCCAAGTAGATATTGTGCCACTAAGTCTTCCTTCTAGTTCATAATCTAACACCTCTGTTTTTGGCATTCTACCATGGACCTAAACGTAGGGAATTGTATTCTTTGGTGTTGATGAATGATGAAGCTATATAGAACAACGCTTCCCTCGTACAAAAGTGTAATTTTTTTAAATAATATTTGCTTGTTCGGCTTTTGCATATAATCAGAGTTATATCAACATTTTTCCTCATGTAAAACACATTGAAATCTGAAAACAACGCTTCACGCAATCATTTTCTGTGTATCCAAAAGTATTGTTTAATATAGTAGTATTTTCTATGAGCTTGTTAGCTGATAGGTGTCAATATAACTTATAGCTAATTGTATAGCAATTTATCAATTGTGACTGTTCATTTTCTGTCTTTTTTTTCGGTTATATGTTCATTTTTTGTTTAAACGATGCTAACAAGATAACCTTGAACAAAATATATTAACGTGCAAAGTGCAAAGGCTAATCTTAATGTTGTATTCACCCAACATTAATTCTTGTACATTTTATGAAAAATAAAACAAAATAAAATGGCTTGCAATTGTTTGTGATCTAAAATTTAATGTATAGTTTTTATCTGAAAAAAAGGAATAAAGAGGGAATTTAAGGTGAAGATTTACATGTAGTTGTTTTTATACGAAGTTAATAGTTGAGAATTGTTAAACAATTTAATATATTTAACTAAATTATTATCTAACGGTGTTTAACTATTAACTTCAAATGAAAGAAACAATAGATGAGAACAAATATAATACTAAATATTACTTGTTCTTACTTGATAACCATTGTTTTGGGGATAAATTACTCGAGAACATTTAAGTATTTAACAATGATGGTATATATGATTCCAAGATTAACATTTAACATTTCACAATTAACAATTATAACTCAGAAAATATATAATTCTAGTAGGGGACCTATAGGGGTGCACATGGCTCGATTCGACCTGAAGACCCGACCCGGAACATTTTAGGGGCTAATTTGGTGTGATTTCATCGGGTTTAGGGTCGGGTAAGGGTTTCAAAAATAGACCCAATCATTATTTCGGGTCGGGTTCGGGCTATAACTCGGGTCACCCGAACTCGGTCTAGTGGCCCGGTCATCATACACAATTAATATTTTGTGTTATTAGTAATGGATAATGGCTATTCTTATGTGGAATTTAAGTATTGTAAACCTTAATATTTTGTGTTATTAGTCATTATAAGACTATAAGTTAATGTTTTATGTTTAGAATGCATAAGACTTTAGACTAATGCATAATATTGTGTTATTTGTATTGATTTAAATATTTGGTGTTATTAGACAATATTAGTATTGATTGTGGTTATGCTTTAATTTTGAAGAAGGATTGATTCTTGTTATATTTTTCTAAGTGAATTTTACCATGTCAAATAATGGTTGGAGTCTTGGAAATTTGGATATTTTTACATGCTAGCTTATAAGAAGGTATTAATGTAATGTAATGTTAACGGTTCGGTTTTCACCCGGTATAATTGTGGCCCGAAAGTGTGTTTGTTTCATTAGGTTTAGGGTCGGGTTCGAGTCTAATAAGTAGACCGGGTGTATATTTCGAGTCGAGTCTGGATCATATCAAACCCGGCTTCACCCGATCTATGTGCACCTTAGGGGCCTATGCCCTCATGCACCATAACTTTGGTCCTTCTATGGCTGGACCTTGTTTGAATTTCATTCAATGATCAATAATATTCAATACAAATACACAATATTGTGTATTCTCATGGATTATGATTGAACACAGTATTTCATATAAAATGAGTACAAATACCTTTTTTATTTCTCTACAGGGATCCCATAAACTTTCTAGTTAATTGAGAATTGGACCAAAAAACAAATGCATAAGGAGCATATATGAACCAACCTATAACATATATAATGAAGTTATTGCCTTGGAAAACCATGCAAAGGAAGAGAGTGCTTCGATCAACAATTTATAGAAAGCAATATATAAAAGTACGTCTTAACAAATTGTTGTTTCTTCTTTTTTTTTTTCGGTAAGTTACACCCTTACACACACATACTCTATTACTCTCCTTCCCTTCTCCATGAGTTCCATATATCAACTTTCTAATTATGGCTAGTATTTAAATTCGGTGCACCTTTTAGCAACGCAAACATAGTTGCCACTTGCCACTAAACCAAACCTTGCCGTGCACAAATTGTTGTTTCTATATTAGTATTATCATTGATAAAGAGGCAAAACGAACAAGAAGAAGTTGGAGTATTAATGATAATGTGTGTGTCTTTTTTATTTTTTTGGGGTCTAGTAACTGTCAATGATAATGATTAGAAAAAACTAACAGGTTACAGAAATAACTCCTCTTAAAAGTCAGCTTACTACTTTATGCCCAATGATTGTTTTTGCACTGGTTTGGGCTACTTGCTTGATCCAATCGATTCTTTTGCTCAAAGTAACTCGCACACAAAAATACAATTTATAAACTAAACTTAATTATTAAAATCATTTTTTTAATCCAATTTTTTTTAATCAAAATCAGCTATCAATTGGTTTGGTAGTTAGTTTACTAGTTCATTTAAATAAGTGTCGAAAATTCAAATTCTGCTTTGTGCATGTAGCAAGTCATTAGCTAACAGCAAACACTTAAATAGAGTTCGTCCTTTGGCTCTCAGACTGAGAGATACCCTAAAAAGGAGTAAAATCTCTCCCCGGTCCCTAACAATTTCTCCTTGACCATTAAAAAATAACAAGGTGATCCTTATCCATTCTCTTTATGTGATCGAAAGGACCCTGTAATAGTTCTTCCGTGAAATGTAACCGAGAAATTCTATGTGTAACGATAACTCTCTGACGTGGATTCAAACGATTTGATGAGACAACTAGGTCCTTGTACAATCATAAAAAACGTTGCCGTTTTGATGCACGATGGAATCAGATTCTAACATACATTCCTCATTCTCTCCCTGACATATCACACACTTTCACTCGTTGCCCTCATCTCACACATAGAATTACCGTAAACCCTAGAGACTATCAGACTTTCTGCCAGAAATGACGACAAAGGAGAGCCGACGATGGCGAGGTAACTGCGCAGTAACGTGGCGTTTGCTGATGGAGGTGGTGATGTGTTGTTGACGGAGCCGCACTTCCCTTCTTGGAGGTTAGTTTCTTCAACCGTTTGTAAACTACATC
The DNA here is from genome assembly GCF_000817695.3 of Arachis duranensis. Taxonomy (NCBI): domain Eukaryota; kingdom Viridiplantae; phylum Streptophyta; class Magnoliopsida; order Fabales; family Fabaceae; genus Arachis; species Arachis duranensis. Next base: position 118,274,296 of record NC_029775.3, read on the forward strand.
ATTGTGGTCCTTCATTTGTTTATTTAAAGCAAGTATTCTTTCTATGGACCACTATAAAGTATGATATATGTATTGTTTTACATTTGTGAAGAACAGTCACTTTCACTAGGGTTGGATTATTACTTCAAGTAAAGCTTTTTTGTCTGTTTTGGGTATATTAATGTCTGTTAATTATAATTTATTTGTGGCTTACTGAGTAAAGTTTATATATTGCAAATGTCTGTTGAGATTATACCAGTATTTCACCATGAGGGGTAGTTTGAAAGAGACAAAAATGGAATGCTTTACTACCTTGATGGTAAGGTGGAGAGATTCTCCAAGTTGGACATTGACTTTGTTAATTTTAAGGATTTAGAGGAGATGTTCAAAGGTTTTCGATATATATAGTACAAGACTATGTATTGACAAGACCCCACTGCTCCTTACCTAGAGGCTGACCTCCACATTTTGAAAGGTGACAAAGAAATTAACCAGATGTGTGATAACAAGATGGCAAATTTGGAAACTAATGAGTTGCATGTATATTTTGATCATCCTGTGAATCAGCCAATTGTGAATGAAGCAGGAGATGTTCCTGTAGAGTTGAGTGATTCCTCCACTGATGATGGCTATGAGAGCGCTGAAGATGAGGTTTATAAGCCTCCCCTACCTAGTTATGAGACACTAAGCAACAGTAGTAGTGAGGAGTTAAGGTCAAGGAACAGGCCCGGGAATAAGAGTAAGAAGGACACACCAAAAAATAAGACAATGACACCTAAAAAGATGAGAGCAACACCTAAGAAGAATACTATGACACCTATGAAGGTAAGAGTTAATGATGATGATGGCCTATCTCTTAAAACCAAGAAGACAAAAAATAAGAGATATGTGGGGAGGATAAGAAGGCATATCTTGGATAGGGATGAGGCTGTGAATGGGCCAAGGCAAGGGCAACATGATGGAGACAAGGGTCCAAATTGTAATGACACTATGGGTGAGGATGAGAGCCTAAATGAAGTGCCTAGAGTAGGGGCCAATGATGAACCCATTGTGGAAGAGGTAGATTTTGATATTGACAAGCCATACCAGTATGAGTTAGAAGAATTAAACTCTCTAATTTCTTCTGATGATGAAGGCAGAAAGCTAAATTTTATGAATTTGATGATGACACTAGTTATGGTGAGGTGAATTTTGAAGTTGGAAAAATGTTTGACACTATGGCACAATTCACGCAAGCATTAAAGAACATATTTGTTTTTTAAGAAAAAGAGTTGGAGTATATAAAAAATGAAAAGCATAGAGTGAGAACAAAGTGTGCGGAAGAGGGCTGTCCTTGGCTAATCCTAACTTCCTGGAACAGTCGAGAACTGTGTTTTCAAGTCAAAACATATGTTAAGGAGCACACTTGTGGTAGAAATCTTACAAACAACATGGCAAGTAGATCATGGGTTACAAACAAGCTAGTGAAGAGGTTGGTCATACAGTCACAACTATCACCTAAGGAGGCTTTAGAGCACATGAAAGAGAACTATAATGTCCATATCCACTATAAAATGATCAGCAAAGCTTTAAAGGCAGCTAGAGAGGAGGTTGTAGAAAATGAAAAAGAGTAATTTGAGAAGGTTAGAGATTACTTGTGTGAGCTTCATAGGAGTAATCCAGGGTCAACAACTATAGTAGATGTCATCCCCCAACCTGAATCACTACCTGTGTTTGACAAGCTATACATATCATTGGATGCATGCAAGCGTGGATTCAAGGCAGGATGTCGTCCTTTAATTGGACTAGATGTCTATTACCTAAAGAGTTATTTTGGTAACCACCTCCTTTCAGTTGTGGCTTAAGATGCTAACAACCACTTCTTCGTAATTGCTTATGTTGTGGTTGACAGTTAATGTACTGAAATGTGAAGGTGGTTTCTAACTCTCCTCCAGGAGGACCTAGGCTCATGCACTGAATTTGGCTGGAATTTAATTTGTGATCAACAGAAGGCATGTTAATTATTTATGTGATAATTACTTTTGTTGATACTGAATTTTATTTTATGTGTTGTTTTATTTGATACCTAATCTAAATTATTAATCCAATGATTGTGTGCCTATTGTGTGAAAGGTATTGGAGGTTTCTCTTCAAGAAGTTATGCCACGGGCGCACTATAAGAATCGTGTTTTCGAAAAAAATTTGTTAAGCAATGAAAAGATAAACTATCCAAGTAGGCACGGACCTACATGGAACCATTGGGGGCACTTGCCCCCACTCTCATTTTATTTTTTTTTAAACAAAAAAAATATACATATATAATATGTCCCATTTTAAATTTTAAATAACTCCACTACAAATAAACTAAGTCCAATTATTTAAAATCCTAAATCTATTTTATCTTTTTATTATTTTGATTATTAGTTAACCTAATTAAATTTAGTCTTTTTCCAGTCTCAAATCCCAACCGTCACTCATTTATTCTCTTAAGCATTCTTCTTAATTTCATATTTTTAACCTTCTTTTTCTATTCTTTATCTAGTGGTCATCTTGTCTTCATCAAAAGATAAATTTTAAATTCTCTATTTTGTTTTATAGAGCTCTCTATGATTTTATATTTTTTCAATTTTATTATTTCTCTTTTTCATATTTCTGATTGCAAATTTTAATTCAAACAATTATAATTTAGGTATTGATCTATTTTTTTATTCTCTTCGTGAATTTATATATTTTATTTTATTTTTGATTTAGTAATCTTTATTATTTATTTGTTTATCTTTCATTCTATTATATTATATGTAATTATGTTGCATATAAATTTCTAAAGTAAATTGATCAATTTACTAATTTAGAATATATATTTGTTATTTTTAGAAATAATAATGAACAAATATTTCAAAAGAAAAAAGCTACTACTAGAATCTGAAGTTACTTCATTAGTCTCTTCTAATAAAAAGAAGTTTTTAGAATTCAATGTAAAAGGCCTTGTAGCTGATCCTGTATAACGATCCAAAATTTTAAATTATGATCTAAATGATAGAGATGAAGGTAGATGAGCTTATTTGTAAATAAATCCTTGTCAACCAAGAGAACATAATTTTTTATAAACATATTTTGGGACTTTTTTCCATAAATTTAATGCTGATTGGTTTGATGAATTTGACAATTGGTTGGAATATAGTATTTCAAAAGATGCTGTTTTTTGTCTCTATTGTTATCTTATGAAATCTGACGGTGCGAGTAATGATGTTTTTGTAAAATAGCTCTTTTTAAATTTAAATTAATATATCTTTTGATAACAATGTGTATTATTTTTGCCCCCTCAACATAAATTTTCTGGGTCCGTCACTATATCCAAGGGTTTAGTGTGGCAATGTGCAAGGAGTATAACAACTCCAGAGTTTCGTGCGAATATGAACAAGTTGAAATCGGTGAACCAGTGAGCTTGGGAGTATCTATCCAAATTTCGTGAATCTGCATGGACTAAAAGCCAATTCTCTCACTATCCGAAGGTTGATAACATCACTAACAATATGTGTGAGGTTTGGAATGCTAAGATTGTGGAGTATAGGAGCAAGCTGATTTTGACAATGTGTGAGAATTTGAGGTGTTATATAATAAAAAAATGGCTAGGTATAAGAAGAGGTTAAGTAATTATCATGAGAAATTGGCTCCTGTGCAACAGCAAAGATTGGATGAATTCATTAAGCCCGAAAGTACTAAGTGGACAGCTGAGTGGACTGGAGCCGATGAAAGAGTTATCTTTGAGGTTCAAAGACGTCAAAGCAAGTTTGGAGTGAATCTAAAAGCAAAGACATGCACTTGTAATTTATGACAGTTTATTGGTAATTCTCTAGTAATAGTAATTTGTAGTTTCTATTATGTACACTTGTAATAAGATAATTTGTTGCAGGCATGCCTTGTAAACATGCAATTGCTGCAATCTCAAGGCTGTGGAAGCTTAACTTGAAACCTGAAGATTTTGTGCATGAATGGCTTACCATGGATGCCATGCATGCCACTTATGGTATAACAATTCAACATGTAAATAGTGAAGAATTTTGGGAGACATCAGATGCTCTTAGACCAGTGACATCTGCCATTAACAGACCCCCTAATCGTCCTAGGAAGAGAAGAACTGTTGATCTTGTGTCTGAGAGCCAACTAACAGGGAACAATGTGAAGAAGGCCTTCGAAGTGACATGTAGCAAGTACGAAAAAAAGATCACTATTATAAGACATGTAAAGGAACTCCAAGGAATCCCAATTGGCAACCAAAAAAGAAAAAGGCAAGACAATCAAAGGTACAATAATTAGGCTAGTATTAGGATTTACAATGATTTAAATGTCTTATAATGTGACTATCGAAGGGATTTATATGTCTTGCAAATGGTTTAATGAGGGGTTTATGTATCTTAGATATGGTTTAACGAGGAGTTTATATGTCTCCTAAATGTCTTATTATTGTTTACAGGGTGATAACCCATCTAATATTGCACCTAAATCTGGTGCTGCTCCGTCTGCAGTTCTAAATTCTGTGGTTAGTTCATGGCTAATTTATGTTATCAAATTATGATGTGAATTAAAATAGGATACCTAATATTGTGCAAAAATTATAGGCCAAAGTAAGGAACCATAAAAAGAAATTACCAAGAAATGTTACTCCAATGATGCTTCAGCAAACAGGAGAAAAATTTCTAGTATCCTAATCTGTTCCTACAAATGAGATAATAGTAATAAAAAACATAATATTGTGACTAAGTTTTTACTATGATGTTCAAATTCTAATTCACATTATTTTTCGTCAAAAAAATAGGCCCAAAATATCAATGGACAAAGTAGTGAAAATGGCAATGGATCATAGACACCAAACACAGCCATACCTAACCTAACTGTCCCAGGCCCAACCACCACTACAAGCAATCATGTCTTGAAAAATATGATCAACGATCCATAGATTTCTGCTCCATTTGGAAAGAAGTAGCCAATTCGTAAGCCATCGACACCTCAAGTTTATGGCCAGTTACTTCCACCCAATGTGCCCACAAACCAAGCCCCACTAACCCAACCAAGGATGGCTACAAGATCAATTAAGTCTATTGAAATTTCTCTCGAGACATAGGCGGTAACTAATGCTGACACAATAGTTAGAATGTTCCAATTCATCTCAACACTAGGACTCGAATAAGGAATCAAGGGACCAAACTTCGGAGCACCACCAAGCTTTAAGGAATTTGAAACTAATGCACCACCTTTCAAAGCTCCACGAAAAAAATGAGGACTAGATAGTTATGGCTAATATTTAGGATAGTATTTTGTAACCCTGAATGCAAACTATGCATAATATTGGTTAAGTATTTTGGATAGTATTAGTTAAGCATTTTGGAACTCTAATACTTAAACATTTTAGATTATCTGTTTTGTTTAGTTACTAGGGGATAGTATATAATGGCATGTAGGTGTTATTTTTGTGAGATGTTATTATATATCGTAAGTAGTTTGCAACTTTGCTTATTAAATGTGGTTTATTCTTGATTTAATGAAATTGTATGAAAACATACTTCAAATAACAAAATACTGAGATTGTCACTTCAACTCATAACAATAAAAAATACTAAAAGATCATAAATCACATTCTCACTTGCAATGTAACTCACAATAATTTTTTCATCATCAAAATCTAACATTTTTTTACATCTCAGTCACCATCCTTAATGTGCATCTAGCTTATAACATTAATATCTAACATAAGTTACAATTTGTTACATCCTATTAGGTTGAAGTGCAGTAAAAAAAAAATCCAAGAGCAACGACAATGAAAAATGTCAAGATGATACATCCATTTTGTCTTCTGTAACTTCTTCCTTGAACTCCATCATATAGCTTAATCTCCATTTCTTTAATTTTGTCCTCAAACTCCTTTAATCTACCATGAACTTTCATCTTCTGCATTTCCACCACTGTATGGTCAGACTCAGTTATGAGCTCATCCAGTCACTTAAAATATTTGCAATGTGTTAAAGGAGTCTACAATTATAAACAATTATTTTTTAATTAACCTAATTATAGAAAAGATTGTAAGATGGAGTGAATAGTAATGTACCTTGAAATAACTGCAACCAAAGAACAATCTATTTGAGTTATTTAATGTGGTCGATTCAAAAAGAATCGCATAAGCTCCACAATTGCAGGTTGGATCTATGAACTTCTTATTCGTCATGCCAACATTGCCAGTGTTGTTGCTTAAAGAGTCCAACGACCTCCTTTTTCATGAACTACGGATTGAACCTGATGAATGCTCTTCCATGTTCATCACTAACGATGGGATTTAGTATCTAGGGTTCACATTAACATTTGGGTTTGCTCTTATTAAGAACTAGAATCAAAACTGCAGCGTTTTTTATGACTGTGTACGTAATTTTTGTCTTATCTACCATAGTCAGTCTACGTTTCATTGTAGCCAATACACGTAGACTCTTCCAGTTACTTTTTACTCGAAAACTGATAAGAGGGTCCTTTCGGTCATACGAAGAGAATGAATAAGGATTGCCTTGTTATTTTTCAATGGCAAGAGGCGTGTATTATTTAATTTATTTTTAATATATATATATATTTTTTCATATTATTAGTTAATTTTTCTAGTTGATTTTAGGGATACCTACTATCATTATAAAACTAATATATAGTTTAGTAGTAAATAATTATGTATAAATAAACTTTGTAGCTTAAAAATATTAAGTACAATTCTCTTATTTTAAAATGGTTTCAAAAGTTAATTCACACTATAAAATGTATAAATTAATATATAAATTACTTATAAGCATTTTTTAAAATTTTTTTGAAGTATTTAAAGAATTTGAATTTTGAAGGGATGAATTTTTAAGTAAAATAATCTCCTAAAATAAAAACTCCGTGTGATTCTAAAACCCCAAAGCCACAAAGGGTTTTTCCCAAGCACTAAAGAAAAAAAAATCAACGTCTTCCTCAAAATCTTCCGAACAGGACGAACTCAGAAACAAAGAACGAAGAATCAAGCTTTTAACCTTTGAAGGCGGCGGCACTTTATATTCTCTCTATCATTTGATATCTCCTATGAATTTCGAACCTCCTTTATACTTGTTCCTTCGAACTTCACCTGTTTCATCAACCCCGTATTTTTCTCTTCACTTCAATTCCCATTCCCCTTCGCTTCTTCTATTCTTCTTCCCAGCAATTTGATGTGCAGCACCACCACAAGTTCCCTCAACAAGGGTCTCGATTTTAAATACCCTTTTGAAAAACACGTTGTTTTCCAGCCTGCCCATTTGAGCATTTCGTCGAACATGTGGCGGAACGTCGCCAAGCACGCACTTTCCGCTACTTTCAGGGGGTTCCACCTTCGCTTCCACCCTCCCAATAGCCCTGTGAATTCAATCTTCCAAAAAAGGATGGGAATTTTGAGTTTTGCAAGGAAACCAAATGATGTTGGATATGGCAAGTTGTATAAAGGGTATGCTAGTGTTGCTGAGGCGGTTTCTTCTTCCACTGATGTGGAAGATGATGCTCCAGTTCCATTTGGTGTCAAAGAATATGGTAGTGTTGCTGAGACAGTATCTTCAACTTATGTTGAGGAAGATGCCAGTGTGGTGGATGAAATTCGAGAATTGTTGGAGGAGATGAAGAAGGAAGAGCAGAGACAGGTTGCTTCTTTTAGGTGGAAGGGTTATAATTCGAATAGGAGGGGCAGTATGACACAGTCCAAGTTACAGGAGTTGAGGAGGAGGCAGGTTAAGATTGAGACCGAAGTGTGGGAGGAGGCGGCAAAGGAGTATAGAGAGCTCTTGTTGGATATGTGTGAGCAGAAGCTTGCACCCAATTTGCCATACATGAAGTCTCTGTTTCTTGGTTGGTTTGAGCCGTTGCGTGATGCCATTACCAAAGAGCAGGAATTGTGCAGGCAGGGGAAGAACAAGTCAGCTTTCGCTCCTTACTTTGATCAGTTGCCGGCCGATAAGATGGCTGTTATCACAATGCATAAGTTGATGGGGTTATTGATGACTGGAAGTGAACGTGGAACCCTTGGCACTGCCAGGGTTGTGCAGGTTGTCTGCAGCATAGGTGATGCCATTGAACAAGAGGTAGGCATATTGCCTTTCTCTTGATAGTTGCATTGTCCTTTTATTTTGAACTGATTGCACAGATATCATGATCTATATAGTTTGAACTGTTTATTCATAATATTATGATTTCCTTTTAAAATGTTTGATAGTGTTGCTATATGTTAGTTCAAAGATAGAAACTCAGGCCTTTTGTAACACCCTTAGAAACCTATGGTAGTGTGGAGGAGGTGCAAAAGGGGATTTATTTAGTATTTTTTGGGGTTGGGGTTGTTGAAGCACTTCTAACTTTGTCAGGTAACTGCTGGATTTTTTATCTAATTGGAGAAGGATGTGGGGTTTGTAAGTAGTATAGAGTTTGGATGGTGTCTGAACGATTAACTTCCTTAGGCCTCTACTTCTATTTCTGAACAACTGTCTTCCTATGGCCTATGAGTGTAACCTTATTCACTGCTTACTAATTTCTGGTTCAGGTTAAAATACACAAGTTTTTGGAGAAAACCCAGAAGAAAAAAGGTCGTAAAGGGAAGAAAAATGAAGCAGATGATCAGTCTGCTGTTGACCACAAAGAAGGGGAAAAGCTGCGGAAAAAAGTCCTTGATTTGATGAAAAAGCAGAAGCTTGTCGCAGTGAAGGGGATAGTGAAGAGCCAGGATGATGCAAAGCCATGGGGACCAATCATTAAGTCAAAGGTTTGAATAGCCTCACCTATATTCTCTAAATGTTCATTTTGCTCTTTTTTTCCCCGTTTTTTACAAGGTGGTATCCACCCATCCACTTCACAGGTAGGAAGCCGTTTAGTTGAGCTTTTGGTGCAGACAGCCTATATACAACCACCATCAGATCAATTAGTGGATTGTCCACCTGATATCCGACCTGCATTTGTCCATTCATTTAAAACAATGACACATGAGTCAATGTGAGGTTTAATCTCTGCTTCACATGCTTAAATTTAAAATTTCCAGCAGTACCTTATATTGATGCCCTAACTGTTTTTTAAAAAATAATTTACATAGGAAAACAAGCAAAAAATATGGTGTTATTGAATGCGACCCTATAGTTCTTAAAGGTCTCGAAAGAACTGTAAGTATATTCATCATCTTCTGTTTGTTTGGAAATCTTGAACTGAATAGTTCACCACTAGCGATATATTTAGCAGCATTTTTGTTATTGTTATTTGGTAGGTTGTAGAGCCTTTAGTTTTTAAAGGAGAGTTTTGTCATTAGATTTCTTTTTGACTAATAATTTAGTTCCTGAATTGGACTTGGGCTAGAAAAACTTTAAACATGTAATAATGGCAATGCCGGACAGGAATAACCATAAGGTGCAGATGAAGATAGGTAAAGAGTAAAGACATATTAGGGTAGTAGAACTGTAGAAGAATGGAGGATATAAGTGAGAATCCAGCTACAGAAAAATCTTTCCAATTCATTGATTTAATGCATGATAATTTCATAAATAATGTTATAGAGATAAACTGAGATGCACATTCGATCCTCTTTGTAAGAAGGCTGTATAGTGAATTACCATGTTAGTACCTTAAATATCATCCTAAAATAAACTAAATCCCTGCTTCTGGAAAGATCCCAAACCTTTGGTTATCGAAAGTAATAGAGTAAGTGTGATTTTGATGAAAAGCTTTTATGGAGATTTGCAGCTTTTTCTGCCGTGTGGTTTTTTTGGTTTAATCATATGGCATATCTTTATCTTTTATGATAGGTCTTTATCTTTAACTCCACAAGTGTCATTCCTTGATTTGCCCACTAAGGGAGATCCCTCAAACATGATGGCTTTATGGCAAGCTTTGTGGTAGCCTCTTTGTGTTGGCACTTTGCTCAATGCACTTGGCATATCAGAAGTTTCTGTTTTAAGATATATTTTTCTTTATGTTTTGGCCCGTGGTTATGACCTATGATCCTTATTATATTCAGATGTGATTGGGTTTACTTCAGTAGAAAACTCACTTACTACTATACTACAGCTCTACTATATGTAGATTTTATTTCAACGAGTTCACAATAGTTTCTTGTGTTTTACATTGTGTGCATACTTTTGTTTGAATAACGCATCCTCTCCCTTCCTTGGGTTTTACATTCATTATTATTATTATTATTATTATTATTATTATTATTATTATTATTATTATATTTGCTTTTTCAACAGGCAAAAAATATGGTCATTCCCTACATGCCTATGTTGGTTCCACCAATCAACTGGACAGGGTATGGTGACTTGCATCTTATTGTTGCCTTGCTTCCATTTTGTTTTTCAATTCTATGATTGGTATATGATTTTGAAACCTTTTCTTTAAGGTAATAAATTGACACCAGAAGATGGTTCAACTCCAACCAATGTAAAAACAAAAATTAGCATGCTATTTGGTTTTCCTTTTGATGATTTTTTATGAGAAAATATAGCTCCATAAGCAACTGTCTTTTGCAGTTGGCTTCAAAATGCGGATCAAGATTTTTCCTTATGCATTATCAAGTTACAATTTCAATGTTCATAATAAGTAGGATTTACTGTTTTTCTTCCTTTGGCTGAAGGGCACACTTAGTTTTTGACACTTAGATTTTCCATTTTCTGTACTCTCAACAGTTATGACAAAGGTGGGTATTTGTTCTTACCCTCCTATGTCATGCGTACCCATGGAGTCAGGCAACAACGTGAGGCAGTTAGGAGGGCCCCTAGGAAGCAACTTGAGCCTGTATTTGAGGTCTGAATTATATATACTACATCACCCCACCCAGCCACACCAGCACACACAAATGCACGTTTGCTTGCATGCACAGTTACTCTCTCACTTTCCTTTTGTCTTGGTATTGTAGTATCTCTTAATGGATTTCCATACAAAACATTTTGTTTAGGCTCTGGATACACTTGGGAACACAAAATGGAGAGTAAATAAGAGGGTACTGAGTGTTATAGACAGGATATGGGCTAGTGGAGGACGACTTGCTGATTTGGTGGACCGAAATGATGTAAGTTAATCTGGTTTCTTCTTTTTGCATTTGGACTTGTGCTAATAAAAGTGTGTGGAGGTTGACTACAGTTTGGGATGGTTTATCAACTTTCTTTTGTAGGTTCCTTTACCTGAGGAACCAGATACTGATGATGAAGCTACGATTAAGAAATGGAGATGGAAGGCCAAATCTGTGAGGAAAGAGAATAGGGAGAGATATTCACAACGCTGTGATGTTGAGCTTAAACTGGCCGTAAGCTTGGTTGAACTTTATGTACTGATCAATTATGAATCCCCATTTATTTTGTGGTAACACAGCCATTTATTCCCGTGAGTGCAGGTAGCACGGAAAATGAAGGATGAAGAAGGTTTTTACTACCCCCACAACGTTGATTTCAGAGGACGTGCATACCCCATGCACCCACACTTGAATCACCTAGGTTCAGATTTATGTCGTGGTATATTAGAATTTGCCGAGGGACGCCCTCTTGGAAAGTCTGGCCTCCACTGGCTGAAGATACACTTGGCAAATCTGTATGCCGGCGGTGTTGATAAACTATCTCATGAGGGTCGTATTGCATTCACTGAAAATCATTTGGATGACATATTTGATTCAGCTGACAAACCTCTTGAAGGTAGTCGGTGGTGGTTGAATGCAGAAGATCCATTGCAGTGTTTGGCTGCATGCATAACTTTAGCCGATGCTTTAAGAAGCTCTTCCCCAGAAACATTCATTTCACATACTCCAATACATCAGGTATTTTCTTTGTGTAAATATAAGTTTGGGATATTGAAATATGCTAGGGATGTCATATGCGTGCTCAAACTGACCCCATTACTTAATTTTCCATTCTACAAACTCATGATAAATAATTGTGATTCATGGGTTGAGTTATGGTGTGGAAATTATCCTAACTATTACAAAAGCTATCTTGATTGTTTGCCCAGCTGTTGCGGGAGATAAGACAGGATGCTTTTATAATGCTAGAGTAGAATTTCATTTGCAGATTTAATTTGTTGACTGGTCCCCTTTATATGGGCGTACACTTAATTAGTTCATATAAAAATCATTATCTTTTTATGCTGATTCTTTGATGTTTGATATCCATCACCATTTACACTGTAATGCTCACAGTTATCATCATATGTATAATTTATTATGATTATGATGTGTTATACCATGATTTTCTGTATTAGGATGGCTCTTGTAATGGCTTACAACATTATGCTGCCTTGGGAAGAGACAAGGTAATAGGGCTTTGTGGCTTTGGCACTTTGTTCTTTTCGCTCTTCTAAGTTCTTTAGTCCCAAATATTTAATATCAAGTTGGAGATGTCTTCATTGTAATTTACAATTTTATCCCCTTCCAGTTAGGGGCTGCTGCTGTCAATCTAGTTGCTGGAGAGAAACCCGCAGATGTTTACTCCGGAATTGCTACTAGGTGAGTATTTCTGTGCAGTGTAATTGTAATTTACATGTAGATTCAAATTCAAAATGCTGAAGTGGGCATACATGTTTTTTGGATTGCGTTAGGGACTTGGGTATTATGGAGCCCCCAAAGTTCCAATTGAGTAGTACAATATGCTTGATGTTGTATTTAAGTGGAGTGCTTCTTCTTCCTTAACAGCTAGCTTTTAAGGTGCATTTATCCACTTTCCTTGGGTACTTAACAATGGTATTTAGTGCTTAGGTTGTCGGCAGCATGGAAAAGGCTACCTATAAGCTAGATTAAGATAAAATACTGAACACTGATAGCCGATAGCCACTTGGCTATGGTTCAGTGTGAAAAGAGTAAAGCCGCTGTGGATGTCGGGTCTCTAGGGCCGGTGAATTGTTAGGGACTTGTGTATTATGGGGTGTCCAATGTCCCACATCAAGTAGTATGGAATGTTTGATGTTGTATTTAAGGAGAGTGATTCTTTTCCTTAACAACTAGCCTTTTTAAGGTGCAGTTCCCCACTTTTCTTAGATACTTAACATATTGTCATAATTTACCTCTCCTCGTTACTCTTTTTCAATAGACAACCTCTACTCCACACTACATTTGTTATGCTTTTTCTTAATCTGCATTTTATTTGTGTATATTGATCATATTCTGATATTTGCAGAGCTTAAAAAGAACAAAAAAAGGTTAAATTAATTTAAGTTTCGGGCTTGAAATTCCTCAGGGAAGAGAGGAAATGTCTAATAAACAACTCAGTCTTACAAATGTCATTTTCATGCAGAGTATTGCACATTATGCAAAGGGATGCTCAGGAAGATCCTGCAATATTTCCCAATGCCCTACATGCAAGGAGACTAGTTAATCAGGTTCTATGCCATCCTTTTGGTGTTACTTGGTGCATAAATGCAATCTCGTGTTTTTTGAAAGAATAAGTTACAATTTCATCTGGAATCTTAGGTTCTTAAGGCATTTGAAAATAAATTTTCTAATCAGCAATTATAGTTCGTTTATTTATTGTTTTTTGTTCTCGTGTAGAAGCTGATTTTGATATGATCTTGTATACTGTTAGATGGATAGAAAATTGGTTAAGCAGACAATGATGACATTAGTATATGGTGTCACGTACATTGGTGCGCGGGAGCAGATAAAGAGGAGGTTGAAAGAAAGAGAATCCGGTTTAGATGATGACGAACTCTTTGGCGCTTCTTGTTATGCTGCAAAGGTGAGAGGGTGAAAATAACTATGTATTATAGATATATATTATCCTTGTAGCATAACATGTATTGCTTGTTTAATCTCATTTCCTTCTCAGGTCACCTTAACTGCCTTGGAGGAGATGTTTCAAGGTGCACGGAATATTCGATTTAATAAAGTTTTTACCATAATCCATCGTTTTATTCTTTCAATTTTTAAAAAAAGAACTTCAAAATATTGTTTACTTTAAACCTCAATTTGTCATCCCTTCCAAAATCCTCCATGCCATATATACCCTCAAATTCTGAGTTTATGGCTTTATATAGGTTAATGCTATTATTATGTGATGGGTTACAGGTCAAAACTTCACTTCAGATGTTGACATTGCAACGAGAAACAGATAAGGTAAGCTTAACATCATGTATAGATATTTGGATCATTTACTTCGGAGGCAATTAGATTTTATCTATTAACTATTTTATCCTTTGCCCAAGGCATCCCTACTGATTATAATTTATAAGAAGTTATGATATGAAAATAACACCAAGATTCAAAACATAGGGAAGCTAAATAACATTGAAACTGTTCAGAAATTTGTACTCCTTCAATGACCTAAATAACAGCTTAGGATTTAAATTTTTAACAATAATATGAAATTGTTTTGTTCTATGAATGTTCTAGGTCATGACAAAGAGGCAGAGGACAGCATTCCCCCCAAATTTCGTTCACTCACTTGATGGTACTCATATGATGATGACTGCGGTGGCCTGCAAAAAAGAAGGCTTGAATTTTGCAGGTTTTAGCTAGTTAGGTTCTTTTCATTCAGATTTGATTTATAGTGATTAAAATGCTTACAAGGAATGATTTCTGTTCATACATTTAGGGGTTCATGACTCATATTGGACGCATGCATGTGATGTGGATAGAATGAACAGAATACTCAGAGAGAAGTTTGTTGAACTCTATGAGACCCCAGTACTGGAAAATGTATGGTTTAGATGTTAACGTCATTTACACGATATGCTATTATTTTTAATCTCTGGTATTCTTGGGAATATTTGAGAGGAAATTGATTTTATTCTCTTTAGTTTCGTTGGTATTTTCATACTTGCTTGTGTAATTAAATAGTGGATACTTCTTTTGGTTTTGTGCTTTGTTTTCTAAAACCTGAAATCTGGTTTGAATTTCTCAAAAAAAAAAAAAATGACGGGAAAAACCATTCTATGTTTTTAGTAGATTGGGAAACTTATGTGACGAGATGCAAAGGTTGATATTAATGGTTAATTTATTTTATATTTGTATAAATAGCCTCTTTGTAGTTTCTAGGTTACTGCTAGATCTGTTAACCTGTTTTTATTTGTGAGCAGTTACTGGAGAGCTTCCAGGGGTCTTTCTCAACATTAATGTTCCCCCCATTACCGGATCGGGGAGACTTCGACCTAAGGGAAGTTTTAGAATCACCATATTTCTTCAACTGATCTTTCTGCAGCCCTCTGTAGGGCATGGACTCTTTCTTTAGGGCTTATTGGCTGCATTTTGAGTCATTTCGGCATGTGCATAATAGCAGACAACAGTTCTTCCGAATGTGCTCGCGATACAGGCCGTTCCTCAGTGGCATTATATATCTTTGAAGGCATCCAGGGTCTTGAGGAGGACTCTTGTCTGGTATGATAATATAAAATCACCCGTTCCACTGGAATTTTTGAGGGTATATACTTTAACACCAGATAAAAGCTTTCGTAGCTTTTGCAACAACCATGATGCTTTCAAGAAAAAAATAGCCAAGGGATAAAGCTTGGCATTGCTAGTTAGTGAGTGTAGTAGTTATTGATTTCAAGAATTTGGGAAAAGATCTGCGAATAAGTTCAGCTCACAAGTCTCCATGAAAACTATGCCAGGGATAGATGCAAGACCGTCTTTTGATATCAAGAGAATAGCGAATGTGTACCTTAGATAAGGTTTTACATGTGTATTTTGTACCAGCTTTCTTTTGTAAATAACTAAATATAAAAGAAACATTCTTTTTTATTATTTTATAACATGTTTAAGATAATTTATTGTAGACATTATATGCACAAAAAATAGAAAAAGAATATATGATTTTAGCTCATGAAATTTCAGAGACCAGATGAAATACTAATCTTTACTTCCTTAAATAAACATCTGCATGCATATGGGAAAATAATGAAGATTTTTCATAAGCATCTACATTTGCAAACCACCTTTAACATGATGAAATATTGAAATGTCATTTTCCTATCACAATGGAGCCCTCCATTAATCCTCTTAACACCACACACGTACTTCAAATAAACTTTACAGTGGCAGCAACAAAATTGTTTTCCAAATGACTCCATTCTATACTTTAAAAAAAAAAAGAAAGAAAGTCACTTGTTAGTAGCATTCTGATATCCTGTGGCTGTACCAATGGTAAAGTGCATCTCAACTTGCCATGTCTGCTAAATACACTACTGTTGTAACTTAAACACCAAGTAACCTCATCGTCATCCTTCCACTTCCAGTTGATAAAAGGACGCAGGTCAATGAGTTGTCCAACCAACTCTGCAGGTTCAATGACTCTTACCAGGTTCTTCCGAATCCTCCATCGATATCCATTATTTCTCAAAATCGGCAATGTTATGCACAAATCTGCTCAGTAGCCATATTTGTCATTCAAAGAAGTTCGTCCATCACCTGATTGTCCTGCACACACGATACAGGAAAATATGAACATTCTGAAAAAATGACAATCCAATCATATAGTAAGGACATTGAAACCAATTATGCTTACCTTCAGGGGGAACCCATGTGTCATCTGTCTGATCGTTCAAAAATGATGGTTTCTCAGGCCCAAGCACTCTTTTAGGCTTCCTCTTCTCCTCATCTTGGTTTTCCACATCATCAGTTGCATACAATCCCCTTTTGTGCTTTAATAATAAAGCCACAGCATCCTCAGCCATTTTTTCACCCACAGGAGCAGAAGTCGATTGCCGAGTGACATCATTACTATTTGCACCCGTCATCTCAACTTGTTTTCTTTTCCTTAAAATCAGACCAGGAGCAGCAGACTCAATATTAGATTCTCTAGTCTTTGCATCATCACCCGAACCCAAAATTTTGTTCCTGTCCTTGTAGTCAACGAACTGATTGGACTCGTCTGTATCATGCAAAGCGGCTATTGGTTGTTGGTTATCATCTGTAACCCTGTCCTCTACAGCCCCAAGCCACTGGGGCTTTGGAACCGTGTATACAACATTCTCACCCTCCACTTTGTCACTGCCAGGTTCTGACTTGTCCAAATCCATAGTTGTATCTCCAGGTTTCCCTTCTTGTATGGAGTTATCTGCCTTTGCACAAGTGTCACTGATTTTCTGGGTTTCCACAGGTGGTTTCTTGTTATCGACCTTAGTACAAGGTTCAGTGATTTTCTGGGTTTTTGCTTGTGGCTTCTTTATGTTAGAGGCAACTTCTTGAGATTTGTTTGATTTAGGTTCTTGTGCTTTCAACTCCCTTTTCTTGACAGCTTCGCCTGTTGGGTCAGCAATCTTCAATAAGTAGCAAATCCTATCCAACTCGGACTGAAGAGTTGACAATTCCTTCTCAAGCTGCACACTTTTGTCTTGAACTGACAGCAACAAATAAATCAGCAAGGATAAGCTAACGTGTGCTAATGAAATGTCCAATTTAAGACTTGTAATTGCACATAAAGTTAGAGTTTGAAGGAACGAGACAACTCATTTTCTAGTATTACTTCCACACACATCAAAGCACACAATTGCATACAATGAATATGTGCAAATATAAGCAAGCAACCAGAAAAAGCAAACAAATATAACTCTTACCAAGTTGGGATGAAAGTCCAGACATGTAAGCATCAAGGGAATCATCAACTTCATCTTGTTTGGCAGACTCTGATGACATTTTATTCTTTTCAACTATAAGCAACTCTTTCTTCTCATTCATCTCCTGGATAATGGCATCTTTTTTATCCAGAAGAGTATCAGCAGTCTCAATAGATTGGTTGTCACCAAGCTTCTGGCGAGAAGACGTTTTCTTTGTGCGGTCAAAAAATTCATCGTCACCGTCGCTATACAATGCAAGTAATAACCATAGTGCTTTTAGTTTTAGTGCATCACTTTATACATATGGTATACATACAACAAAACAACAACAAAGCCTTGTCCCACTAAGTGGTATACATAAACCAAAAAAATTGAACACAAAAGAGTAGCTTCTCGAAAAGGAGATAAAAGCATGTAAATAGCATTAAGCAGTTCAGATTATGAGTATATCCTCTGTCAAAATTTCAATGTCAAAATTTCCAAATTGAAATCCTCAATAAATCTCACTTTCCTGGGAATCTCCTTCTATTGGTGATATCATACCTGAGATATTCATCTTCATCTTCCACAACACCTTTCTTCTTTCCACGACTTACAATTGACATGCTTAGACATTAGAATGTACCCAATTAACAAGAAGGGTTGATGAGAACCAACATATAATTTTCAAAACTCAGGCAATCACAGAATATTTGTGAGATGGTTTCTTGTCTTAAATTTTTCTACAACATTACCTGTGTTATTCTTTGCTCATTCCTAGCAATTTGAGTCTGTTGGCCTTGAGTCAGCCCACCCTGAGAAATGTCTTTAACTCGTATAGAGTTGATTTCTTTCTTCATGTTTGTAATCTGCACAGAGAAAATCGGCATTAGTATAGGAGAAAGATTAAATCAGCATGGTTAATACAGAGCTGAATTATTCTGGCAAGGTAGCTGAGTTAAGCTCTTCATGAATTATATAATTCAAATGAAAGACATTGTAGTAACAAAATTAACTCTGATCACCTTTTCCATCCTTTTTAGTATCTTCTCACGTGTTTTTTCCTGTTTTTCTGTGAGCTGTCCTTTATATGACTGCCAAGTCACTTCATCCACATCGTCCTGAAAAATTTGAATCAAGCCAAGGCATAAATAAACTTGTATTTTCAACAAAAAGCAGGTTCTCAATAAGTAACATATATGTTAGTTCAGAGGGAAAATTCCATTGATCATAATATCATATGCAGTATATTCATGGTTATAAGTTTCCACAAACCTCCTCTTCCTCAATAGCATCCTCACCCATTCCCCATGATACACCATCAGAGAGAGATGCTTCCAGCCTTGCTCGTTGGAGTGAAGCTTCCTTGTCTAGAATTACTTCACGCATTTTCATTTCTCGAATGATTTTTTTGTTGATTTCCTATAAAATAAGAGCACATGAACCACTATAGCAATACACATTTCATCCTGTAAATTATTAACTCAATCATATAAATACTAGGAGTCTAGGAGACTTCTTTACTTGTTCTTTTTTCACTTTTCCTTTTCAAGATAGATAAGGAGACATATTTGCAAATAAGGAAAGGGGAATGACCACAAAAAGTAAAAAAAAAAAAAATGCAGATCTTACTGGAGGCATCAACTCAGACGGCCCTTGAAAAATGAACAGGCGAGATGACCTGTAGAAGTGTAGATGTAATAAAAAGATGAACAAATAGATAAATCAAATTTAAGTATATGCATCATAACTCAATGTACTACATAATGTTTGCCAAAGGGAACTGGAACGTAAAACACCACATAAGTGTCATAAGCATACCACCTACAAATGTTTTAGAACTCAGAACTTCAGCACATGATACATAACATCTGATAGATATTGAGGGGAAAATAGTATGCAATTTAAATTGGACACTAAACATCTTAATTCAACTGAATTTGTTGCACATCACTTAAAGCAAAAGAGCTCCTCAACAAAGCTGCAATTCTTTATTTTTCTAATGGCTTCGTAACTAGGGCATAGGTCCTAATAGATAACTCATAACTAGCAGTCCAGCACACAATTCATTTTAGAGATTTAAACCAATAAATCTATTACAGCCTCAGACGTAATAAAAAAGAAACAGTAGAGACATAGGAGAAGGTGAAAGGGAAAAGCCTTATTCATTAGCAAGTGAAAAAGGGAAAAGTACTTACCGGCCAAATCGAATGACATCACCAACATGCAAGTCAACATATGTGTTTTTCTCCACCTAAGAAAATAGGAAAAGAAATGGATTTATGTCTGATGGGATTATACTTATACCTCTCTTGTATCAAAACGGGATTACAGATCCATTAACCCTATTACCTGATTCTTGTTCAAGAAAGTGCCGTGAGTACTCCCAAGATCATACAGATATGCATCACCACTTCTCTTGAATTGTAGAACTAAATCAAAGCATAATAAAAACTTGGTAAGAATCATGGACAAACTTCTTTTAGTAAATATTATTACGCTATTCACGAGTCATGCTAACCCAGTTAAAGGTAATTGGTCACGATCCTAACTCACCTAGTAGTGCCTTTTCCAATTCCTATTCTTATTAAGCATAAAAGGCTTGAAGTCAGAAGGAAACTTTGACCAACATAGCAGTTTATCATAATGAGCTCTATTCAATGAAAGGTGGTTTCACACAAATATTTCTTGAGTCACAAATCCATGCCTCTATCATGTTTGGAATCGTATTATTTCAGGGGAAAATAATTCTTTTTATTTATCATACCCTAAACCAAACACACGCACACACCTTGTCTTCAGATTGGTCTACACTCTACCATAGCTAGATAGCTAATGTTTCATAATAATAATAATTCACAATATACAAGCCAAATTACTAGCCACACATATAAACTACCAATACAAATAAACAAACAAAAGTAGTAACCAATTTTCCAGTCTCCAACTTTACCAAACCTTCAAACCAACACACTAGTCATTCCACTCCTAGTCTTAAAGTTGATAAAATCACTAAAATTTTCGCTGAAAGGGCTAGCTAGTTAAGCTGCACCATACCTGCATGAAACCGCGAAATGGTGGGATGCTCCAGTATAAAATCACAGAGGTCCAATCTCCCAAACATATATGCCCCCTTCTCATGCCTGTGTGGTAACACCATAGCCAAAACAATAAGCTCAAATCTTCCACAAGCTTAAAGGAAAAAAAAAAGTCAAATGCAATAAACACAAATTCAATTCAGTTCGATCCCATTCAGCTTATCAGCTAGAAAAATATTTAAGAAAAAATAAACTTCTAGAAGCAATCTTTTCTTTCAGTTGTTAACTCCAAAATACAGTAACTAACTTCCCTCACTAGAGAGAGAGAGAGAGAGAGAGAGAGAGAGACTAACACGTCGTATTTGTCAATGATGGCGCCATCTTTGAGGACCTCGAGGCAGAACTCGTGGCAGGGAGCAGAGCTCCATGGAGGGATCTTGTAGGGAATCGGTATGCCCTGAGAAGAAGAAGACGACGACGGCTTTGGCGGCTGAGGCGGTTGTTGTGGTGGTCGAGGTTCAGCTGAATCGTCTGAATTGGAAGAAGAAGGTGGTTCTGGAATTCGAGGAGGAGGCATGGCTGCTGAATCGGTTGAAGTAGTAGTAGTAGTAGTTGGTGGCGGTTCTGATATTGCGGTTTCTGGCACGCTCTTCTCATCAGAAGAAGAAGAAGAAGAAGAAGAAGAAGAAGAAGAAGAAGAGGGATTAGGGATTCTGGGAGGTGGGGGAGGCATAGCCATGTTGTTCGTCAAAAACGCACCAAAAAAAAAAACACACTTCGTCACTGTCTTCTCTCGCTGCTTTCGGTTTATGCACATAACACAGATACAATACAACTATAACAATATAATAATTAGAATAGCAAAAGAAGGTTTTTTTTTTTAATACAAAATTGAAGGTAAGAACAAGACTATTGACTATTGAGTATTGACTGTGAAATTAAAAAAAATTGGCTCTCAGGTTATTTTATATTAATTATTTTATATGTTAATGAATAATAACATAAATTAAATAAAAACTGAAATAAATTTTTTTATAGGTTTTCAATATGCTTAACAATTATGTATAACTAGTTAAAATTAAATTATATCTTTATAAATTTGTAACATACTAACCTATATTATATTAAACGAGAAATGCTACGGCCAACAATTTTGGTATTTTATAACTATTAAATGACTATTAATAATATTTTTAATAGTGTGAGATTATATTCAATAGTGAAAAATCACTCATTTTTCTTCTGATAGTTAAATGCAGATCAAAAATTACAAAAATTACTGATTTTCTATATTTTTTCATATTAAACAATTATAATTTTCACTTAAATATTAATAAAATTAGAGATAATTCTTAATTTGATCTTCAATTTGTATGCGAATTTTAATTTAATTTTTGAAATTTTAATTATTTTTATTTAATCTTCAAATTTTATAAATATGATTTATGTTAGTCTCTAAAATAATTTTTGATGTATAAATAATAAATAAATATCGACATAGACCATATACTACAATAGATTTTATAAAAATAATATTATTTTAGTTTTGTCACTTAAATAATCCAAAAAATTCTTAAGTAGTGTTTATTAAAATTTTTCATTTTAAAGAAGTAATACACGCCATTTTTTAACTATTTGAGTTTTAAAGCCAAAATAATGTCATTTAATAAATTTTATAATTGTCTATATCAAAACCCTATTAATATTAATATTTGTATGTTAAAAATTATCCAAAAGATTAATAAAAATTACGAAATTCACGTGCAAATTTAGGAAATAAATCTTGAAATTATCTTCACATAACTAGTCATTAAAAAAATTGACTAAAAATTGGAAAGGGAGAAAAAATATGCGTTTCTTTAATAACAATATAGCAACAGAGAAAAAGTCTCCAAAGGGTTTCTTCTACACCCATCACATTATCCTATTTCTTCAAACTCTCAGAAGCTGTAACAACAGTGCTGTGTTTGAGTGGGGGCAGGTAGTGTGTTGTTCATCCAAAAAGAAAAAATCTTGTATTGATTAAAAGGGAAGAACTTCAAATCCAAGCCAGAGTCACCTGAATGAAACCACTGTCTCCTTCACTTCAAATCCATTCCAGCACACAGTCACTCTTGTACAATCCAAAAGTTTCAATCTTTCCCTTTGATTCCGATACCCTTTTGCTTTCTTTCTTCTTCTTCTTCTTCTCTCTCTTTGACCTATGGCTTCTGCTCCTCCCACACCACCACCACACTGTTCCTCTGTCCCTTCTAGGCCTAATGTTACCAGCAACAGGAGCACCCATAACCATAGGCATAGCAGCCACCACAACAACCACAACCGTCATAACCACCAAAATAGCCGACTGAGGAGGCAAGAACAGTCAAGGTGGAACCATAATGGTTATGGTTCTTTTGCAAATAACTCACCTTTGCCTTATGCTAATGCCACAGGTTCAGGTTCTGGTGCTGGTGTTGCTTCAGCTTCTGCCGTTGCTGCAGCTGTAGCTGCTGCTGCTGCTGGTGACAATGCACCTGCTGCATTTTCATCAGCATTGGGGATGCTCGGTGGCCGGAGGTCCACTCTCGGCCTGGAGTTTTCGGGCCGGAGGACCACACGGTTCGCGGCAAGGATGCGCTCAGGGAGGCTGAGGTACAACAATAACAAGACAAAGCATTCTCTTATTGCTGAAGAGGTGCAGCAGTGCCTTGAAAAGTCTGGTAATGATGTTGCATCTGTTGACAATGTTTTGCTTAGCTATGAGAGTAAGATGTATGATCCTGAGGATTATATTTACCTTATTAGGGAATGTGGCAATAAGGACCTGTACTTGCAGGTATCTAAGACCTATGATTTTGCTATGGGGAGGAAGCATTATAACTGGTTTTACAAGGGGAAGTTGACTAGTACTGTGATTAGTCAACTTGGTAAAATGAAGAAAATTGAGCATGCTTGTAGGGTGTTTGATGTGGCCAGGAGCCAAGGGTTCGGTAACACTGTTTATTCCTATTCCTCTATGATCAATGCTTACGGGCATAATGGGCGTTTTAACGATGCCGTGCGCTTGTATAGGTCGATGAGGCCATTGGGAATGGAACCAAATTTGATTACCTATAATGCCCTGATTGATGCAGGAGCTAAGGGGCATGTAGACTTTAGTATAGTTGCGAAGTTTGTTGATGAGATGGTGGCGAATGGGATCATGCCTGATCGGATTACCTATAATTCGCTTCTTAGTGTTTGTGTCCCAGGGGGTGCTTGGGAGATCGCCAGGGATTTGTTTGCTGAGATGAGGAATAAAGGGCATGAGCAGGATGTGTATACTTATAATACGTATTTGGATGTCTTATGTAAGGGTGGTCAGCTGGATTTTGCCAGAAGCATTTTCGCAGATATGTCTGCCAATAATGTTTTTCCAAATGCAGTAACATATCTTATAATACACTGATTGCAGTCTATGGAAGGCTTGGTTTGTTTGAGGACGCACTATTCGCCAGCGAAGAGATGGAGATCTGTGGTTACAAAAAGGATATTGTAACTTACAATGCTCTCTTGGGTGGATATGGGAAGCATGGAATGTATGATGAAGTTAAGAGAATATTTACTGAGATGAAAAGAAAGCACATTTATCCAAACACATTAACTTACTCTACGTTGATTAATGTCTATACTAAAGGAGGAATGTACATGGAAGCAATGGAAGTTTACAGAGAGTTCAAGGAGAATGACCTGGAGGTTGATGTTGTCTTTTATAGTCAACTTATTGATACTCTCTGTAAAAATGGGCTAGTGGAATCTGCTATGGTGTTGCTTGATGTGATGACCAGGAATGGAATCACTCCTAATGTGGTCACCTATAACTCCATGATTGATGCCTTTGGTGACGTTTCAGCTCTCGGGTTTAAAACTTCTTTTCGGGCCAATGACGATCAGACTGAATCTTCAGCTTCTATGCTTATTGCGGCGTCATCCCAGAATCAGACGGGATCTGACAAAGAAGACCGAATCTCAAAGATGTTCAAGCAGCTTGCTGTGGAGAAAGCAGGACATGGGAAGAAGGATTTGAGGACCAACCAAGATTTCAGCATATTGTGGCTCTTAAGAAAAATGCATGAGCTGGAAATTAAACCAAATGTTGTCACATTTTCAGCGATTCTGAATGCCTGCAGGTAAATTGTTATCCAAGATTTCTCATACTTTGATATTCTTATGTGAAGAGGTCATTGATTAAGACATACATTAATGTGGTCCCTTGGATGCAGCCGTTGCAATTCGTTTGAAGATGCTTCAAGGCTGTTGGATGAGCTCCGCCTGTTCAATGACCAGGTGTATGGTGTAGCCCATGGACTGCTCATGGGTTCAAGGGAAAACATATGGATCCATGCTCAAGCTGTCTTTGATGACATGAAGCGCATGGATAATTTGACAGCATCTGCCTTTTATAATGCTCTAACTGACATGCTGTGGAACTTTGGTCAGGTAAATTTGCCCAACTAGAAAGTTGCTACTTGCTACATGTCTCATCAGTTTGATGGTTAAGGTTAGAAGTTCATACTGATGCAGCTTTCAACTGTGTTGATCTATCACTCTCATTTTTCTCAATTAATTTTGACCATAGAAACGCGGAGCGCAGCTGGTTGTGCTTGAAGGTCGAAACCGAAATGTGTGGACTGGCGACTGGTCCATTGAGTGCTTGGATCTACACCTGATGTCTTGTGGAGCTGCATGCGCGATGGTTCACGATTGGTTGCTAAACATTCGATCAATTGTTTTTGAAGGATCTGAACTGCCAAAGCTGTTAAGGTATGCACCTTCCCACCCTAAGATTCATTGTTATTATATCCTTGCATTGGATTTCTGACGTGAATGTGTGTGTTTTATGATATCCTTTATATACAGTATTTTAACTGGTTGGGGAAAGCATAGCAAAGTGCTAGGCGATGGAGCTTTGAAGAGAAAAATCGAAGCTCTTCTGAATGGGATCGGAGCACCTTTCAAGATTGCTGAGTCTAACATTGGAAGGTTCACATCCCCTGGATATCTGGTTGCTGCATGGCTCAAGAAATCAAGCACACTGAATGTGCTTGTTCTGCATGATCGCATTACTGCTTCTGAACCTACTGCTTCTGGTCAATTATATAGCTTGCAGGCCCCTTGAAAAGAAAAGGGTTGTAGAACACAACACTTGATTCTGTCAATTGAATTCTGCAATTGAGAGAATCAATTCCCCTTGTAAGCATAAAGTAGCACTCTTTTGTAATATATATATATTAGGCCTACCTACAGGTTAAATGTCTCTGACCTTCCCCTATTTTGTTTATTGTGGGGAAGGTTCTTGTGAAAATATTTGTTAGAGACAGTTTAAAACAACGAATGATCATTCTATACTCTATCCTTCATTTTAGTCCAATGGATCCATAAGTCTATTAGCAAGTGATTTACATAAGGAAAGTTTGGCACCAAATGGTTTGGCCCTTAATTTTATTCCAAATGGCCTAGTTATATATAATATTCCTGTATATTCAAAACATTGATATGCTGCTTATTACAATATCTAGATGCGTTTTTCTAATCACAATTTGACAGCATATTATTTGCATCGATTTGTGAATATATGAAAGATATTATGCAGATCTACTTCCAACTGCATGATGTATTTTCTGATAACTTTAGAATATAAGGAGTCAACATCTTAAATTGTATGTTGTTACACCCAAAAATATTACAGAAGTCATAAGTCACAAAACCTTTTCCAAATACATGTACACCCCAAAAACTACTACACACTTTTAAGTTAAACTTGATGCACAATCTCTCATAAATATTTTTACACAATTTTACCATTAATTAACAGTGGAGATTTATACATGATCAGGTCACAAGTTTCGTGTTGGAAGATCCATTTGAGTAATGCACATATGTTCTTGAGTTATCCGAGGTTGGATCTTGTCATCTGTGGTGGTTCCATGGCTAATGCCCCTAGGATTAGGTTCTGAAGAATCACAGGTTTCACAATGTAGTAGTCGCCTAATTAGTAACTGCCATCTATGACCTGTAGTAGCATGAACAATTCCAAAAATGAAAAAAGATAAAATAAAAAGTCATATGCTCTCTTCATGTTCATTGTTCAGCACAGCACCACAGAAATGCAATGATCAATGTGAATCTGTTTGAACAGAGATTTCAACTACATTAAATAACCATCAGGAGTATAATATACATTCCTCAGCTGATGTAATACAAAAGATTAGGTTTTTATGTACATAAATGAAAAGCCTTGAAGAAGAACAAGCAAGGTGGAACAAGTGTTTAAAATTTAAATTACAAAAACATACAATTTTTCTCATAGTTATACTTGAAATCATTTTCTCTACTGATCTGAAGTCGAAACTAGAAGTATGCTACATCCCAATTCCCAAATCCTTGACTTTACACTCACAACTAAGAGAAGAAAATTTTATTGAATATACCAGCATAGTCTAACAGGAATAAGTAAAACAAAAAGGTATTAAGTGAAATTACCATGACGGAATGAAGCAGGCCAATGCCAACCTCCAAGTTGGATCTGGTATTCAAGGGATTTCTTCTGCTCAGCTGAAAAGCTTATAGTCTATTTTGAATACCAGAAGAGCCATTGCTGCAGTTAAACCAAGAGGAGCTTGAGTATAGGACTTCGAGGATATATGAGTAGATTTGGCATAACAAGCTGAATTTGAGATTTATGAACCCTGCAAGAGATAACACTAAGAATATTTCAGAAACTAGTTGCAAGGGGCAAAAAATGTGCCCTGGAGTAGGCTAGAACTATTTAATATGCCATTAATATAAAGTTCACTTTACATCCTTCGGCATCAAAGAAAAGATGAAAGTATGCAGATGATAATTTGGAAGCTATACCATACTTACAGAAAGATTATGTTGTGCCGTTCTCTACCGCATTTGTCATTGTTTCTAAACTCTATACTGTAGCTATAGCAACTAACAGTCTACTAGCTACTTCCTTAACATAGAGTGCATCAGTACTTGTGTTCTGATGTCAGGTTGAAGATTTTTCTCTAGCATTTTTGCATAAACCTTGTTTGCCAAATTAACCTTGCCACGTAAACACATCCCTTGCACAGCAGCATTATAAAGAGTGGCATTTGGCATAGTCCGCTGCAAAATGAACAGATATTGGGGAGGTTAAGTGCTTATATCAGATCGGAAAAGGAGGTAGCTCAGTTATACTCAATTTAATTAACATTCATAATTATTTGTGTGCAAAAAGAGACAAAATGGATATGTTCATAGCATTAACATAACAATTTTATATGCTAGTACAATGTAACTAAAATTTAAAAAATGCTTTTTACTCGCCTTTAATATTTCCTCTAACTCTTCCCAGAGATCTCCACGAACACAACATCGAACCAGGGACAGATAAGTTAATGTGTTCGGAATGCAATTCTGGTCAACCATATGCTGATACACTTGCAGAGCAATTGTTGGCTTCCTTGCAAGCTCACAGGTCCTGATAACAAGATTATACGACATCGTCAAATCAGACATTTCAGAAGCTTCCATCTGCCACAGAATTTCTAGAGCTTTATCCCATAACCGAAGCTTGGAGCAGGACATCAAAACAGTATTGTATAAACGTACATTGAACTGAGACGCTTCGGTTTTTTTAACCATCTCAAAAAGCTGCAGAGCTTCATGATGCCTATTAGCCTTGTTAAGAGAACTAAGTAGTGCACTGAATGTATATGCATCTGGTTTATGGCCCAACAATTTCATTGTATTATAGACCTGATATGCTTGTTTGAGTTCTCCAGCCCTTCCAAGCGAGTTAATCAATGCATTGCATGCAATAATGTTTGGCCTAAGTTCACTCTTTAACATTTTCTGAAAGACATTTGATGCAGCATCCCATTTTCCCTCCTTCGCATATACACTAACTATGGCGTTCAATGTGTTGCTTTCTGGTTCAAATCCATTCTGAATCATCTCATGGTAAGCATAAAGGGCAAGCTCACTCTGACCGTGTCGTGCAAAACTAGTGACCAATAATTGATATGTAACTTCGGTTCCTACACATCCATTTGCCTTCATATCACTCCACACCCTCTCTATCTCACTCCAATTGCCAACCCTTCTGCAAATTGATATCATAGTGTTGTAAACAATTGCGTCAAAATCCTTTCTCACATCGCATTCACTTTGTAGTTCTCTAAAGAAATTTATAGCCGAGTCACAACCTTGAGCTTTTACCTGTGCCATAAGAATCAAGCTATAAGTATGCCCAGTAGTAATCTTCCAAGTTCTCGTGAACCTGAACACCTTGAAGCAATCGTCAAACCACCCATGTCTCATAAGGCTAGACATAAGAGAATTACAAGCATGGATATTCGGACAAAGGCCTGATAATTCCATAGACCTAAAATATTCCATTGCACTTCTAATCTTGTTAGTTCTACTAAGCACCAAAATCCTATTAGAAAGAACATTCTCATCCGTTTCCTCCAAATAAATTGCTCTTTGCTCATTCACAAGTCCCTTCTCTTTCGACGCCAACCGAGTAACATCGACAATTCCAGAATGCCAGTGCCTAGAACCTTCCACTTCTCCCCAGGGTGGTAAATCCTTCTTGCCTACAAAAGATGCATCAATTCCTTCTCTTCCTTCAACATCATCTTTATCCTCATCTTCATCTTCATCATCAGCATCATCATTATTGAGCACAAAAGATTCATCAGCTTCTCTCCCTCCATCATCAATATCATGATCATTTTTGTCTTCTTCTTCTTCTACTACTTTTACTTCTACTTCTCCCCATGGAGGCAAATGATTCTTTGAAACAAACGAACTATAATTTTTTTCTCCTTCTTCAAAATATTCCTCTTCATAACCATTAACATATTCTTCTTCATCATCATTATCATCAACATATTGTTCTTCCTCCTCTTCTTCAGAAGGACCGAATTCAAAACTATTAGCCATGTCCTTAGACAATTGTGGGGACCCAGTTGACCTAATTGAAAGCACACAAATCTTTTGTTGTGACATCATGGAACCAATGTTGCTAATAAGGTTGTTGTGTGCTCTTGTGAAGTAAGGAATTGTTTGAAATTGGGCATTATTAACAAGAAAGGGTTTGTGAATACAACAAGTAAGAGGCTTTTGACACTGAAATAGCAAATTCAACATAATAATAACAATGGTTACCTGAAATATACATTAAACAAATGTAATTAGTGAAATATAACAAACCAAATCGAAAGGATGAAGTTAAAAGAGGTAGCTTTAGGAATGAAACAACAGAACTGAACAGAATAGAGTATACAACATTCAGAAAGCAGAGGAACGAAACCAAACCAGAATGAAAACGCTGCGTTTTGGTGTGAAGAAGAAGAAGATTGAGGCTGAAGCTGAAGTCCAATGCCTACTAAAGCATAGATATTTTAATATGAAGGGGAAATTAAACAATTTCTTATAAATTTAATTGCACATTTAAATTAATTTCTTATATTTTTTTGCACAATATCATTTAAAATTTTACCTTATATAATCAATTTATTAAAGTATTTGAATCTTGTGTTAATATTTTATTGGTTAACATAATAATTAAATGTTTTAATTGTACATTGAAATTATTATCATAGTATCATAATACACTATTCAATTACTATATGAAATGAAATCTTTTAATGAATTATAGATAATGAATATTATTTTACAAAAGAAAATTATGCACTAACCTTTCTTATATTCCTATTATATATGATATAGAAATATAAATTATATAAATTTAACTTTTATACACTGATAATATAAAAAAAAATTTACACAAATATGAAATACCTAATCCTATATTGTCACATCATAAAAAATGGTATATCAAAATCACATGAAAAGCATGCATAGTCTTCAAATTTTATAACTTCAAATAAACAGTTAGAAACTAACTATGCTCTGAAGAATAACTTAATATATAACTCATGAACATTGAATCATAGGAAATGCGTTTATTCTTACTCCTAAAGGCCATTAATTAATGATAACCAAACCATAAATATTAACAGTTTACACACTCTTCACAATTACTGAATAATGTAAAAAGCAACCTTATTATCCCAACTGTACTTAATTTCTCCAAAAACATGTCACGTTATTTTAAGCCTTCAATGATGCCAAAAGATGAGTCAACATCCAACTTTGATGAACTTAGGTGGGTGATTAAAATCCGCGAAATCCTTGATGAAGATCTAGATTATGGTGATGAGTTATCTGTATCAATCTTCAATGTTCCTAAGACCCTTATGGCCATTCATCAAGATTCATATATTCCTCAACAAGTTGCAATTGGACCTTACCATTATTGGCGCCAAGAGCTATATGAAATGGAGAGGTACAAGCTTGCGGCCGCGAAACGGTTCCAAAATCAGCTGCAAAGCCTTAAATTGGAGCACATTGTTGTCCAATTGATAAGGTTTGAACATAGGATTCGCGGGTGCTACCATAAGTACTTGAATGTTAATGGCGAAACGTTGGCGTGGATGATGGTAGTTGATGCTGCATTCTTGTTAGAGTTTCTTCAAATTTTTGCTAACCATGATGGAACAATGACAATAGGAGTTTCTTCAAGAATGTCTCACTTGTTGGATTATGCAGGTAGAAAATTAGCTCACAATGCAATCTTGAAGGATATTGTGATGCTTGAAAATCAAATCCCATTATTTGTATTGAGAAAGATGTTGGAGTTCAAATTCTCATCACTAGAGTTAGCAGATGACATGCTATTTTCCATGTTCATAGGATTGTTTAAAGATCTTTCGCCTTTTTCGCCCATGGAGGAGGAGGACTATCCCCAAATCCTTGTCTCAGAATGTGCACATCTTCTAGATTTTTTGTATGACATGATTGTGCCTAAATTGGAAGAACAATCCGATCCAGCAGAATCAGAGGATCGGCATAAAGATGGCGAGCACCACGAAAATTCGTTAGTGAACTATGCTAAGCAATTTCTATTTGGGGTTTGGAAAATGGTTTCAAGATTGGTTGAAGCATCAATAAGTTGTATCAAAATGTTCCTAACATGTAGAACCATGAAAGTGATCTTTAGGGTGCCTTGGACAATCATTTCTAACCTACCCGGATTCGGAATCATAAAGCAACCAGTTGAGTACTTGTTCTTTAATCAAGACAAAGAACCAACAAAAAAAGAAGAAAATGGTAATTTAAGTTCAAATAATATCATCAACAAGTCACCCTTAATGGAAGAAATCACAATTCCATCGGTCACAGAACTCGCGAAATCCGGGGTTAGTTTCATTGCTGCTAATGGAAACATATCAACCATTAGATTTGATGTTAAAACAAAAACACTCTATCTTCCAAAAGTTGGTTTGGACATAAACACTGAAGTGTTGTTAAGAAACTTGGTTGCTTATGAGGCATCAAATTCATCAGGGCCATTGATTTTTACACGTTACACTGAATTGATGAATGGGATCATAGACACTGAGGAAGATGCAAAGATCCTTAGAGAAAAAGGGGTGATTTTGAATCACTTAAAGAGTGATGAAGAGGTGGCAAACTTGTGGAATGGGATGAGTAAGTCCATTAAGTTGACAAGGGTGCCATTATTGGATAAGGCCATTGAAGATGTTAATCAGTATTATAATGGTAGAGTTAGTATTAAGGTTTGGAAATTTGTGAAGGTTTATGTGTTTGGTTCATGGCAGTTTCTTACATTCCTTGCAGCAATATTCCTCTTGTTCTTGATCTCCTTGCAAGTCTTTTTCACTTTCTATAAATTCATAAAAGCATGAACATTTTTATTAGATCAAGTTTTAAGCATATCTTGTATCTTCCTAAGATAACCAATAACATGTAAGTGAAATGAGAATTCACAGATTCTAATTTCTACAAATAGTGCCTTGATAAATAGAAATGTTACATTTAAAAAATTATCCTGAGAAAAGGAAAGAAGAAAAAGCACTAAGTTCTGAAAAGAAAGGGAATCTGCACTTTATAGGGGATGATGATGAAGCCAAAATTTTCAGCATCAAGTCATGACTGCAGCCCCAGTTGGCATGGGAATCTGCAACCTGATCTTTCCAATATGTGATCTAAAGAAAAACAGAATCTGCTTTTCTTTTTGGTTTATACAGAATCTCCTCTTTCATATATTATCTGCAAAATTGAATATAAGTCTTCTAAAATGAACCATATGTGATTAGTGATTCAATCTTAACCAAAGGTCATGATGACCAATATGTTATCTTTGCCCTTATTTGGTAGTAATTAACTTTGTTTATCAGTTAGTTTTGTGTTAATTAAGTTATTTAGTGAGTGATCTTGAGAGTTCAACTTCACTATTAACTGATTCAAATCAAGTCCTGTAGTAGTTGACTAATAGTACCAGAAAAGCATGCAACTTTTTCGGTTAAAATAAATGGTTATGTTCATTTCATTCATTTCTAGAATAACTATTCTGCTTAAACAAGTGTCGGGATTTGAATCCTGGCTTATGCATGCAGAAATCTATTGGGCAGCAACAAACCTTTAAATGGAGCTCAGATCCGCGATGGATTAGTCTTTAGCCTGTCAAGTTGGGATATACAATAGAGCGTAGAAAACCAAAGAATACATATTAAATATTATTTATATCTCTGACATTAGTATTGGGATTCTATTATCAAGAATTCTATTATATCTCTCAATACAAATTTTTCGTTCCCATAACTCAAATTATAGAAATTTTAAGAATTTTTTCCCTTTTAGAGCAGTGCAAAATATAGTAAAGAAGATAAGGAAATGAGTGGTTGAGGTTTTCGCTAGTGTCAAATTTGCTTGGCACACCATGCCAATTGCCACAAGTGCACAGAAATCATTTTGCCTAAATTAGTACAGACATTAATTCAGCTAAGATAATGCCTAAGAATCTGTCATTTTTGCCTCAAGTTAAGCTTGTAAATTTTTCAAATTTGGATGCATGTTTTTGTCTTTTTCAATCTTAGCCAACATACCAGCTGTTTGCACTTTCTCAAAATTATGTGTGTTGAATGATGAACAATTGAACATTGAATAGTGTTCCCTAAAATGTTAGTTCCATGAATAATCTGTTAATAATTAATAATTGTCAATTATTTATATATGTTGATGTGCATAATAGTCTCCCTAATATGGTTTATGGTTTGAAACAACATTTCTCTTTATCAAGGATGGTTAATTAATAAGTTGAAATCTATTTTAACTCTTATATGCATCAAAAGACAAGATCTTTCTTCATTGTGCTCTTTCTTTTTTTTTTTGGTAAGGGTCCCCAAATTTTTCAACTTGCTACTAGTTACATGGACTAGTACCTTTTTCTCCTCCACAAACACAAAAAAGGCACAAAGATACCAACTTGGGTGGCTCTAACATGTTTCCCAAATCTAGAGGTTCTTGTTCAACTCCGTCAGACAACTACTTCTCTTGTTCTAACATAATATATTCTCTCTCTCACACAGTAATCTCCAACACCAACAACAATGTCTCTCTCCATTAAGTTACATGTAACAACTTCCCATCTAAATTACCTCAACCACCATGCCAAAACCAACACCAACACTAACACAAGTAACATTAGAACCAAACCAATTTACACTTCCAACCCATTGATCATAACAACTAGTAGGTCTAGAAAAATGAGCTTAGGCTCCTATGGTGCACCCTTTATTAAGAGCTCATTGATTGAGCCAGATGGGGGTGCATTGGTGGACCTTGTGGTGCCAGAGTCTCAAAGGGGTCCTAAGATTTTGGAAGCTGAGGCACTTCCAAAGGTAAAGCTCACAAAGATTGATATAGAGTGGGTGCATGTGATTAGTGAAGGTTGGGCTAGCCCCTTGAGAGGGTTCATGAGGGAAGATGAGTACTTGCAAAGCCTTCATTTCAATGCTTTGAGGTTGAAAGGAAATGGATCTTTGGTGAACATGTCACTACCAATTGTGTTGGCAATTGATGATCAGACCAAGGAGAAAATTGGGAATTCCTCCAATGTTGGGTTGCTTGGTCCCAGTGGAGATTGCATTGCTATTCTTAGAAGGTCACTCTCTAAATCTCACATTTTTCTTGTTTTCTTTTCATCATATTCTATCTTCTTAGTGTTCATTGATACCTAATTGTTGCTGTTTTCAATTCTTTGTGGCCATGATATAAGTTGTATATGTGTTTTGTCCATCACTTAATCAATATTATTGTTTTGAATCTAATATATATGCAACCATTTTGAGAGTATGATTATTAAAAATTTCACTGCCAAAAGGCCATGTCTTAATAAACTTATCTTTCATGGTGTTACTTGGTATTTCTTAACCACTCAACTCCTTTTGCAGCATTGAAATCTATAAGCACAACAAGGAAGAAAGAATAGCTAGAACATGGGGAACAATTGCTGTAGGGCTGCCATATGTAGAGGAGGCGATTACTCCGGCCGGAAACTGGCTTCTCGGAGGAGACTTGGAAGTGCTAAAGCCTATCAAGTACAATGATGGCCTTGATAACTACAGGCTATCTCCTAAACAACTCCGTGAGGAATTCGACGGGCGAGAAGCCGATGCAGTTTTTGCCTTTCAGTTAAGAAACCCTGTGCATAATGGTCATGCCTTGTTAATGAATGATACTAGAAAGCGCCTATTGGAAATGGGATACAAAAATCCAATTTTGTTGCTTCATCCTCTTGGTGGTTTCACAAAAGCTGATGATGTGCCTTTGAGTGTTAGAATGGAGCAACATAGCAAGGTGATTACCAATTTCACATTGCTATTTTTCTTATGTGTGATGTTTAGTAGTATCCATCAGTTTTCTTTTATCTTTCACCATTATTTTATACTACATTCTTAGATCATATTTATCTAAGAATGTATAGAAGATAACAGTGATAGATAAAAGAGAATTGAAGTATAAAATCAATGTGATTAAAAATTTAGCTGCTAATGTGACATAATTATTGACCCTTTGGTCATGCCATTATATGCTTCTAAGCACTGTTCTTATGGTAAATATTTTTGTATCTTCTTAGGTCTTAGAAGATGGAGTTCTTGATCCTGAGACCACCATAGTGGCTATATTTCCTTCACCTATGCACTATGCCGGTCCAACCGAGGTGCAGTGGCATGCCAAGGCTAGGATCAATGCTGGTGCCAACTTCTATATTGTCGGTCGCGATCCAGCTGGCATGGGACACCCAACTGAGAAGAGGGATCTATATGATCCTGATCATGGTAAAAAGGTGTTAAGCATGGCACCTGGCCTAGAAAAGCTTAATATTTTGCCATTTAGGGTAAGTAACATTATATTTGGTATTCACATAGTTGAAGAGATCAATTTCATTTGTGTAAATAGTAACATCTTTTACACATTCTTTTTTTCTCAAATTGAAGGTAGCAGCATATGATACTAGTGAGAATAAGATGGCATTTTTCGATCCCTCTCGCGCCAAGGATTTTCTCTTCATATCCGGAACAAAGGTATTTCTTTTGATTCTTATCTGCAATTCTGCATCTGCCACAGCCATTGGTTCACTTTCTTTCTTAGAACTGGCTACAGCTTAAGCAAAGTATCATATATGTTACATATTGGAACAACTAAGAGCATAGAGTGAAGAATAAACCTTCATAGTTTTACTAAAACTTGTTATGTTTCTCTGATTCACCAAGATAAACACTACTGCATTATGCTAATTTAGTGATCACAATATGATTTTACATTTCACAATTTCTATTCAATTTATACCATGCATGCATGCACCAAATTAATCTTGGTGCATTGTATTAACTGAAATTTAAAAATGTGTTCTAAGTAATTTCTTTGAACACAAGTAATTGACATACTTCCAGCCATAGCCTGTCCAGTCATGTTCTTGATTCAATTCATACTTGTTCTTGTTCTTGATCAAATTTGGAACTTCCAATTCATCAACTACCAATCAAATGGAACCAGAATGTTTTTGATAGTCATAATAAAAAAATAATTAACTGTCATTAACTGCCAATGCAATTAACCAAAGGATAGCTACTTAATAATTAATAAATAATAATCAGTCTGTTGGTCCCTATAGTTTTATCAAATTTGTAATTAGGTCTCTATATTTCTTTCTTTTCAATTGAGTTCCTAACACTGCTTTTAATTTTGTAATTAGATCCTTTCTAATGTAAAAAATATTAGAGTTAAATTGAATATTTCTCTGCAAATGGAAGATATTTATAACTAAGAACCTAATTAGATCTTTGATTACATATTTTTTGAGAGAAATATTTTGTTAATTTTAACATTTTTAACATAAAAATGACCTATTACAAAATTGAAAGTAGTGTAGGGATCTAATTAAAAAGAAAAAAAGTATACGGATCTAATTGCAAATTTGGTGAAACTATAGGAACCAACAGAATAATTAAACCATAATAATACCACTTGAACTAAGTTCTATATTAAGAACATGAATCTCATATAGAGTATAAAATTGTAACATGTTTTGGTAATTTGTTTTGTTCAGATGAGGGCTTATGCAAAAAGTGGAGAGAATCCACCAGATGGTTTTATGTGTCCTAATGGATGGAAGGTTCTTCTTAAATACTATGAAAGTTTGCAAACTGAAGAGTCACCACAACAGCCTGCAGTGTTATCTGCATAGATTCACATAACTGTTATGTTTTGCATTTTTGTTTTCATATATAAAGGAAGATTCTAGAAGCACAGTTTTAGGAGTGCCTTCATGATCAAGAAATCATATCATGAATGGGCAATCATATTTGAATTAATATGTGTATCATTTTGATCTTTGCAAAAGGAATTAGTACTATGCTTTTAGCCTTTTAAGAATTTTGTTTGTGGTAGCTTCTGTATAAAATGAGTTTGAATTTCAAATTAGTTTTGCATGAAACATGCTACAAAATAAATATTATTTGTAGAATTTAATTTTGATGTATGGTTAATAAACAATCTTACACATGTATTTAATTATGTGATATCATGTCAACAAAAATAGTAATTTTTTATATTAATTACATAAATAATTATTTAAAAAAATAGATATGATTGGATGATTATCTAAAATATTTTATATATTACATTAAAATTAATTTGTATTTATAATACTAAATTTCATGCTTTTGTCTTAAGGCCATTAAGCATTCTGTAAAAGGAACTTTTGGAAAATCATTTCTAAATTATTTTTTATTAATCAATACTCAACTCATTATTAAATAAACTTATTTGACCTTTTAATTGTTCGTTACTTTGACTCTAGTTCACTTTAAACTTTATTAAGACGACACAATATAAATGATCAACAACTAACCTTCCTTGAGAAATATATTAATTAACTAACTAAAAATGTTCCATATATCAACATTAGTTTCAAATTTTATTGACACAAGAAACATTTTGTAAAACAAAAACGAGAAGAAAAAATAGAATCATCCACAAATTAAGGAAAGAAAATTCATATTTTAATGGTTTGTCACACTTGTTAATATATTCTTAATATATAAAAGTAGATACATAGGTTTACTCACATTAGTTCTAAGTTATTTCTCTTCTACTAATGCTATATTAGTATCATCGCTTATTTGGCAAAATTTTATAATCCACCACTCAAATCTTATCAAATCAACTTTTATTTTCAAATAAAAAACACAAAAACAACTAAAAAACACAATAAAAACCAACAACTTAACTTTTTCCAAATCAATCCTTATTTCTAAAACAACAAAAACACAAATTAACATTTACAAAAAAAAAAACTCTGAAAACCAAAGAGTTTATACCTTTCTCATACTTCTCAAAATCATCTTCCTCTTGACACCTCTCCGTACCAAGATCTTATTTCCTCCATCCTCTTCCGGTCTCATGAGTCATTGTTTTTTCCTCAAAACAAATTGTCCATCACGATCATCTCCGGTGGAATCGCATTGCATAAATTGCAGAAACCAGGACAAACTCCATTCTTCCTG
Organism: Arachis duranensis; assembly: GCF_000817695.3. NCBI lineage: Eukaryota > Viridiplantae > Streptophyta > Magnoliopsida > Fabales > Fabaceae > Arachis > Arachis duranensis. Next base: position 118,312,766 of record NC_029775.3, read on the forward strand.
TTGCATTTTTTCTGTCAGAGCTCGACTCTGTGTCTCAAACTAACGTCACGCCGCCAACGTAGGAAATTCGTCCCAATTATCTTCCTAAAGATTTTGAACTTTGCAGTTTATTCTTCTCATTCTGTTGTTCAATATCATTTTCAATAGCCCTATTTATTTGTTACAAATAATAACATTTTAATTGTGAACTCATTGCAAATAGCACAGGTTTATGTATTCCTCTTTTTTAAACGGTTCTGTGCAATAGTCACAACCAAAATTACTTGGCAAAATTTTAGAATCTACCACTCAAATCTTGCCAAATCTATCTATCTATTTATAATATATAAAAGCTGATACTAACTTTCTCCACAATGAGTTTAAGCCATATTTTCTTTCCTAATGATGCCACATCAACAATTCTAATGACTTGACAAAAGATGAAAATCAACCAATCACTATTTAGTAAAATGTTTTAAAAAGATTAAAACAAAAAACTCTTATCTATTATTATTCAATTAAAACATCAAGTACTAATTAAATGCAATAAACATACATTAAAAGTGTCATAATAATTATTATTATAAAAAATTTTAGTTACAAATATTCAAATTCTACAACTTATACATATTAAGACTCTTACTACTCTTCATTTCTTAATTTCTCATACTAATTGTCAAAAATTTTTTAAATTTAATTTAACATTTTTATATGTTTTTCATTCTCATTCATTCATTTTTTTAATTATTTACAAACAAAAAAAACACAAAAAAAAGACAAAGGGTAGCAATTAATGCAAATCGAAAAAAAAAATAAAAATACAGTTTTATATAATTCTAATATAAATAATTTATGTCTTTTTAAAAAAAACAAATTCAAAATCTATTTATAATATATTCTCTAAAATATTTTTAATATAACATTTATTAAAATCTATTTATAATATAAGTAATCAATGCGCATATCTCACTCTAATCTATTTATAATATATAAAAACTATTTTCACAATGAATTTAAGCCATCTTTTCTTTGTTAATAATGCCACATCAGCAATTCTAATGATTTGGCAAAAGATTAAAATCAACTAATCACTATTTAGTAAAATATTTTTAAAAAATTAAAACAAAAAATTTTTATCTATTATTATTCAATTGAAACATCAAATACTAATTAAATATAATAAATATACATTAAAAGTGTCATAATAATGATAATTATAAAAAATTTCAGTTACAAATATTTAAATTTTACAATTTATACATATTAAGACTCTTACTACTCTTTATTTCTTAATCTCTTATATTAATTGTCAAAAATTTCTTAAATTTAATGTAACATTTTTATATGTTTTTTTCATTTTCATTCATTCATTTTTTTAATTATTTACAAAAAAAACGCAAGAGGTAGAAAATTAGAATTCCAGGGTTAATGAAAATAATATTAATATATGCAAACATATAAATAGAATAGAAATAAATAAAAAAATAAAAATTTTTTAATAAACAAATTGATTATATAAAATAAAATATAATTGATGATAAGACATAGTATTTATATGACATGATTGTTGAAATAATAAATAAAAATAACATTATTTCATCGTAAAAATATGATTTTTTTTAAATCAATATGTATATATGTATACGATATCATATACCATTTGAACTATAATTCTTTGGCAACAAAAAGAACCCTTGTAATTAATAATTATAGATTGACGTTTTTGTTGAACCATATTTTTTTTTTTGAAAATGTATAGTATACTAAATGAAAGAGGAAAAAAAAAAATTTTCAAAAGCAAAACGCTGCGTTTTAGAAGTGCAGTGTATTCGTGCTTCTGTCTTTGATTTTGCAGTTAGGGATTAACCGTACTGTGAATCTTCCAAATTCATGTTTTCGATCGAAATCCACTAACTTTCTATCTCCGATTCCCCCCGTTTCTTGCACCTTTCAATCGGTATAGTTCTACTCCATTCAATAGTCTCAGTTCTAAAAATTTGTCATTCAAATTTTTCTCCCAATTTGTTTATTTATTCTATTTTCGTCCCTTCCCGAATTCAACAAATTTTCACTATGTGGCTTCAAAATCTGACATTTTTATTGGGTTTTTGAATTCGAACTCAGGTTCCGGGAGAAGAACAACAAGTTTTTGGAGTGTTCCTTTTTTAGAACCATGGATACTCAGAGTGGAGAAGATGAATATGATATAGATTTTATTGTTTCCACAATGCTGACGAGGCTGGAGCTGAATCTTGCATGTTTCTCAGAGAAAGTTACAAACTTGGGCATCTTTGTGATGAACTTGGAGACCCTTGAGTGTGAATTGGAGACAATGATTTTGGAAAAAAATGGCATTGATGGAATGGTAATGGACATGGAATGTGCTGAGAAGGGGCTTGAGTTTGATCTGTTGTGTGGAGTGTTGGATTCTGAGGTGAGCGAATTGGGTGTGTTCTTGGGGACCCTTCATGCTGAGATTGCTGAAGCTGAGCAGTTTGTGTCTTCTACCAACAGCATTTGGAGGAACCGGTTGGAAGTTTCTGAAGAAGGGTTCAAGCAATCTGAGGAGCAGCTCTCTGAGATTAAGAAGCAATCTACTGATTTTCAGAGGACTTTGTCTTCTTATAAGAGAGAAGAAAGTGGTAATGATAGAGAATCTTATTGATTGATTTTGTTTCTATTCTTCCTTATTGGTTGTTTACACATTTATTAATTGACTTATGTATTTATAGAAATTGTGGTTGTTTTTGAAGTGGTTAGGATTTTTTCCTTCGTATTTTTGTCTCCTTCCTTATAAGGGGTCCACTTCAATTTCCATATGAAGTTGTTTGTACAATTTCAGAGGGAATTCCTCATGAATTAATTTGGTTGATTATTATTTTGTCAGAGGAAAAAATTAAAGAATTAAGAAGAAGCATTAAGACCATCGAACTGATTGGCTCAAACTTGCTACTTCTTCATGAATGTGTCAGTGACCAATAAGAATAATTTTTTTTTTATATAATATATCCGTTTCTGATATATATTTTTTGTATTGATTTCCATGGAACAGGTAATGCTGAAGAGGGTGTGAAAATCCCAGAGGATGATCACTCTTCGGATGTCAAAACAGGAATGAATATGCAAACAATTGAGCAACAAAGACATATTCTGAGGATGTTGGAGAAATCTTTAGCAAATGAAATGGATCTTGAGAAGAATATCAATAAGTCAAGACAAATTGAAGAAACTCTAAAGCTTAGGATAGCTTCTTTAGAGCAAGAGCTAATTCATGCGGAGGAAGAAGCTGCTGATGTTTGTGAAAGATGGTTTGAGGCAGACAATGCACGTGAGATCTTGATGGGAATTTCAGTAGACCTGTTAGGCAAGCTCCAGATTTCTCAGTTCAATTTGAATGGTTTAAATCAGAGAGAATCTGAGCTCAGAGCTAGGCTTGAAAGCGGCAATTCAGATAAGGTGTCTTCACTTGAAAAGCAGCTAAAAGAATATGAATCTCAACTCCTGAATACAAAGGCCTCTGCTGATGAATATCAGAAACAGTATACTGCGATGTGTTCCGAAATAAGAGACATGGAAAACCTTGTTTTTGAGCTGAAAGAAAAGAATGTAGAACAACTTGAGAAGCAATTAAAGGAATATGATTTACGACTCCAGCAAGCAGTCGCATCTGTTGAAGCTAGTCAGGAGAAGCAAAGTATGTTATGTTCCACAATTAAAGATATGGAGCTTGTGATAGAGGATCTGAAGTCAAAGGTTTCTAAAGCTGAGATACGGGCTGACAGTGCAGAGGACAAGTGTATCATAATATCCGAAACTAACGCAGAGTTGAATGAGGAGCTAAGCTTCTTGCGAAATAGATTGGAATGCTTGGAGGGATCATTGCACCTGGTGGAGGAAGCCAAAGTGGCAACTGCAAAGGACATCAGAAATCGGACAATGATTTTCCAGAATTTGATAACACAGATTGCTCTTGAAAGAGAACGTCTTAATAAGCAGGTAAAGCCATGCAACTAACTCATAAAACCATCATGACCTGTCATAGCAGGGCATATCGTATCCTGCTGGGTCTCTTGCCTGCGTGATATTTAATTTCATTATTCTTAGCATCAATCAGCAGAAACGAGTAAGATTTTGAATGGTATTGACTGTTCTGTGTAGCATCATAAGTGAACATTGCAGTTTGTGATGCTTTGTTTGTTGTCAGTTTGTGAGTAACAAGTGAATGAGGAAACCTTTTTCCCTCTCTCTTTGATTTTCTACTGTGTCTTAAGATTGACCCCCTTTTTTCCCCAAGAAAAATTAAACAAAAAAAAACTTATTTGGTCCATGGAGTTGTTCCATTAAATTTTGTTAAATAAAAATTCAGAGGAACAAAATTTAGTAGTAGTGTACCTGGCCCAAGGGATGTTTGAGTTGATAGAATGTTTATTTGTTAAAACATTCAAGTTGTTTAATTGAAGAAGTAAAAAAGAAGAGCAAAAGACTATACCAAATCTGCTTGAATTTTTTTTGGATCAGCAAAGAAGATAGTTTGGTATTAAGAATTCAAGCTTAGCTAAAGGCAAACTAAATATATTAAGTTCTTAAGGTATAGTTCCTTGCTTGTTTAAATATGGAAATATTTGCATTTTATCTGCAGCTTTCTTCCTTAGCAAGTGAGAACAAAATTTTGGCAGTAAAGCTAAAGCAGGCGGCAAATGGTATTTTTCCAGAATCTAATGCTTCGTCGGCGAATGACTATGAGGTGAGTACTTCAGACTTTTTTGAACTTGTTTCTTATTTGTTCATTACTTCTAAGGGGGATAGTCATATGTTGAATAACCTTTTATAATTACAAGTGTCTTATATGTGAAATTTGATCAAGATATTTTGAAGTGAAAATTGTTTCCTCTAGATATTGCCTCAAGTCATTTTCACTTGCCATAAAATATCATTCTAATGGAAAGAAAAACTCCTGAATATTTGATGCTGAATGTTACTAGGTCTACTTTTTCAGTCCCCTTTCAATGTTTCCAATTACTGTTATATACTATTGTTACTATATACATCAAATAAAAAACATAACATTGATCTTGTATCATTATTGTGAACTCAATTTTTTACGTTCATAGCAGTTTAAGATGTGAGCATTGAGAATTTGAGCTAAAAGAATTTAAAAATTCTCGAAGTACAATAATCTCAAGAACCTGGAAAATGTTGAATTCAGCTACACTCTAATTATCGCTCCTATTTTAATTTCCCAGGCGGACAGGTGTTGGATGAATTTTTCTGCAAATGATAATCAAACCAAGGTTGGGGATTCTCTGCCGGATGCCGGGTCAGTGAGGAGAATAGATGCCGGAGTTCTTGGTTTTAAGTTCTTGTTCAAATCGTTTCTTGTTGTACTGGTTTCAGCTGTAGCTTTCCAGTTTTTCAAGGATGTGAATGTTGATTTCGGTCTATAAATGAGTTATCACTTATCAGAGGGGAATTGGGGAGGTGCCATTGGTAATGGTATTGTAAATTGTGATGCAAATCATTATGTAGTAATCAAATTTTGTTTTTTGGTCTTGAATCAAAATTTTACTCCCACCGAGAGTATATGGATCCTTTCTCTTGATTCCTGAAACTAGTTTTGACTTTTGACAACACATTTTTCTTTTCCAAACCATATGATAGGTATATCTTTTTTCAATCTAAAAACCCTTTTGCATATTGGATGTTGCCAATAAACAAAATTGAAGATTTGAAGCAAACATTTGAAAACTTAGGCACCAAAATGAAATTTTATAATATTTATTATAAGGAGATAAACTTAATTAAAAATAAATAAACAGATCACATTCCAAATAATATATTGAAAAAATAGTTAGGGCCTTAGGGGCAGAAGTTAATACCTCAGCTTGAATGATCTCATAGAATTTGATTTCATATCCGTTCCTCTTAGACACCAAAGAAAAATATCCATTCCTCTTGAATTTTTGTCCCCTTTCAAAATTTTCTCATTAAGTTTTTCTACCACACATCTAAATCATTCAAAGTTGCAAACAAAGATGGTCCATATGCATTAGCTAACACAGCATTAATAACAACAGCAAACTGAAGAAAATAATATCATCATAATAAGCCATAACAATAAGTACAAAGAAATCTCCGCTTTCTTTTATATACAAAAAAAAATGCTAATACAAAACCAAAAGAAATGGGCGCATAATGGAACCAAGCTATGCATCATTCAATGGAACCAAGCTCATGGAATGAGAAAACACTGTTGCACCTGGGTCATAACGTTTCAAGCTGCACGCCCAAGTCATCTTTCTGTTCTTAAAATCATAGACAATTACTTGATCCTTACCACGAATTAGCAGCGGCAACACCCAGTCTTTGAAGGCTAGAGGAGTTACTGCCGATTTATCCACTAAAAATTTGGGAAAAGTAAGTTCACATTGTTCTTTAAAATCCTCAAAAGACATCTTGTACTCAAGAGTCCATTCTCCAAAATAATGCTCAAGACTCCACACACAAAGACCTAATGTTTTTGTCAGTGAGACATAATGCAGTGTGCCATTAGACTCTCCGATGCATGATGACGACGAACAAGTATCTTTGGCAGCGCATGGCCTAAGAATCCACAAAGCTAACTCGGTCCGAACATCAAAAACCAGTATTCTTTTGCATTCGCCAAGCCAATATAAGACACCTCTTAAGTAAATTCCTTTATTCTTCAACAATATCCCGCCTTTGCAGGTTGCATTTGACATCTTCCAAGATCTTGTTTCTGACGAATAAATTTGAAATCTCAAGTCAGTAGAAATCATTGGTTGAGCATTAACAACTTTAACTAACTTGAACTTGGCAGAGTTGGTGGCACTGTCAATGGATCCTCCTTCATAGTCAAAAGCAATTCCAATGCTTATGTATCCGCCGCTAGATGGCGGCAACTTAAGACATTGTTTGTTTGCAGGGTTGCATACATATAAAGCTGGTTCTTGTGAAATGCTATAGAAACAGAGCAAGCCATTGCATGATGCCAAGATATAAACATCTTCAGGAAGACCACCTAGGAACATCTCCCACATATTGGTTCCACTTGTCTCCACGCGGATGTAGCTAGATTGGATCAGGTACATATGTGGCTGAAAGATGAAACCGGTTAATCTCAGCACACTATTTTGCACATAATTTTTCAGGAATAAAGGGCTCCCAAGGTTGTGTTGCCAATCTTTGCAAACACACTTGAAACGAGTCAATGACTTCACATCCAGCCGGAACAGAATGTTGAGTAATATGTCAGCATCCCACTCCCTTCTCTAAAACATAAAAAAATAAAGCCATAAACTGAGAGATACTGAGAGATGAAATAGTTTTGAGAGCCAATACTTTAGCTCCATAATTGATAATGTCATTTTTGTACTATGTGTTAATTCTAAATTATTCTCACAACAAAAAAGTTCTTCCATCACTTTGAGAAATAAAATAATGAACATACAAAAGAGGTGTTTTAATATCAAATTCGAAAATAACAATATCACTTCCCCATATACTATAATATAATTAACACCACAGATCAGCCAATATATTTGTGTATAGAGATCTACATGTGAGTTACATATTCTTTCATTTAATCAAATAATCAACCATTAAATAATTAAAATTTCCGTAGCAAAGTAGTCAATCTTTTTTATAGCAAAATAATCAAAAGTTCTATGAATACAAGATAATCAAATTTTCAATACGTCAATTTACCATTTTTAGCTGAAAAAGATGAACAAAGAAGAATTGTATGTTGCAAACACACAAACCACAAAAAAAGAGAAGTTTAAGAAACCAAAGCAAACACGTATGATATATCCAACAAACTTTTTCAGCTAGCATATAGTCTACCTTCAAGATCATATTTTTCACTTTTTTTTTTTTAAGCAGACATGCAAATGTTGGCTTAATAATGTGGATCATTTCTAGGGTTCTTTGCATCGTATGTTAGTTGATACGCAATCTGAATTTATGATTGTGTGTCGATCACAAACCCTAATAGAAAACAATTGCGTGTTCGTTTGGTGTAAAAGGCGGAACTATAGGAACTCACCGGAACTTGAGGATCGGAGACGACGGAGCAGCGATGTGATTCCAAGAACCGCGAGGTGTCGGTGCGACCGTTGAGGTATGACTTGTCGGAGGAGAGATGGATGGGCTGAGTAGGTGCGGCGGTGAAGTGGCGGAGGCGCTTTGAAAGTGAGTACAGCTCCATGGACAACACTTGCGGCTGATTCTTGGGCGCCAAGTCTAACAAATTATATTTTTAATTTCCATGTTTTTATAGAATTATTTAAAAGTGAAAACTCCCATGCAATTGTTGTCTTAATGTAAAGTTAATATATTTGAGAGAATTTTGTAGATGATTGAATAAATTTGACTAAATTATCATCTAATAATTCTTAATTATTAACTCTACATAAAAATAACTGTATACGTAAATCTTTACCTTATTTAAAATTTAAATCCAATCTAACTTAAACAAAATCAATTTAAACCAAAAAGAATCAAAATGAGATATTTATTAAATATACTACGTAGACAATAAAATTAAAATAATATATATAAATATAAAATATCTACTCATTAATTTTATAACTTTTTTGTAAAAATAACATGTGTTTTTATAGCAAGAATGCTAAAAGTTAGCAATTTCTTATGATATTAGATAAGATAAAATTAGATGAGAGTTGAACAATTTAAAGTACATTAAATTTTATTAAATTAGAATGACCTTATTAATTTTAAAGTGACATTATCTTTTTTGAAAAGGTGAATTTTTTTTTCATTCTTAAATTAATAATATGATTTTGAATTTGAGATATATTATTATGAAAGTATCAAGATAATATTTTTTTTAAGAAAAATCACGTTAATTAAATTAAGAGGTCTGCTATATATACAAGTCTTTTTGATTTACAAGTCTTACAAGTTGCTACACATACGGGCCTTTTAATGCGCTATTCAACTGTTTCCTGTTTTTAAAGCGCTACACTCACCATGTATTATGAACGACTCTTCTTCTTCTTCTTCCTCTTCCTCTTCTTCTTCTTCTTCATTTTTTTTTTCGATTTTTCATTATTTCTGAAATCAAGCTTTGAAATCGTTTTGAAGATAATAGAACTTCAGAAATACACCAAAACAATTACAGAAATACATCCAAATAGTTACAGGAATTCACCCAAACGATTATAGAAATACACCCAAAAGATTACAGAAACACACTTAAAGGATTACAAAACTACACCCAAAGGATTTAAAAAATACACCCAAAATTTGTTGAAGTACACCTTATGCATAATTCAGAACTCTTTCTCTTTCTCCTCTTCATCTTCTACTACTTTAGAGCTTGATGTCAAAAAACAATGGAAATCGAGAATAAGGAAGAAAGAAAACAGAGAGAAAAGCACGTAAATGAAGAAGAAGAAGAGGAAGACGAGGAAGAAGAACGTGCAGTAAGAAGAAGAAGGAGAAAAAGAATATAAAAAATGAAAGAAAAGGAGAAGAAGAAGAACGTGCAGCAAGAAGAAGAAGAAGAAGAAGGAGAAGAAGAAGGAGGAAAAAGAGAATGCAAGGAAGAAGAAGAAGACGAAGAAGAAAAAGAACGGTTCGAAGCGCGTTTTGAGCGTTAGTTTTAATTGGATTTGTAAGACTTACAAGTCTTAATCGCTTGTATGCGAAGAATTTCTCTTAAATTAAATTGTGTAAGTGTTCAGGATAATAATAAAAATAAATTCTCTCAATTTTTTTAATTTAAAAAAATAAAATATAATATTTTATTATTAATTTTATAAGTGATACTAAAAAAATATGAAAAAAAAAGGATTGAAGAATATATAATTTGTCATTACAAAAGTTTCTTGTTCTTCGTGGCTCCCACTACTCCTGACTTTTAGCAGAGATACCCTTTCAGTGGCGGCGACATAAAGGGATTATCATCAACACAGGGTTTCTAGAGCTTGTTGAGGCAAGCAATGAAAAAAAACAAGAAGGGAATTCTGTTGTAGCTGATGTCAAGGTCGATGAGAGAGAAGAGGAGGCCAACGGAGCAAGGGAGAGAGCAGAGGAAGTGGAAGGCTGATGTTGAGGGTTTCGAGGTCGTCGGGAAGGGAGTGAAGGCAGTGGAGACAGGCGTCGAGCACCTTAAGAGAGGTGAGGTGTGAAGTGGAGGATGGAAGGAAGAGGAGCTTGTTGGAGTTTACTAATAGCTTCTTCAACTTTTTCAATTCCAAACCAATGCTTTCTGAAAGCTGTATCAGTTGAAGTTGGCGTTCAATTTCTCTAGTGATCTGCAATTGTCAATGGTTTTGGAAAGATATTCCATGAAGTCTTTGGTAACATTCAAGACCTTAAGTTTCCAGAAGCAGCTAATAGAGTTCAGTGGCTTCTAAGTTGGTTGGAGCGCACATCCAACACCACCACCTTCATCACATCAGCGTTGATAACTGCCACATAAGATTTTTCTGGCAAGTTTGATCAGAAAATATGATAGAGAAGCTACGAAGCCTACGATAGTTCACTTTTAAGACGGACATTGACTGACATAGATATATTTTTTTAATAGGAATAATCTTGTCCTAATTTAAAATAAATAAGAATCAAATTGAGTATTTACTCAAATATTATACAAAGTATAGACAATTGAGTAAAATTAAATAGTTAAGATTATGCTTATAAAAATCGAATCATCAGAATAAAATATTAAAATGAGACGATCATATTTGTATCATCAATATATGTGTCGTGTATGCGCTGACTAAAGCTACCACAAATTCTCTCTTACATATTCCAAAAATGTCTTTTCATTTATCACTTTCACATTCCATATTTTTCACTTCCAAATTTTTCACAAATTTGACTAAAAAATTTATCTTTAAATTTGAAAAAAAAATTGCACGAAAATCAAATCCATCAATTTATATGGTGTCCAAAAATATTATCTCTACTGAAATTGGACTCTTCAATTTCGTATTACTCTTCGTTCCTCAACAAATCAAACCGTTTAATATACTTAATAACAATTTAAAAAAGTTAACTTCATATTAAAAAACCAACACCAACCCTACCCTCCCAATAACAATACACAACAAACCATTTCCATTCATAAATATAAATAAAATTTGCCTAAACTACTTCAACACTTTTTTAAAATAACTGTTTTCAAAGTTATATTATTCCATTATTTTTTACTTTAAAAGACCTATGAAGTGGAAAGTAGGAATTGAAAAGAAAAACGAAAACGCAGGAAAATCCTCGTTTTTTTAAACGGATTGAGGGAAAGGACATGTGAATCTTTTTCCCTGCCAAGAACCCTAACGAACCAATCAATGGAGCAATCGAGCATGGAGAAGAAGCTCAAGAGCATCAACGACCTCCTTCTTCTCGAGCTGATACGAGAAATCTTTCTGAGGATCCCCATCAAACATCTTGTGTGCCTCAGGCGCGTTTGGAAGCTATGGAACACTCTCATTTCCGAGATCCATTACTTAGATTATTTCTTTATTAATAATAGATTTATTATTGTAATTATTTTTTAGTGAGAATACATAAAGAGTACATAGTATATAAGATGTAATAACTCAACAAATATTTTTCAAAGGGATTATTTATTCTCTTCAACAATGAGAAGAATTTATTTTTCTCCATCTCTTAATCCCTTTTAATTCATCAAACCATCAACATCACAGCTTGAACAGCTTAAGACATGATGAGATTTTCTTTATAATTCCCTTAAAAAATATTTGTTGAGTTATTACACCTCATATACAATGTACTCTTTATGTACTCTCACTAAAAAATAATTATAATGATAAATTTATTATTAATAAAAAATAATTTAGATAACACCCTGTTTTACAAAATCTCATCCTGATCACTCTATCGCACCCTCTCATACATGCCTCTTCTTCCAAGACAATTCTCAGACTTACTCCGTTGACCTCGACGCACTGCTCCAAGACAATACAAGAGCGATCTCTCCCATTTACAAGAAGGTACCACCTGTATACCATATTCTTACATGGCAAACCACAGTTTCTTATCCAATGAACCTGCTCACTAGTTCCACCAAAACAATCTCATACTCTCATATGGATAATGCCGCAACAAGCAATGGTGAGTACTCTTGCTTTTTACAAGCTCTTCTATATGGTTTTGGTTACGATGCGTCACAAGATGACTATGTAGTAGTTGTAGCATATAAGGGTAAAGACGGTCAAAACCATTTTGATTTGTGTTGTTTGAGAAGGAGGGTATCTAGCCTTGTATTCGTATTTGTATTTAGAGGATAAAACTGAGATATGGGTGATGAAAGAATACAAAATACAGTCGTCTTAGACCTTACTACGTGAGATTCCTCTCAAATTCTTTTAAGGTTCTGTGTTTATCTGTTAATGGAGATATTATTGGAAGAGGCTTTTTTTATCTAAATACGCATAGAAAAATGATTTATTTTTAGAATGTGCATGGTTTGAAATTATGCTCAAAATACGTAGACCCATTTTATCCTGCGACTACGAAATGAATTCTTACTCCATTTCGCAAAAAGCCCCCACAAAATGAGTTTGGTGCGTGTCAGATAGCAACTCAAACCCGCCTTCCACGAAATGGAGTATTATCACATGGGGCATCCACGAAATGAAGGCGTGAAATATTAGAACTGAATACAAATCAAAACAAACAGATAGTGGACATCAAACTTGGAGGAACAATGGAATATATATATATTTAATTTTAATGCATGAGAGTGTAAAATTTTTTCCACGAATATCAAATTAAATTTTTATGTTTAGATAATATTTTAAATAATAAATTTTAATATGGTTATTTATCTATATAAAATTCTTTTACATTAATAAATAATAATAATAACAAAATCTTATTCTATTAAATAGAGTTATTATAGAAATTAAATGATACTATTAAATTTGATCATGTATTATATCTAGGCAAAAACAAAATTTATATAATATATTATTGTTACGGTGGGTAACCGGAGATTAATGGGCTGGATGGCGTTGGTTGGCCCAAACGTATGAAGAAGGAGGCTTCAAGTGGATCTGCAACTCGGGAACCTCCGTCCGACTTATGTGTTCCAAGAGATGGGGGTGGTACCTGCAAAGACACTCTGATACCTAAGTCAGCAAAGGATTAAGCAGGTTTAGAATGTATTGGAACTTAGAAATACCTGAGGGGTGTCAGTGTATTTATAGTGGTGAACCAATAACCACCATTGGAGTAGTGCCACCTTTTTAGGGTGTTAACCGTCCCATTATCTTAGGGAGGTTAGGATATGGCTCTTGGAAGTGGTTAGAGAGATTCTAGGGGCAGTTACTCATTTGAATGAGTGTTTATCTGCCAGCTAACCCTCGTACCCGACTTCTATAGAGCAAGTCGTGGTGAGAACCGACTTCGTAGGACGAAGGTTGGTACTGGGTGAGACTCAATCCGTGGGATTAGGCCTTTTATTTGGACCTGGGCCTTTATTGTTGGGCCAGGGTATGAACAGTGCCCCTACTCGAGCCCAATTTTCTTTTCAAAATTTGGGTTCGAGTATTCTACTCGGGGTCGTAGCCGACTCGTAGGAGGACCGACGTGATGATCTGAAACCGACGTGACTTTTCGTAGCCTTTTGGTTCTGACAGTTACGTCTAATCAAGCGTTGTGTCTATTAGGGATGTGCGTAGGGATTGATGGTCTTGGTAACGGTGCATTCTCATTAATGACTGCCCCGTTTTTACCATTGTGCCCCCCACGTACTTATAAATACTTTCCCTCTCTTTCATTGTTTCGTTTCTGCGATTTTTCAAATTTCCCCTTCATTCGTTTGTGCTGCATTCTTGTGCTTTCGAAGGCTTTTTCTTCCTCCAACCCTCATTTTCAGATAAAGGTTAGCTCTTTCTGTAACATGCTTTTCTATTTGCATGTTTTTATTTTGTAGATAGGTTGGTTTGTAGACTTTAGTTTCGTATTCCCTCCCTTTAGAGACCGTGTTTTGATTTTTCTTTTCTTTTTCCTTTGTAGGTTTTTGTTACCTTTTTAAGAAAAAGAAATGGCTTCCGTAGATGTTCTTTCTCAGTGGGTTGATGTCACGGTCTTAGGGGAGGAACCCTTGGTTGATGCCGAGTTCATCACCCATCTTCGCACTCATCATTGCCTTTGTACTCTTGAGGAGGATGAGCCCAAGTATGAGTTGGTGGCCCCGGGTCTGGAAGACCGGGTTTGTTTTGGGAGGGATTCCGAGGAGGTCCCTCATTTTTTCTATATGTATGAGAGCATGATTACCCGTTTGGGTGTTTTTCTTCCGTTTTCTGAATTTGAAATGGCTGTTTTGCGCCACTATCGTGTTGCCCCTACCCAACTTCACCCCAACTCTTGGGGTTTTTTTGAAAATTTATCAATTTATAAGTCACGCTTTAGACTTTCCGACTTCTTTAAGGATTTTCTTCTATGTTTTCCACATGACTAAGCCCTTCAGTGGGTTAAATAACAAGCAGCAATGGGTGTCTTTCTGAGCCATACAAGGTCGGAGAATCTTCACCCTTTTTGACGAATCCTTCCATGACTTCAAAAATTATTTTTTCAAAGTGCAAGCTGTAGAGGGTCACCACCCCTTTTTCTTATATGAGAATTCTTCCCCTTGCTTTCCCCTCTATTGGTTAGAGGCCTCCCCCTGTGAGAAGTATGGTCTGGACGACCTAGACGAGGTGGAGGCGGCCATTGTGGGGTTTTCCGAGAAGTGTGGGGGAGGGCCCCATACTTGGATACTAGAAAATTCCTCCAGGGATCACCAACTTTTGTTCGGTCCCAACTAGGTAGTTTTTATACATGTATATACGTTTCTTATTTTCAACTTGTATCTGCCAACTTGAGGTTTGTCGACTTGTTGTTTTTGCTAATTGTTTCTTTTGCAGATATGGCAAGGAAGAATACTCAAGAATCTTACAGAGAGTTCAGGAGGCTAAGGCAAGATCTCGGGCTAGGACTGGTGGCACCAGGGCGATCGTCTCGCCTCCTCCTCCTCCTCCTCCTCAGAACGTGGGGACTTGTTCCCAGCCCATTGTGATTTCTTCTTCAGCTTTGTCTCGGCCACTCCCCTCCGCCCGACTTCTTTTTGAGCCGGAGAAGAAGAAGCGCAAGACTTTAGAGTCTGGCTCTTCTTTTGATGGTGGGGTTAAGGCGGATACTCTTGCATTCGTCCGAAAGAACATCTATCCTCATATAAGTATGGATGATGTCTCTGTTCGGAACCACCTTACCACTCTGGCTGAGGAGAGTTTTAGGGCGGCAGGTGTTTGTGGCAAGCTCTTGGATATTTTTGAGAAGACTCCTCTCAGCTCTTTGGGGTTAACCTCGAAGGTTGAAGAGCTGGAGGGAAGGCTTCTTTCTTATCAAGAGCATGAGAGGGAGTTGAAGGAGGAGGTCGCTAAGCTGAGGGAGGAGAGAGATAGCCTTCGGGAGAAGGAGAGTAAGTTGCAGGCCCAATGCAACATGGAGGCGGGTTTGAGGAAGGCAGCACAGGAGAGTTACCAGAGTTTATTTCAAGATCTTGTGTCGGTGAGGAAGGACTTGTTGAACTCTCGGAATGCATATGCTGAGTTGGAGGACTCTATTACTGATGGCGCCGAGGAGGCTTGGAGGATTTTCAAGGAGCAGGTCGGAGTCATTGCCCCTGATCTGGACCTTTCTCCTTTAGATCCGGACAAAGTCGTCATTGATGGTGCTATTGTGGATCCTCCTGCCCCCGTAATTGTTTCCGAGTCAGAATTGAAGACTCGGGGGCAGAGGATTATGGAGTCCCCTCCTCGTTCTAAAGACGCTCCGAGCTCTTCTGTTGTTCCTCCGACTTCCTCTTCATCTCCTGTGGTTGCCTCTCTTCCCGGTCCTGATGGCACTTTTCCTGACTCTGGTGGTGGTGATCCGTCTATTCCTCTGCAGAAATAACTTTATATGGCTATATGGGGGCTTGGCCTGTGAGTCCCCCCCTTTTTTAAACTCTTTATATCTTGTTTGTTGGTGGTGTTTGAACAATTTCTTTTGACCTTTTAAGGCTGTTAACAAAATATTAAAGAAATGCCCCTTTTTTAATAAGGGTTTGAGTTAAAAAATAAATACCCTTTTTTGGATAAGGGTTTAAGTTACCTTATGCGTGCATGCTTTTCTGTTTTTGATATTTTAGGAAATCTTTTTGACCTTTTTCCAAAAACCTTTTATTCGACTTGTCTGTTCTTCTGAGCTTTTTTCGCTTTAAGAACCTAGGACAGTCTTTTCAATAGTTTTTCGATCTCTTTTTTCCACTATTCCTTTATGCTCAACTTTGTGGTTTATTGAGCTTTTATGCCTTAGGTTATTTTTGCGATGCGTTTTTCTTCTACTCGGTTCTTCATTCCGATTTACGGGTCGAAGTGTTTCCGAGCCTTTCTACTCGGGTTTTCATTTCGACTCATGAGTTGGATTGTCCCTGAGTTTCTTACGATCAACTTATATAACCTCTTTACACCAACTTGTACCTCGTCGTTTTGTCCTGACGACCATCTAGGTCGGTTCATGGGATTTTCACGTTTTGTCGAGCTTAAGTTGGCGCGTTTCGTAGAAAGAAAGAGAAAACAAAAAAGGAATTTATAAGAGATATTTGTAAGGTGAAAAAGATCTTTATTAATTGGGGAAGGTACTTTATTGCTACTAAGGGTTTTTGACAATCTGTTTCCCTTAGCCCCTACTATGATGCCTCGTTAAAAACCCATCTCCAGAAAAAACCCTTTGATTTTGGGAAAAAATCGTGAAGTTGGGAAAAGAGTACATCAGGGAGTAGAGTTCGCTTTTAACTGTAGTACCTTTTCATATTACAAGCATGCCACGACCTCGGTAAGTCGGTGCCGTTCAGGTCGGTCACTTTATAATAACCTTTTCCTAAGACCTCATTGACTTTGTATGGTCCCTTCCCATTTGCAGCGAGCTTTCCTTCCCCTGATTTGTTGACTCCAATGTCTTTTCTGATCAAGACCAAGTCACTTGGGGTGAATGCTCTTCGAATGACTTTTTTGTTGTATCTTGTAGTCATCCTTTGCTTCAACGCCGCTTCTCTTATCTGGGCTTCTTCTCGGACTTCTGGGAGCAAGTCGAGCTCCTCTTTGTGCCCCTGTATATTTCCGATCTCGTCATGGAGAATCACTCTTGGGCTGTGTTCGTTGACTTCTATTGGTATCATGGCTTCCACGCCATAAACTAGTCGGAAGGGTGTTTCTCCAGTGGCGGATTGGGGGGTCGTCCTGTAAGCCCATAGCACTTGTGGGAGCTCTTCAGCCCAGGCTCCTTTTGCATCTTGTAACCTTTTCTTTAGCCCTGCCAGTATGACTTTGTTGGCTGCCTCGGCTTGCCCATTGGCTTGCAGGTGCTCCACCGAGGTGAACTGGTGCTTGATTTTCATACTGGCTACTAGGCTTCTAAAGGTAGAGTCGGTGAACTGGGTTCCATTATCTGTAGTAATGGAATGAGGTATCCCATACCTTGTGATGATATTTTTGTAGAGGAACTTCCGACTTCTTTATGCGGTGATGGTGGCCAATGGTTCTGCTTCTATCCACTTTGTGAAGTAATCTATTCCCACGATTAGGTATTTGACTTGTCCTGGCGCTTGGGGAAAAGGACCTAACAAATCCATTCCCCATTTTGTAAAGGGCCATGGAGAAGTGATACTGATAAGCTCCTCTGGGGGAGCCACGTGGAAATTTGCATGCATCTGGCATGGTTGGCACTTTTTCACAAATTCTGTGGCATCTTTCTGCAAGGTCCGTGATGATAATCTGGCTCGGATTACTTTCCTGGCTAGTGACCTTGCTCCGAGATGATTTCCGCAGAT